>NC_031985.2:6749737-7064353 GCF_001858045.2 Oreochromis niloticus
TCTGGTGCAGTCAGCACAATCTGGAGCTGAACACTCTTAAAACTGTAGAGATGACAGTGGACTTCAGGAGACATCCCTCAACTCTGCCCCCCCTCATCATATCAGACAGCCCTGTGTCGACTGTGAAGATCTTCAAGTTCCTGGGTACCACCATCTCCCAGGACCTCAAGTGGGAGACCAACATCAACTCCATCCTCAAAAAGACCCAGCAGAGGATGTACTTCCTGAGACAACTGGGGAAGTACAGTCTTCCACAGGAGCTGCTGATCCAGTTCTACACTGCAGTCATTGAGTCTGTCCTGTGCTCCTCCATCACAGTCTGGTATGGTGCAGCCACTAAACAGGACAGGAGCAGACTGCAGCGGACAGGGGGGCGCCGAAGATCATCGGCGCCCCCTGCCCTCCATCCAGGATCTGTACCTCTCAAGAACCAGGAAACGGGCAGGGAAAATCATCACAGACCCCTCACACCCTGGACACAGACTTTTTGATCTCCTGCCCTCTGTACAGAAGACTGCAGACCAGGACCACCCGACATAGGAACAGTTTCTTTCCCCTCGCCATCTCCCTCCTAAACAGTTGACCTGTCACATTGCTTCCACTGCCAGACTGCAACTGCACCTTATGTACATTCTGTAGTATTCATTCCACCTCTTTTCATTTTTGTATTTTATGTATATAAGTTTAGATTGGTTATTTATAGTTGGTTTACACAGCTTTGTGTATATGTGTGTATGCATGTGTAATGTATATATAGACACGTGTGTGTGTGTGTGTGTGTGTGTGTGTGTGTGTGTGTGTGTGTGTGTGTGTGATTTACATTGCTGTGCTTGAGAGCCTCCATCTACCGGAACCAAATTCCTTGTATGTGTCTGCAGATATACTTGGCCAATAAACACGATTCTGATTCTGATTCTCTGGGTGCCCAAACAACCTCATCTGGCTTTTTTTGATGTGGAGTGACAGCAACTCTACTCTGAGCCCCTCTCTAAGTGAGGCCAGCTACACTTCAGAGGAAGCTCATTTCCACCGCTTGTATCTGCAATTGTGTTCTTTCTGTCACTAACAAAAGCTTGTGACCATAGGGTGAGGGTAGGGAGGTAGATCGACCAGTAAATTGAAAGCTTCGCTTTTACACTCAGTTCTCTGTTCACCAATACAGTGTCTGCATCACTGCAGCCACAGAACCAATCGATGTCCTGCTCCCTTCTCCCATCACCAATCTGTCTGTCGATCTCCCTTCTCCCGTCATTCGTGAACAAGATTCAGATACTTAAACTCCTCCACTGGGGCAGGAACAGCCCTACAACATCCAGAGCCTTCAGGAACTCAGGGCGGACCTCATCCACGCCAGGTGCTCTGCCACCAAAGAGTTGTTTAACTGCCTCAGTGACCTCACCCCTTGCGATTGTCATCCACCTCATCCCCAGACTCTGCTTCCTCCACGGAAGACATGCCAGTGAGATTAAAGAGGTCCTCAAAGTATTTCAACAATTTTCTCAGTTGAAGTCAGCAGCGCTCGACCCACACTTTACACAGTGCAGGTAGAGCACCACTTTCCCCTCCTGAGTCGCTTGACAGTTTGCCAGAATCTATTCGATGCAGTCTGAAAGTCTTTTTCTATGGCCTGTCCGAATTTCTCTCACACCGAGTTTTTGCTTCAGCCACTGCCCAAGCTTGCATGCATCAAGACAACATTTTAAAAAACGACATAACTTCTGGTGTTATGGACTCTGGTGAGACTCTGTGGGTCTCACCAGGAGTGTTGCCTGCAAAAGGGTCATCTCTATATGAGGAGATGTGCAGGGAGGTGCAGAAAAATCATGATCCACCATCAGACTTATCTTGATCCTGGCCATCCTCAACTGTTTCTACCAATCGTGCTAACATTCTGTTTCTGTGATCTGGGTGTGGGGCTCTTTTTTTGTTTGGGTCTCCTGAATGAGCAACGAAAAATGGCAGCTGTTTTTAACTTGAACCTGAAAGAAAATGCTCTTTGTCTTCTCTCTCAAAAATTAACTCAAAAGAATCAAAAATTCAAAAGACAGTCAAAATGCTGGCTCAGTGACCCAGCACCCTGACAGTTTTATTTTTCTGCTTTTTTGACTGTGGTAATTCTTTAAAAAAACAAACAAACAAACAAAAAACTTCCAGAACATTTAAGAAATGTTATGAAGGGTTCTTCGCAATCACAAAGACATATGTTCGTCTTATTTCTGGCATTGATAATTCCATTTCTACACAACCATTTTTTTTCCGATGACATTACACTGTTTAAAAAAATCAGAAGAGTTAAAGTCCTGTTTGACTTTAAACTACGGGCTCCAATTTTGGTCATAAATATTTGTAGTTGTAAATCAGACTGTGTAGGTATGAACTGAGTTTTGTAACCTTTTAAGAAAATATCTGAAAATATTATGTTTCTACATCCAAAGTAAAAATCATCAGAAAGAATGAGCATGAGAAAATACTGAAGTACCAGGGACTGAAGGAACACATGATCAGATCTGAAAAATAAAGTTGAAAGTAGTCCCAGTGGTAATAGGAGCATTAGAAGCTGTAATCCCAAAATTGAAATCAGATGCACGCACCACATCAAAGTTCTCTGAAGAAGACAGTCTTCGAAAATCATAGAACGAATAAAGATGGTGTGCTGAAGGCTCAAATTCACAGACCTCTGGAAGAGAACCCAAGCTTACAGAATACAATTACCACCCCCATGCAAAATTATTTTATAGTGGTAAAAAAAATTACTATGGAGGTAAAAGCTCTGCAGTTACCTACAATGAGAAAAAACAAGAAAATGGTTTTACCCGTAGCTTAAATGCCTTTTTTATTTTAGAACCCCATATTACACTCAATTAAAAATGGCATATTATGTAATCAACTTTTCAACCAAAATACCAGATGGACTTTTCAGACCATTACAGGAAGCTTTGAAAAATATAGAGCACATTTATTTACATATGTTTATACCTGGCCTGAGTTTATACTGTATAAATAATACCGCGCCCAGCTATCTTACTGATCTCAGCTTTTATACCACTGGGAGAGCGCTTACATCAGCAGGCCATATGCTCCTGATCTTGGCTTAAGACCACAGGTGACCACGCATTCGCCTCTGTTACACCCTACCTCTGGAATAATCTCCCTGACGCTATTCGCATGTTTGTTTCAATTCAATCTTTTAAATCTCAATTAAAAACTTCTTTATTTAGTGTAGCCTTCCCGGCTTATAGAGCCTGCATTTTGTAAATCTGATTTAACCTTCAGCCTTTTGGCTTCTGCCTACAATGCCTGGTGTATTATTCGTTAGTTATGTCTCCCACCTGTCAGTATATTTGTATTTGTATCTGTTATTGATCTTAATTGGTTCTGTGAAGCACTTTGGCATACCTCTGGTTTTTTGTGCTATATAAATTGTATTATATTTAACCTCACAGGACCTTTAAACAAAGATCTCAACTATCATTCTCTTAGAAAAGGGAGTCTATGTATACATCTGACAAGATGATACTGCTAATCTTCTTGCAGAGATTTATCTCCAGTGGAGGACATATAAGGAGGTACATCCCTCCCTATCTCTGTCCAGGTGTTCCACAGGTTTAACAAAACTTTTGTTGAGTCAGGTCAAAGTAAAGTTTTATAACATGTTAACATTTAACATGATGTATCTTTTTCATCAACTGTTGTATAGTTCCCAATACATACATTTTTTATGCACACAAAATAAAGACAATTTATAAAAATTCTAGATATTTAAATATTTTGTTAAACATTGATCAACACTGCAACATATATTTGCCATTATAGTAAAAAGAAAATTCCTTTCTAAATGTAATAATCTGTTCTGATTGTAATAATCCATTGTGATTGTAATAAGTTGGAAAAACCCTGGAAACTGTGGCGAACGGAGCTCAGTCGATCCAAGTTGGTACCATATTTTTTGGACTATAAGGCGCACTTAAAATCCTTTAATTTTCTCAAATTGACAGTGAACCTTATGATTGAATTCTGGTTGTGCTTAGTGACCTTGAGCCGATTTTGTGTGGTCAAAAATCAAAAATCTGTCAAAAAACCTTTTAATACGACTCTGGTAAACTGCGAGCCGCACTGCTTGATGGATTGTTGGAGTATTACCACTGTCGTAGTCAAGAGTTAGCTCGCTAGTTTCCATCTAAACATGATATACAGTGGTCCCTCGCTATAACACGGTTCACTATTTATGGCCTCGCTGTTTCGTGGATTTTTTTGTGTGCAATTTTGCATGCTTTCTTGTTTTCTCTTTTTTTCTTACAGCGCACTGTGTTCTGCGTCGTGATCGTCTGTAGACCATTGTCAGTCAAGCTCACGTACAGTACAGAATGCATTCAGCTTGTCAAACGTCCATAAATCTTTGATCGCTAGCAGTGTCAATCTGAAGTGCTGTACTGTATGTTTGTTTTCTCCCCAACAAACACAAAAATGTCAGCTAAACGTTTTGCAATGTCAAAGGCACCTGTGGTAGCGCCCAAAAGGCAGGGTGAGATGCTAACCATAAGGCACACTGGATTTTAAGGCGCATTAAGCGAAACATAACAGTCAGATAAGTCAAACTTTACTCAGCTCATTCTTCTTGGTTTCTCTACTTCTGTACCATTGATTCATTAAAGCTGAATTTTCTCGCAGCTACTTCCCACGTTCTGGATCTGAAAACTGGGTTGATCTTTGGTTTTCATTCTGTAATATTGGACTTATATTTATATGAAGGTTTGAACTTTGAGAGTGTTTATACAAGAGAGAAAAGTGTGAAAATGTTCATACCTGTTTGAGAAATGTGTATAAAGTCAGTAGTGAGGGGTTTTACAGCCTTTAAACATCTATAATAATTGTAAAAAATAAAGCTGGCTACTTCGCGGATTTCACCTATTACGGGTTATTTTTAGAACATGACTCCCGTGATAAACAAGGCAACACTGTACCGTGTTCTTGCCTGAGAGATTTCTGAAAAAATTTAAATGTACAGCTCTGCTATCACTTCCAACATAAATGAAAACAGAAAACTAAACAGTAGTGACTTTTGTAGGGATGCTGAAGTTGGACTAGCTGGTATATAATGATGTGCTATGTGATTGCTAGCAACACAGCTATGTTAGCATAAGCTGGAGGGTGAACGCTAACTTTTTTTCCACTCGATAAAAGTTAAAGCAAGGGTTCCCGGTGGTTAGGGACAAATGCAATCGCATGGCAGGATGCTATAAACGGACCAAACTTCAGTCAGGAGAACAACGTAGATAATCCATCCACAATACGAGGTTAGTCATTACAACATGGAGCACTGTGTACTGAGTACTGATTAGAGTATTGATTTTACTTTTAAACACAAATAAATAATCAATTTTCTGCATGGAATCCAATTTAAAGATAAAATTACATTATGATCAAGTCATATTTTAAATAAATTGAATCAAAAAATATCCAAGAATTCTTTGTAAAAAAAGAAAAGAAAACAAAGAGAGAGTATGAAAATGCTCTGTAATGGAAGACTAGATCAGATTATCATACGTCAAAAGAATATGAGAAACTTGATTGAAATTTTCTCTGATTCACTATTACCAAACTTCAGTCATTCAATTTGATATTAAGGTAAAAGCAGCAAACTCATTGTCACCAAGAATTATAGTATAAACAATACTTCAGATTCATCAGATAAAATAATAAATGACTAACCTAGCCTCATTTGCTTATTTCGATATATTCACACTGGAACTGAGGTTTTTCTTATATAAATAAATTACACTTGAAACATTGTAAATAAAAAAATAAGTAGTAGATGTATTGCAGTTTGGTAAAATCTCAGAGATATCTTAAAGTGCTATACAGTCACAGCGGATGTTTATACTACATCTTCTTCATGAGGCTTTCTGGTGACCTCTGACTCAACATCGCTGTCCTCAGTCTCAAAGTCCTCCATGGAGTTATAGCTTGAGTCTGCATTAGAGCTGGAGCTATGCTGGAAAGCATTTGAACAAACATTAGCACAAAAAATTATTTCTGTACAGTTAAAAGAATACAAATAATCTGTCTATGCAATATAGTTGCAAATACCCTTTTGCCTTGCAGGCATGACTTCTGTTTTTCAAGTTTCTTTGTCGCTTTGGGTTCTGTGTCCACAATGGCAACATAATGGATGAGGGTGTGAATCCTGAACACAATGAACACAAAATAAGAATGTTAGATTCTCTTGGTGAGTATCAAAACACTGCGATTTGATGTAAGAGGTTACCTGTGGTATAGCATCGCAAGGAACTGGATCACAACTGAAACTGCAAATCCCAAAATAAACATGAAGGCAATTGGATCAATTTGGATATCATCTCCTGTTTTCTGGAACTGAATGTTTAACTTTGGGATTTTGATAGATAATGTGTCACTGAAGAGCTGGAGGATGAAGGTTGCCACCAGCCAAAAGGCATTTAACATGAAGAAGACAAAGTTGACCTGTGTTTAATGAGAAAGATGAGACTAATCTAAGATTAACTGCACATTTTTCCAGTTAGAAAGGTACCAAAGCTCATGTTATACAAATGTACAAAGTAACAGCGCTTTCAACCTGGAATCATAGGACATAAATGGTGCCCATTCTTGATAACACATCTTCCCACACTTACTTTGTTTCTCAGCTCTCGCAGCTCATTGGCCATCTTTTTCTGTTTTTCTTTGTCATCAGGCAGAGGTTCAAGATACTTCTTTTGAAGTTCTTCCCAGAATTTCTTTTCCTCCTGGGAAAGACAGAAATATTTTTAAAGTGTTTAAAACTAAATAAATAGCAACAAAAGCTTTAGAGGAAAATAATATGTTCATTAATGGAACATATCTATAGCTTGTAAAGTGTCATGAAATAAAGACATTTTGGGGGGCAAGGTAAGCATTTCTGCATGTTAATGAACAGTAATTATTACCCAAATACATAAATATCATATTATACATAAGACCACCATCATTTTTGGGAGTATGGGAGTAATGATAAATTCTAGACAGAGGTCATTTAAGCAAAGCAAATGAGTTAATTCATTACACATGCACACCTGGTCGAGTGAGTCCTCTTGAAATGTCAGGTCACTGGACAAACTCTGGAGCTTTTCAATCCAGCCTGCTGAAATCAGCAAGACAAAAATTATTTAATTGCAGTATATTTGTCTGATTTTAAAAACAAGCAAAAAAAAAACTTCGCCAGGGTGTGGTTTGTGGCTCAGCTTCAATCTCATAGAGATTTTGAGACACGCCCAGGCATGAACTTGTGTTTACGGCCCTACAGGTTCCCTAAACATAAAAGGCAAATTGTTCAAAGAAATTTGGCTGAAATTGTAAAGCTGGGAGTAATAGAAGAGTCACACATTAGCTATGTCCCAATTCCTAGGCCGCATCCTTCGAAGGACCAGGCTTTCGCGGTCAATGGGGACGGGTCCTCCAAAGACCAAGAAGGCCGGAAGTGCAAGGCTGTGAAATGGGACGATCTAGCCTTCAGATTTGCATCACCAGCTGTCTCAGTAGAGTTTAATAAACTCAGCCGTCTGCTCCTCTCTCACTAAAATATAAGAGGACATTGGAGTAAATTCTCTACCATCTCACACATCTGTTTAATCAGCTTGACATTTATTCGGCTGTGTGTACTAATCTCAGCCAAACCGATTTACTCGGGAACAAATAAAACCCTGAAAAAAGACCAACAATAATATTTTTAAGCTATCTTAGTGACTTATATATCATGTTTAACCTGAATAGCAAAGGATTGCGAGGAGTTTGAAAACAATGTGCCGGGAGTTTGCTGCTCTCGCTGGCTCTAGTGAGCCTTGAACCCCCAGCTAGCTATCGAGCTGGTGGGTAACAGATGTTTCCGAAAACGTTGGAGCACTTTTGCAAAAGTGTGATGTCTTGATAAATTTAGCAGATATTTGAAGTTTACACAGCTACATTATTGCCTGAAAATATCTTAAAAGTTTATTTTGTGACACAGAAAGAGTGATATTAAAACTAAGTAGCTACCACCATTGCTGGAAACTGGAATTGGCTGGGCCATGCAATGAATTTTGGGATAGGATGGGGCACAAAGGATACACCTGGGCCATCCTTCTTTTCTGGGGAAATGAGGGACGTATTTGTTGGCCCCACTTGGAGCAGCCTTTGAATTGGGACAGCCTTCATGGCCTGGCTGTGACATTATTGGCCTCCAAATGCGGCCTTTAAAGGATGCGGCCTAGGAATTGGGACATAGGTAGTGTGTGGTGTAGCCCCATAGTTCTTGTAGTGAAGAAAGATGGGTCTATACAGCTCTTTGTAGACAACAGCAAGAATGAGGTGTCATAATTTGATTCCTGTATTGAGAGCTCCTGGACCCGTTAAGCAAGACTCATTTTTCAGAACACTGAATTTAACCAAGAGCTACTGGCAGATTGCCTTATCTGCAGATTCCAAGGTAAAAATAGCCACCTCCACTCTACTTTGTAAGAGCTTGTCACACTCAGATTACGATTCAGATTGCGCCCCTCTGCAATGGCTCCATTGCATGAAGGATGCACACACTCAGATCAACTGTGTATCTGGCTCTCCAGCCTCCAGGAGCACCAGTGGCTCTCCAGCCACAGGTGCAACTTAAACATTGTAAATAAAAGTATTTAAACTGCAATGATGTTGTTGTCAAGTCTTACATTGTTACACAAACAAAAACATAGTTAATTTAATGCACTTACATTGAATGTTGCGTTTTAATTGCCTGAAAGAAAATAAGAATAAAATAACAATGCACTACATAGGATAGGGTAGTATACATATACATATAGTACATATATTCTACATAGGACTGATGCATTGAAATTTATTTTCCAGCTTCAGAACATACCCCTGTTCTGCTTCTGTGATGGTTATATTTTCCACAATAGTGTTTTCAGCTTCAAGCTGCTCAGGCTCTTGGGCTGTGTTGTCCTGACTCCCACTGAGCTGGTCAACTTGAATTCCCTGGCTGAAATTTTTGCAGCATTTGACCCATGAGAAGAGCTGTCGGAAAATGCCTTTGGCTGCAAATATAACTTATATAAATTTCATGAAACAGAATAAACAATAACAGATGTGAGTGTAATAGCAAAAAGGCTGATCTCTTACCTTTTTGTGTTTTCATTTGTGGTGTGAGAGCTGGAGGTGGGGCTGTGCCAGCAGCAGGTTTTGTCTCCCTGGTGCCCCAAGACACATTGTTCATATTGACCATCGAGTAGATGGTGAGCAGAAGGTAGGCGCTGGGGATGCAGATTATGTAGGGAAAGCTATAGAACAGCAGATGAAATTCCTGAGGATGGATTGCTGCAGTGATTATGTAAATGATGGACATGGAGATGATGAGAATGCTGCTGGGTGTCAGGATGGTTTTCGCTTTAACCATTGATCCTGAATTAAGGAGGAATAGATTTAGGGTTGAAGCAGGTTTCAGTATTTCTTGTCAAAGCATTAAACAAAAAAAAATATTAAAATGACTGCATAATTACACTTTAAAGGTGTTTAAACATAACATACCAATAATAGAAATTGTCACTAGCAACATAAGGAATGCATAACAGACACCCAAGATTGCTGCAATGGTAATTTGAGTGTCTGACTTGAGCTTGAAGCAAAGACCCAGGTAGATGGCTGGAGGTATCACAGATATGACAAGAGCAGCAGCAGAATTGATGTTCAAAACGAAGGTTAAACTACCTGAAAGATATTTGTCATGTTTTAAAGTTGTATGTATTTAAGTGCTGTCAGCCTTAATCTTGTTAAAATGATATTAACGCCTGTGGCGTGGGTGTGGTCTCTGGCCGGCTGCAGAGGAGGGGTGACGCAGTAGGCTCCCGGGGCGGCTCAGGGGCGGGGTGAACAGGTGTGCTGGGATCTGAATGTGATTGTGACTCTTTATATGTTCACAGTGACAGTCGGAGGAGGAGGAGAGCGAACGTGACAGAGAGGGGGAGTGTCTGTGTCCCAGTGCAAAACGAAAACCACAGTTGTAAATACAAGTTCTGCTGTCATCACACTCATGTCCAGTGTATGCATAACGGGTCAAACGTTACAACGCCATAACCACATTAACGCGCCAAATCTCCATTAGTCAGGCGCTAACGCGTTGACGCCATGGAGCCCCATGCACAGGACGATCCGTGAGGCTGACGTTAATGTTATGGCGTTAAAGTCGTTTTAACGAGATTAACGCTGACAGCACTAATCTATTTTTACTTCAAATAACATTTCAGTGGACACAGATTCACATGTGCACAGGTGATTTTGTAAAACACAAAGGTGATACTAACCTGCAATCAAAAGACAGATGGTGGCAGGTGCAAGGATGGCTGAAATTATACCAAAAAACTGATAAAACATAAAGGGTTTTGATATGGATGGATTCCTCTTGGAAATAATCTTCGTGGAACCCAGCAGATCCACCATGTTGGCCATTGTTGAAGCCCCCCATCGCCGGCGCTGTAGATGACAAATAAACACTAACATAACCAATGGCATGAGCAACATATGGATAGGTGACTATATTAAATTCTACTTGGAGTAAAAACGAAGACTGAAGCTGATTATAATATTTATTACTTTTTGAATAATGACCGAACACTGATTGCAGTATTATTGAAAAGATTTTCACCTGATGGTAGAGTTCCTTGAAGTCCATTGGTGCATTGGTATGGGCATCAGAAGCTGCATTGTACTCGACTCTCCATCCCTGCTTTAGTAGCAGAGTACATAACCAGCGGTCTTCACCTGTGGGTAAAAAATATATATATCAAATGAAAACTTTCCCTCTTGCAGTAGTGGGCGGTCTATCCTTTAAGCTTGGGTCCTTGACCAGAGACCTGGGAGCTTGAGGGCCCTGTGCAGTATCTTAGCTGTTCCTAGGACTGCACTGTTCTGGACAGAATTCTCTGATGTTGTTCCTGGGATCTGCTGGAAGCCACTCACCTAGCTTGGTGTCACTGCACCAAGTGTTACCTTCACCCTCCACATCTTCTCGAATCTTTCTCTGAGCCCTTGGCACTTGTCCAGCTTCTCTTGTTCATTCTTCCTGATCTTGCTGTCATTTGGTATCACCGCATCTATCACTATGGCTGTCTTCCTCTGCTTCTCTACCACTACTATTTCCGGTTGATTAGTCATCGCCATTTTGTCCGTCTGTAAATCCCACAGGATCTTAGCTTGGTCATTCTCGGCCACCATAGGGGGCGTCTCCCATTATGACCTTTGGACTTCCAGGCCGTATTCGGCACAGATGTTTCTGTATACTATGCGGGCCACTTGGTTATTGTGTTCCATGTATGCCCTGCCTGCTAACATCTTGCATACTGCTGTTATGTACTGGATTGTCTTGGGGGCATCTTTAAACAGCTTGCATCTGGGGTCTTGACTGGCTTGGTAGATCCAAGTCTCTATGGGTCTTGTACTTAGAGCTTGTTCCTATACTCCCATGATTAGTGTCTCTGTGCTGTCCTTCAATCCAGCTTTTTCCAGCCACTGGTAGGATTTCTGGATGTCTGGCAATTCCTCTATCTGCTAGTGGTGCATACCGTGCAAGTGTCTGTCCTTCCATGAGTTCTCCTCCTCTTGCTCCTCTTTCTTTGGTTTCTGCTGTCTGAGGTATTCACTGAGGACTCGTTTGGTTGTGGCCATCTTGTGGATGTTCGAAGTCTCATCCTGGACTGACACTTACTAGACTCTAACCTCCTTCCTTCCACTTAGCATGCAGTCTCGGGGTGCTGGGTTTGAAGTGAAATCCTCCATGCATGAGGAGGGAGCTTCCTTGACTTGATTTTACTAGTTACTTTCTCAGCTGTTCAGAGGAGACTGTGTGAATCAGGCCTTTATGGTCAAATAGCTGATAAGAAATCTCTCCTAAGAAAAGGCAACAAGCAAAAGAGATTGTTTGGGCCAAGAAACTCAAGGAATGTACATTAGACCACTGGAAATCTGTGCTTTGCTCTTATGAGTTTAAATTTGAGATCTTTGGTTCCACCTGCATTACCTTTGTGCGATACAGAAAAATGAACGGATGGTCTCTATGTGCATGGTTCCGACCGTGAAGCATGGAGGAGGAGATGTGATGGTGTCGAGATGTTTTCAGAATACAGCTTGGCTAGCACAGCATACTGCAGTGACAAGCCATCCCATCTGGTTTGCGTTAGTTGGACCATCATTTATTTTTTAACAGGACAATGACCTCAAACACCCTTCCAGGCTGTGTAAGGGCTATTTGACCAAGAAGGAGAGTAATAGAGTGCTGTACCAAATGCGCTGATCTCCACAGTCACCTAACCTAAACCCAATCAAGATGGCTTTGGATGAGATGGACTGCAGAGTGAAGGCAAAAGAGCCAACAAGTGCTCAGCATCTCTGGGAACTACGTCAAAACGTTTGGAAAACCATTTCATGAAGCTCATAGAGAATCAAAGAGTGTGCAAAGCAGTAATCAAAGCAACGGGTGGCTTTTTTGAAGTATGTTACGAATTTGCATTTTATGTGTTATACAGTCAATGCATCTGTTTATGTTAATTCAGCGAGTGCCTCACTCATGTTATTGCCTGGCCCTACACGGGTCGTAACAAGTATAAAACACATTTTGGGTTATTTCACACTTTTTTGTTTATTACATAATTCATCATTCATCGTTTTGATGCCTTCAACAAGAATCTATAATGTAAATATTCATGAAAATAAAGGAAAATAAATGAGAGGGTGTGTCTAAACTTTTGACTGGTAATGTATATCAGAGGAATGTAGAAAAAGTGAGCGTGGACTGGCAATGCTTTTACTTGTGTGATTTCAAACAACATCCATTACCTTGGTCATACTGGATGTAGTGCCTTGCCTCGGTGGACTTGGTAGAATACGTCTTCATCACATTGTCATCCATCAGGGCCTCTGCTCTGAACAGACTGAAGCAGCCAGGGCTACACAGAACGCAGCCAATGACATGCTCTGCTGTCTTCTGCAGCCAGTGACTGAGAGCATACTCAAACTTTTGGAACCAGACAGCAGGACCTGCAAAGAAAATACAAAGGTATGTACAGATACAGCTACTATAAAATGGCTGTCATATTCCTGACATAACCATAACAGATACCTGGCGGATTCCTAGCTGATTACCAACTGATCCGTGACTTTAATGATATCCCCTGTCTCTCACGTGTACAATGTGAACAGGAATGTTAACACACGAGAGCAGCATTTAGGAAAACCATCTGGGGGCATCGTGGGGGGGGCAGTGCTAATGAAAGTTCATTCACTTTCTGCATATATTTCCATTCATGTTTTTGCATTGATCAGTGGTTTTATAACTATAACGACAGAAGTTGTGCACAATGAACAAGCAAGATACAGCAGAAAAATATAAGTGATGCTTCCATACCATACTATGATTATTGCTAAATAATGTTTCTGAAGCACGGCACTACAATGTTTTTATTTTAATTTAGAAATGAAAATCATTGTTTTGTCCTTCAAGAGAAGAGTTTATTTTAGATGTGATACAAAAGGGGAAGTCTGACAGAGGAGAGGGAACCAAAGCTACCAAAGCTGATACTACCCTTGCATCTGCTGTAACTGCATGGGCAATCCATGCATGCCAATTACTGTATGCGTTGGCTTTGCAAAGGAACGAACAGTCATAGCGGCAACGATCACAGTCACACATGGTTACTTTCAGCAAGTTGCCTTCCACTAATATATGTACATTAAATTTGTCTGACTCCTTTTATAATATTGTTCTATGAAACTCCAAATGCAACAACAAATACAGCGTTTGTCCTGCAAAAAATGTTACTAAATCAATGCAGTTGTTAATTTCAAATTTAAATCACTCTGATTGCACAACATTTCTGATGAAAAATAAGGTCAGTGAAACGCTGCTGTAGTTAAAACTATTGGTAATTCACCCCATTTAGGCTTTCAAAAAGTTTACAGTTATAGCAGTAACAATTACTGTCACGCCTGCTTGCTAAAGTTTTCTGCCACTAATCTTAGTCTATCACCTTTGCAATTAATTTTAATACTCTTGCTCAAAAAAATTTCGATGTGAAAGCGACTCTCTAAATCGAGGTACATGTCCCACAAAGTGTCCAAATTGCAGTATTTTTTTAATTTAGTAATAGGTGGAAAAA
Source organism: Oreochromis niloticus (assembly GCF_001858045.2). Lineage (NCBI taxonomy): Eukaryota > Metazoa > Chordata > Actinopteri > Cichliformes > Cichlidae > Oreochromis > Oreochromis niloticus. The sequence goes on from NC_031985.2 coordinate 6,763,900, forward strand.
CTACTATACAAACAGCACTCCCTGCCACCATAGAGTAGGATTTTTTCAACTAATCGGGAGATTATTAACGGTTCATAGATAATTTATACATTTTTTATATCGTTTCTTGTGATTGTGCAATGAATGCTTCATCATCATCATATGACCCCCTCAGACTGAATGTAGGAAATAAACCACACAACTGTCTGCAGGAACTGTCTGAATCCTGATGATGAATAAGTAAAAAAAACACTTTAATAAAGTAATTTGTTAAATATTTAACGCAGATGTCTTTACAGTTATGTTACTAATATTGTGTGGATTGTATTATTTTAAAATGCAGTGAATTGCCTGCTGTGGACCACCTCTGTTTTTTTAAACTCTCTTTCCCCGGAGAGGAAGGAGAGTTGCAAGAATAAGATTTCTGAATCATCTCTGAATTAACACTTCCAGAAAAAAGTCATTTTTAGCAAAAGGCGAGATGTTTATTTGAGGCTGGATCACATTACAAAATAAAAGGCAAAACAAGAACCAAGACTTGACTAAATTAACAAAATTGAGCCCACTAAACTTAAAACTAGCACACAGAACACAGGGAATACAGAAACATGAGACCTGACAAGCCTCAGTTCCACCCTGGCTGAAATCCTTCATCATAGTTCCCTTACCAAAAAATTACTCACATCCTGCCTGAATGACTAACGGCCAGTGGCGTCCATCCTGCTGCTGATGAAGTGCTTTGAGAGACTGTTTCAGAGTCATATCATGCCCTTCATTCACCCAACCTTTGATGCTCACCAATTTGCTTACAGGGCTAAAAGGTATCGATGTACAATGCCACTGATTTCCTTTCTGAAGCAAGAAAAGCTCAGGGTGATATCAACGATACTGATCCAATACCAATAATTTGGACAAAAACTTAATGTTTTATTGTATTTCAAATTATAACTTCATAATAATTACAGGACATCAGACAACTTGTTCCTTTTTTTATAATGCAGAATTATCATATAGAAATAAAAAACCTGAGGTGATGCTTTTGCCACCAAACCAGTGGATCCTTATCTCTGGGAATCAGAGTGTTACTGGCATATTTCAATGAGTACATCACTGGAAGCTGAGCTGTGATTTTGGCCTGACAAAACTTGCGTGTCAAAATCTGTCCATATCCCGCCTTTTGCTGCAGCTGAACCTCAGGGTGCAGGACTGTGGCTAGACCTTGAGGTAGAAGGCCCTGAGGCAGAGCTAACAGTAGGTGTTGAGCTTAGAGTTAGATTTGGAGCAGACTGTCCTGTTTGATAGACTTCTTGCATTTTAGTGTGGAGAGGTTTTTTTAATATGTCAACACTGTCTTTGTCTCGAAAACCAAGGTGTTTAAACTTAACATCCAGAAATGTACTTGCAGCTAGACAGTGAATGCTCTCAATAACGCTAAATCTGTGCTGGCATGGCAGTCCGTGCGTTCCATAGCAAGACAGCTGCCCTGACAATCACACGCTGCTACAGCCCTGACACAAGTAGAATCACTTTGGAGACTGAAACATGTTTTTCAGATGAAACTTCCTGTGTTACTCCTTCAAATGGCCATAGTGCATCAGCTGTTTGCTTGATGAGGGATAATTCTCACACATTTAACCTAAAAAGAGAGAACTCAAGACATAGAACTATCTGAAGCCTAAACTAAATGACTATATAAGCTAGAACATAATAGAAAAGTCACAATAACTCAGAAACTGGGTCAAACAACCCATAACTATGACATACGGTATGATCTACAGTGTGAAATGGTTTTGACATATCTATAAAAATTGCCACACAGTAGTCCTTGGCAGCCAAAACTTCCACAAAGTCATTTGAAACTTCAGTTGAAGCTGTAACATTGCTATGTTGTTTTCTGAAACGAGATCTATTGAAGGAGAGAATAATATTGGAGTACAAGTATTTCTTCAATTGGCCGTTCGCCAATTTCTCGAGCACTTTGGCTAGAATGCAAAGTTTAGAAATGGATCGGGAGTTATATAATATATAATAAAGTGGGATCAACACCTTTTAGTAAAGATAGTACTCTATCAAAAAGTAGGAATGGGGGGGGGCTCTAGATGTATCTAGATGTAGATCTATTAGATAGTTACATGGAGAAACCTTTTGAACACAAGCACACTCACGCACACAGGTGTGAACACACGTGTTTACAGATGAATGCTGTCCTTAAGCTTATCGTGCGTTGTCAATCTTGTGTGCTGCTCAGTAACATTCAAGTTTTCAGTCTGGCTTTTCTTTGAGAAAAGAAAAACAGATTTGTTCCGAGCTCCTTTACATATTGATATTGTGCAAGCAATTTACTCACTTAGTTCACCCAGATGTCATGTGTTAAAAAGTTGAGCTTAACCGTATGATGCTCCATACCACCTTTTTAGACTTTGTCATAGCTTTAAGAGAATGGAAAAATAAGGTCTAATAGTAAATAAAAACAAAAATGTTAATTGAATCATTTGATTTTTTTATATAGTCGAAAATTATTTTCTGTCCTTCATGTTTGTGACTATACCCGCAGACACACAATCTCATGATTATCTAAGACCTGTCATCAAATATCCATTGCTGCTTGTAATTCACAATTTGTGTCTGCTGCTCTCCTTAGGTGTGCTGGATGAAATCCAAAAGCAGTCTTCTGTCATGGGAGGTAAAAATGGTTCTTTGTCAATTCCTCAAAAAATATCTCAAAGAGTGATGTTTCAAATAAAAAAAATAAACATGTGAATGCGGTGGCCACGCAAAAGGACCAGCAACACTGATCTTTGGTGGTCCAAAGTGATGCTGTAAAACAGTTGCAAAGCAGCTGGTCAGGATTTTAGTTTTTCTAGAGAGTCTGCAAAGCTGCATGGGTTGACTTCAAAAAATCTGCACAAGGATGTAAAATTGGTTATAATTCTCATTAGCCAAAGCTACAGCCTCCCTCTTGAAATTTGCTTTATTAACGGCCTCTCGGGTGATCTTGCAGATGCCCTGTAGCTTGCAACTGTTGTATGTGAGTGAAGTTGGCCCCCCCACCTTCTTCAAATCCAACAAAAATGGCTGAGAAAGGAAAAGTTGGAGGATTTCATAGTCATCTTGACAGGAAAAGCTAAAAAAACACCAAACACCTGTTTTTTTTACATGGCTCAGGTTAAAGCCGGCCTCCTTCGATCTCTGATAGATCTCCATATGACCCTTATCATATTCATGTAAACACAACAGTGCCCTATTTTCATCTCTTGCCCAGTTATGCCATACAAGATCAAAAAGACCCTAAAAGCCCTCATCCGGAACTCAGTGGGAATGTGGCAAATAAGACTTAAGGGCCAACTTCAAGCCCATAGCACAACTCAAGTGCGGGATCTACCAAGGAGATGTACTGTCCCCACTGCTGTTTTGTATAGGCCTGAACCCCCTCAGTGAGGTTTTATGGTAATGGCTAACCAACCAGACATAATAGTGGTGGGTAAGCAGCGGAAGACGGCCGTAGTGATAGACTTAGCAATTCTGCAAAGTATTTTCTTCTGGACAGAGATCTCGATTGTTGTCCTTGGGATCAGGTGGAGCCATTCGCCTAGCTGGGGGGCGCACTGTACCAAGCACTCCAATTACTACTGGGACCACTGTTACCTTCACCCTCCACATCTTCTTAAGCCCTTCTTTGAGCCCTTGGTACTTGCCCAGCTTCTCGTCTTCCTTCTTCCTGATGTTGGCCTCACTCAGTAAAAATACTGCACAGCAAAGATACTGGCAGGACGGATAGACCTCCCACAGGGATGAGAGAGGATTTTCCTTTTGTGTATGTATGTATGTATGTATATATATATATATATATATAATATATATATATATATATATATATATATATATATATGTAGATAGATAGATGGATAGATAGCAACTGAGTGAAAGGGGCATGTGAAGGAGGGGGGACTAGCTAAAAGCGCTAATTTTATCTATCCACTTCTTTCTTAGCTGCTTCATTTTTATTCCTTTAGTATTAAGCTGGGTAGTAGTAGAAAGAAAAGCCAACTCTGAAAATACGTAACCTGTGAACTGGAGTTGAAAGCATGCAATAAGATAAACTGATGGAGTTGGGCCATGTTATGGATATTTTGGTTTTTTTTGTTTGTTTGTTTAAGTAATTTCAACCATCATCAGTGACTGATCTCTTATTGATATTCTCCTGCAATGCTGAGTGTTACCATAAGTGTGTCACTTTGATCCTTCCTTTTGGTTGTGTTGAACAAGAGCTGTGGGGTGTATACAGACATCAGTATACTGGTTCGACAAGAATTTTCATCAGTATAACGTCTCTGTGACATCTTGCCCTTATGTTTTTCTTTTATTTTGTTACTATGTGCAAACCTGATCCAGTGGGATGGATCCTGCCACATGCTGCCCCAACGCGAGGGTATATTCTCAGACGGTCAATAAGCAACATCACTGAAGCAGGCTGGAAGTCAGTGTCCCCATCCAAAGCCAAGATGTAGGTGTTGTGCTTCTCTTTCTAAAGAAACAAATGCAATTTGCTTTGTTTTATAATGACACGTTGATCATCTTTTGTGTACCATAAGAGTTGTTTGCAAGCATGTTTGAGCAAATCAGAAACTTTCTCTTTCATGTTACCTGAGCTTGTTTTTTTAGCTCCTGCTCATCCTCTCCCCTCTGACAACGAATGTAATATTTGGTCATGAGTTTCCAGCCCAGGAGATAGTAAAGATACATTATCTGCAAAAAAATAAATAACAATTAACCCTTTAAGGCCTACCATAGAACCAAGTCCGCCAGAGCTTATCTTTATATTTTTACATGCTGTAGTGCCATTTGTGGGAGCATTTCAAGTTGCTATACATCAATACAACCGTTATAGCCAAAATTTTAATAATATGTATGCATTAAGTCCATAGTAACTACATAAATTGCAAAAAAGTGCAATAAACTACAAAAAAATTAAAGATCCTTTTTGGGGTTTTTTGACACATAATTCTAGTTAGAGAAATTTAAGAGGCCTACACTCTAAAAAATGATTCATGGGGTTAGTAAGTAAAGCTTAAAATCAATAGCTTTTTCTGCATAAAAAATTAAGTTTGTTGCATGTACACATTGTAATCAGTTGATAACTTAATTTAATGAGTTGGTCGAAATGAAAATAAAGAAAACAGTCTTAGCTCAGTAATATATCGATTTTGAACAGACATTTCTGTGTTAACTTAACATGAAAGTGTATTCAGTTAATACAACTTAAAAATCTCGTAAGCGTCCTTTAAAAGCTGAGTACAAGGCTGACTTGCCCGGACATGTTGTGCTCTCAGACCACTGATCGAAAGAAACGGAGGCAAAGAGAGAAAGCGGAGAAGCGCCATTTTGTACGGAACGTTATCAAACGTTAAAGCTTTGTGGTGAGTACAATTTTTTGCCTTGTTTTATTCACAGCAGCTAATAACTCTAACTTTAACTCTATCAACACGCACTGCAAGAAATCCTTTTTACACAACACTAAACTCTTCCTCGGTGAGTGGTGGTGATAAGCTAGTAACGTTACACTTCTGGCTAACTTGTGAAGTAATTCGACCGTAACATTAGTCTTTGTTAAGTTTTGTTTTACGGTGGCAGCCAAATGGTGTTAATTGACACTGAGCTTCTGTAGCAGTAGTTTTAACTCTGCAAAGACAGGGTAATACACGTTTTTCTTCTTTCTACTTTGAAATCGTTGCAGCGTTGATGAAGGTTTGACCAGCAAAAGGCTGGGCCGTTTTACATTCATGACTAAACAAATGTAGGTTACTGAGTATACATTCGGTTTAACATCGATGCATTTTGATGTTTAAGTCCTAGAGTTATTTTTATGTGAGATTGAAGTTTGTTAATTGAGCCCTAGCTGAAGAACAGCCTGTATCAAAGTTCAGTCAAAAAACGCGGGCGAGGAAGCGAACGCCATGTTGTAGAAACGCCACAGGAAAGATCTTAAGTAACATTCATAAACTAGTTGTTTTAATGGCATTACATTGAGTGTGCATTAGCACATAAAATATAATTTTGCTCTTTTGGGTGTTAACTGCAGATACATAAGCGCAGTTGTATCACTTAAGAAAAAATATCTTTGATTTGGAAACATAAAGCAACTTTTAGGAGAAACTCAACACTAAAAATAATATACATAATTTTAACTTTTAATGTCATAAGGATTTCCTGTGAGATAATGATTAGAGACGTAATCACTACCTTAGTTCCTTTCTGCATGCAAGCTAATATCTCAAAGGTGATGAGAAGTCCTTAGCTTATCAAAGGTAATATTTACCTCTGATACTTAATGTCTTAAGGTTGACACTGGATGTATTCTATAAATCAAACTGAAGCGTGTGGTTTCTCTTACAGACGCTCCAATGTCTCATCAAACCAAACTTAGGATCGTTCTTCAGGACCATGACATTCGCAAACTTGACTTACCTCATGGCCTCCCTGGGACTGTGGGTGAACTTGAGTCCATTGTAAGAGAGACATTTGGGCTTCAAGGGAACTTTACTTTGCATTACAAGGATGCTGATTTTGGAGAGGAATATTTCAGTCTTACCTCAACAAGTGACATCAAGGACAAGGACACAATAAAAGTGGTTAACATTGTTGAACCTCCCACATTTACTCTGAACTTAACTGAAGTGAACACTTCCTTTGAAAGTGAATCAGAAACCTCCATCTGTAGCTCAGCAACCTCAGTCAGTACTTCAGTGACCGCCGTCGGTCCTCCCCAAAGCAGTTGCTCATCCGGATCCCAGGATACACTGATTCTATCATCACCTGAACATGGGATTCAGCGATCACAGCGGTGGCCGGCTGAATTTCCTGTACCTCGCTTTGCATATGACACAGAGCTTTTGCTTGCCTCAGGAAATGAAGCTTTCAAGAAGGATGGAATTCCACTCAACTTTACCTCAATCCTTCCAGACATCCTTGAGAGACTGGCTGAAAGCGTCTTTCAGTATGTTGCCTACCCAACAAGCGCACAGTTTCTGGATGTTGCTGAGGCGCTGATTCAGAAGCATCCTTGCCTTAAAGAACCGGGGTCATATAATGGATGCTATGGATGGCAACAGAGACTAAAATATAAAATGGGCAACTATAGAACCAAGTTGAGAGGGCTCGGATGCCCTGAACTTGATGTGAACTCTCTCAGAAAGAAGCGACTACATGAGAAAGCACCTGCAAAGAATGTCAAAAAGCCAAAAAAGTCAGAAGTGAACTATTTACCTCCTCACCCACAAGGAGAAACGGAAGAAAGTTTGGAATATGGAAGAGTGGAGCTCCTCAGTGAAGTGAGGAAGAGGGACAACTGTCAGATCATCAGTGACAAAATGGCGAAGACATTCTCCATTCGCAGGCAGGAAGTTGTCAATCAAGCACCAAAAATCAATGACCTGAAAGAAAGATGGCCTGCTCTTTTTGATGCAGTTCAGGTAAATATTTTTCCATAAGATAATTTGCAGTATGTATTCTTTTAAAGTAAATTGTATACATTAACATGTTGTGCCTATTTGTGCCTTTTTTTTTTTATACAGATAAACCAAGAATTCAGAAGGATCACCACTGTTAACCTGGAGACAACATTCATGGCAAAGCTGGACCAGTACTCTCAGAAAATAATGTCCTTGCTGTCCTCAAGAGGAGGGGCTGCAAAAATGCGCATTCGGCGCATCCAGAACATGCTGCTAGAGGTATGAATAAATGAAATGTAGTTTATTTCAAATAGGATAATCCACTTTTTTTTTTTTCCAATAGGTGATATTGAGTCTTAAAAGGTAGCTGTTTACAACTCAACTATGTCAAATTATTGTTTAGAGCTTGAGGCACAAATATCAATTAAAACTATAAATACTTAATAATAAAACAAATTATAGGTGATGTGGATCATGATTGGCAGAGTAATTTGCAAGATTTTGCAGTTTTTCTATTTGTTACCTGGATTTTTCAAGTTCATGAATTGATCATTTCAGAGAAATGGCTCTTTGAAATGATCAATTCATTATTTTGATTATCACTGGAAATCTATAATTGGTACAGTTCAGGCCATATAAAGTCAATCCTTTTTTTTTTTTTTTTTTTTTTTTGGATGTAATTATCAAAAACCCATCCTCCTCGAAGAGCAGTTCGACATTCTTTTTCTTATTCACAGGACGATTCTGTGGAGAGAAGGCGAGAGGTCGCTATCCGTGGCTTAGTGGTGTATCTCAGGGAAAAGGAGGAGGATCTCTTCAAAGAGCAGGTAAATCAGACATGACTATACTTTGTATTAGAGCTACGATCTAATCTATTATTAATTGATTTCTAAATTAATCGGCAACTATTTTGATAATTGATTGATCGGTTTGAGTAATTATTTTAGAAAAAGAAGTCCAAATTCTCTGGTTTCAGCTTCATAAATGTGAATGGTTTCTGGTTTCTTTACTCCTCTATGACAGCAAACTGAATATGTTTGACATTTGAGGTCATCATATTGGGCTCTGAGAAACATTGACATTTTTCACCATTTTCTGACATTTTCTGGACCAAACAACTAATCAGATAATCGAGAAAATTGTTAGTTGCAGCCCTATTTTGTGTTACTCTCATGTATAAGTATGATTACTTAAAACATTTATATTGATTCTGACCTACCAGGATGGTGGCGGGGATATTACCAATGAAGTGATGAAGATTGTAACCAGAGGTGCCACAACGTCTGATCCAGCCAGCGCAAGGATCATACTTGAAGGAACAGAAGTCCTAGCAGACCTGGATGTACCCAGAGCCTGTGCCTTGCTAATGGGGCTGATATATGCACTCAACCTCAGCTACCCAAAAGAACTGAAAAACACTTTTGAAGTGTTTCAAAAGATATTCCTCGAGCTGGATGATCTGAAAGCCAGTCCTAAGGTAATGTCACTAAAAAGTAAACTGTTGTACTAAAAAATGTGAAGAGTGAGGCTATCCTCAAATTAAACGGGAAATGTTCCACTGTTGTTTGCAATGTGTTGTGTTACATACTGTACAGTAGGCAGTAGGTGTAAAGTTGAGCGTTGAGCATTAAGTACACCTAGTTCAAAATAATGCACTTTAAAAGGATAGCTCGGGTCTTTTGAAGTGAGGCTGTATGAGGTACATATGTATAGTGAGTGTATTACACACAGTAGATGGCAGTCAGTAAGCTCCACCTACGGAGAAGCAGACGGGGCCACCGGCACGCAAGATGAGCCTCCATCCTAATAAAACTGATGTCAGTTTAAATGTACATTATATCAAGAATATGTTTACTGCTTTGTTTTGCTATCAGACAGCCTTTTCTGTGAGGAAAGAGAAGTTCTACTGCTTGTTGTTTCAATCGCTCTGGCCCACCAGCGTCCATGGACAAAAACAGCAATTTTACCTGACAGCACACAGGAGTTGCTGGTTTCCTGCTGCCTTGATCAGTAAGTGTAATTGTGTTATTTGGTGACTTTGGTGTTAGTTCAGGTTAGTTCAGATTTACCAAAGTCACACAAACAAACTGAGTCTATCGTGCGTGTCGGTGGCAGGAATGTGCTGACTGCTGTCTACTGTGTGTAATACACTCACAATGTACTTCATACTTAAAAAAACCTAAACTATCACTTTAACACAAACAAACTTGAATCAGAGCATGACTGTCAAAATGTTCAGTCTTTTTGAGACAGATTTACAGGGGTGTTTTATGTCATTTATTTTATGGAGGCAACAATTTTGTCTGCTATTGAAATGTCAATGACTCTGGAATGGTGTTCTAATAAACAGTTTGATCATAAAACTGGAATTTCAATGTGTAATTTATTGTATAATTGTAAGTTATTAGTACTCAAAAAAAATTAAGGTAACAATTTGCATGGATATTTCTGAGTAGAATAAAAGTAAAAAAAAATAAGTTTTAATAACTAAATGGAGTAATTTTTAAACAATTAAAAATAAGTTGGTTCAACTTAATTAAGCTTGTAGAGGACAAAGCAAATCATGTTGTTTGTACATAAGGAATAGAGTTTGCCTAACTAGAGAACTCTTGTGGCATTTACGCTATAGTGGCTAAGCTGAAGTAACTTAAAAAGATCCATGCAAATTGTTACCTTAATTTTTTTACGTTAAGCCAACAGATCTTTTTTTAGAGTGTATCCCTCAAAACTGTAAATACAAAAAAGTTGCACAAAATAGTTTCCAACCACGGGAAATTTATTTTGAGTGTCTTCATAGTTTTATTTTTGAGATACACCAATTTTTATACACTGCTGGAAAAACAAAAGTAAATATTATAATGCAAATTTGCAAAAAAAACCAAAAAACAGCATGTGCATCAAAATAAACTATTTCCAGCAGAGCAATTTGAGTTCTAAGCATCCCAGAAACAAATCAGAAAAGCATGGAGTCAAACATAACTTTTAAAAACACCAGTATAGGCTCTGAGGCCCTGAAGGTAAAAAACTACATTTTCCGCGAAAATGACATCACTTCCAGTTTCGGGCAGGTAATGGCGGGCACGCGATAGTTTGCGGTGACGTCTATTCCAACTAGGTAGCGTTAGGAACAGCTGATCGGATCGGCAAAGCGTGTTTCTGGAATATTGTGTTTTTGTTGCTGCAAGTCCTTTTTATGCAATTTTTGGGAAGCTGTATGTGGAAGGAAAGTGTGACCTAGGACAAGCTAATGGCACAAGTTGTAAGTACAACTCCTCCGGTTTCATATGCAAAAAAAATTCTTGCACTAGCTTACGTGGTTCGAGTTCTACAGACATTTAAAAATAGTTACGCAAAACGGAGCGTGCCCACTCCGACCGGTTTTAAAGGGTTAATAAATAATGAATTTTAACTTTCAAGAGTTCAGATGATAAACATTGCAATAATAAACATAGTGCAGTTAATTATTTTCCTACCTGAGACCATCTCTTTTTGTGACGGATGTGTTCTTTATCCTTGAAGTGAACTACAATGTTGTTCCCTTGAGGCATGTTGACAATAAGACGACCTCCATATGGCGTCTGTATAATTTTCTGATCAGGAACTTGCTGCTTCTTTCTGAAGAACTTTTGTTCAGCATTCTTGAAGATGCTGATGACAGGCAGTTAGAAAAAATGCTGTCACTAAATTCATAAAGTCCAGGATAGTCAAATAAATCCTGGTCTTAAATGCAGTAATAGTAGTGAGTATGTAAACATACCCATAAACCTCTTGAATAACTTGTACGAGATTCTTTGCGTATTCATTCAGATGGCGACTCTCTTCAACATGTTCAAATGCATCATCAAAGTAGATTTGCGCTTCAAAGGTGAAATCGTTGATCTTTGGGTCTTCTTTTGGTCTGTACTTGTCCAGTCTGTAAGGAAAAGCATGAATAGGAAGTGTGAGGAAAACTTTCACACTTATCCTTTTAAGGGTCGTGGGGGTGGGGGGCTGGATCCTATCCCAGCTAATGTAAGGTGAGAGGCAGGGTACATCCTGGACAGATCGTTAGTCTATCGCAGGGCTAACACATAGAGATGTACAACCATTTAACCCAAGCCACCTACCTGCAGAGTACCTGGAAAAATCTCACGCAAACATGAAGAGAAGATACAAATTCCACACAGAAAGGCTCTGGCCAGGTTGTGGAATTGAACTCAGGACATTGTTGCTGTCTCACCTCAACGCACGGCTTGGGTATGGAAGCAGTCTCCTAGAGAGAGGCTGGACCCCTTCCTTAGTCTGGAGTTGCCAAACGATTGTTCAGAGTACTCAGCCTTCGTGGAGTCCCAGGGCGTGGTGTTTGAGAGTGCTCTACCTGGGGTCGTCCTACTGGGAGGTCTCGCTGTCGTCCTACTGGGAGCTTCCGGTCTCACTGCCGTCGCCCAATTATGTGGGCAATGAAAGTGGGGCATGATTGGGAGGAACGGCTTCCCACCCTACTGGTATTCAGTTATTGGACTTCTCTGCAAACCCCATGTTCAAACAAAAGGGTGTCCATAATTGCATATGGCACTGGAAGAACTTTGGCACCGGGTCAATGATCGATCAAGTCGAACCTCAGATACAGGAGAAACAATGAATTTTTATTCTGTTCATAAAGCACTGGACTACCTCTTTACCCTCTCAAGGATACTTGAAGGTGCATGGGAGTTTGCCCAACCAGTCTACATATTTTTTGTGAACTTGGAGAAGGCATTTGACTGTGTCCTTCAGAGTGTCCTGTGGGAGGTGCTTTGGGAGAATAGGGTGTCTGGCCCATTGCTACAGGCCATTTGATTCTTATACAATCTTTGTAAGAGTTTAGTTCACATTTAGATCACTTGGGTGGTCTCAGAATCTCATGTCTGAATCTCATCATTTTCACAGATGTGGTTCTGTTGGCTTCATCAGATGACAGCCTCAAATTCACACTGGAACATTTCACAGCGAGTGTGAAGTAGTGGGGATGAGAATCAGGAGTGATGGGAGAAGGGAGCGGAAGATCCATTGGTTCTGTGGCTGCAGTGATGCGGATGCATGTGGTAAACAGAGAGCTGAGTGTAAAAGCTAAGCTCTTAATTTACCGGTTGATCTACGTCCCTACCCTCACCTATGGTCACGAGCTTTCAGTAGTGAGCGATTATCTTATCTTATCTTATCTTAAAATATTTTACTGCATAGTTTGCTATTTACTGCATAATATTTAGTATGATATTGAGAGAGAAAACTAGCAAAGGTGATATTAGTGAGAGACAAAAGTATGGCCTCCCATTAGAGCAGTTCAATATAAATACCTATATGACACCTCAATTTATGTGGAATTGTTAGCTATCTATACATCTCTACATTATGTATGGGACATGCAGGAAACACCTGTAGATTTTTGTTTGTCTTCTGTTCTGAGGGGTTCTGTTCAACAAAAACTAAGGTTCCATCCTCTAAGGAATATATATGTTCATTAAATTTTCTTCCAGTCTCCAAACACTTGATTCATGTATTCTTTCTTCTATTTTAAGGCATGGAAGAATACTCTCCCAGCTGGGAGCACTGTGAGAATCATGTTCTTTGATTTCTCCAGTGCCTTCAACACTATTCTTCCCTCGGTTCTGAAGGACAAGCTGGAGAACTCTGGAGTGGACCATCACCTCACTACCTGGATTTTGGACTACCTCACCGACCGACCACAGTATGTGAGGACTCAGGGCTGTGTGTCAGACAGGGTCGTCTGCAGTACGGGGGCCCCACAGGGAACGGTTCTGGCTCCGTTCCTCTTCACCATCTACACTGCAGACCTCTCCCACAACTCCACCCAGTGCTTCCTGCAGAAGTTCTCTGATGACTCTGCAATAGTCGGCCTCATCACTGATGGGGAGTAAGGAGTACAAAGGACTGACTCAGGACTTTGTGGACTGGTGCCAGCTGAACTACCTCAAGATCAATGCCAGTAAAACCAAGGAGCTGGTGGTAGACTTCCGCAGGCACAAACATCCTCCACTGCAACCACTGAACATCCAAGGTATGGACATTGAGGCTGTGGACAGCTACAGGTACCTTGGTGTTCATCTGAACAACAAACTGGACTGGACTCATAACTCAGACGCCCTCTACAGGAAAGGGCAGAGCAGACTGTACCTGCTGCGGAGACTCAGGTCGTTTGGAGTGGAGGGCCCACTCCTGAAGACCTTCTATGACTCTGTGGTGGCCTCAGCCATCTTTTACGGTGTGGTCTGCTGGGGTGGCAACATCTCTGCTGGGGACAGGAAGAGACTGAACAGGCTGATCCGCAGGGCCAGCTCTGTTCTAGGATGCCCTCTGGACCCAGTGGAGGTGGTGAGTGACAGGAGAATGGTGGCTAAGCTGTCATCCCTGTTGGACAACATCTCCCACCCCATGCATGAGACTGTGACAGCACTGAGCAGCTCCTTCAGTGGGAGACTGCGGCACCCACGGTGTGGGACGGAGAGATTTCGCAGGTCTTTCCTCCCCACTGCTGTCAGACTCCACAACAAAGACTTTAACTGATCAAACACACACATCCACACATGTGCAATAACACTAATGTGCAATAATCTTTTCTGGCATCGTTGTATTTTTACTCAGTTGTATATAGCATTTGTATTCTATTTTTATCTTATTGTATATTTTATTCTATTTTATTCTACTGTATATAGTATTTTATTTTATTCTATTCTGTACAGTTGTGTACTGCATTTATTCTTATTTTATTTTATTCTAATTTTTGCTTCATAACTTTTGCACTGTCCACTTCCTGCTGTGACAAAACAAATTTCCCACGTGTGGGACTAATAAAGGTTATCTTATCTTATCTTAAGAACGAGATTGCAGATTCAAGGGGCAGAAATGAGCTTCCTCCGAAGGGTGGCTGGCCTCTCCCTTAGAGATAGGGTGAGAAGTTTGGCCGTCCGGGAGAGAGTAGAGCTGCAGATCCTCCACATCAATGAGCAAATTGAGGTGGTTTGGGCATCTGACAAGGATTCCTCCTGTATGAGGTGTTCCAAGCATGTCCCATCCTGGCACACCTATGGCACACTGGAGAGATTATATCTCTCAGCTGGCGTGGAAACGCCTTGTTGTTCCTGCGGACAAGCTGGAGAAGCCAGGGAGATGGAGGTCTGGGCTTCTCAGCTTAGTCTGCTGCCCCTGCAACCCGGCCCCAAATAAGCTGAAGAAAATGGATGGATGCTTTAACTTCCTAAGACCCGAACTCTATGCCTCTTCCACGGCATGCATTTTTAATTTCTCTTTGATATTTGGGCACATTGGGGCCCGATGAATGTAAAAACAAAGAATTACCAGATTTTTTTTTTTACTTTATTTTTGTTTTTAAGAAAAATGAGAACCACATATGAGGATATTCGTTTAACATTTTCATAGAACAGTAGCAGTATAATGTCCTCGTGAGTGGATATCAGGCCTTTGTAGAGCAAAATTGAGTATTTTGGTCTAAATAACCCAAAATGTGATGTCCTAGGAGGTTAAGTAATAACTGAATTTACGTTTAAGTTTCACTGTGAAGAAGGGAAGTCGAGGAGATAGTAGTAACTCATGAGAAATTGAAGTTAGAGGAATAGCAAGATAAAATATTTTTTTGACAGAATCAGTAGACTCACCTGAATATTGATATTATAATGTTCATCATCTCCTCATATGTCTCGTGCCACATGGTCGCACACAGATACACCATAACCGGTTCAAAATACCTAAGTCTTGACAGAAAAATATTTGAGATAGTATCATCAAAATTGTTTAAACCTAGTCACAACTTAGAGAAACCCCATTTCGAAACATGTTAATGAACCACAGGAGCACATTGAAAAAACAGTGGTACACACGCTTACTTTCTTATTGTTTCCTTAGTGTGGATGTCAAATCTGGTGTTAAGGAGAAGGGACTGTTCAATAAAGGCTCCCTCATACAACCTCCTGATGAACAGGTCTTGAGTCCTCTGTATTCGATGCACATTGAGCTTCCAGAGATGTAGGGTTACCAATACAAGACCAATCCACCAGAACAGTGCCGTACCTGAACGAAGATAAAAAAAAAAATCATGTTCATCTTGAGAACTCTACCTTTATTTCCACCATGTCGCATGCAAGTTTAACTTTGAATTAAAGTTTACTAACTAGGAGTTGAGTCTGTATGCACACAAACTCGAAGTTCGCTAGTCAGGTGACTTTAAATAACAAGTAAATATTGTTTGATCCTATGAACAGCTCTATTTTACTACCTGTGAGTATGCCAATGTCAGCTATCTTGGACATGTCAAGGAAACACAGAGTGTGTGTAACATCCAGCACCATATATGGAAGCACACTGTCTTTCAGGTTTTGGTTTCTTCCATCCACAGCCACCTTACAGTAGTCTGTGAAGTTGATGTTTGTAGTCCCATTCAGGCTTGTTCTGTAGTCCTGATAGTAAACAATAACTGGAATGACCAGCAGAGCCATAACAGCCAGAGAGGCCAGGTATAGAGGAAGGATGAAGCATCGCCGCAAAGCACGCATCTTGCAGGCTACCAAGGCAAACCAGTGGCAGAGTGCTGAGGAGATCAGCTGGACCCCAATGATGATGGCTATAATCTTTGTCTCACGGCTTGGGATGGAGGTCAGAATGCTCCAGTTCATTTTGGCTAGAGGGATGTAGGCTCCAGTTACACAGGCAGTCACAACGATCCTGATGAGGCTGGAGAAGATTTGCAGTATGTTCTGGCACTTTGTTATGTCTTTGCAAAGGTTTCCGAGGAAGGTGGAGCTGCTGTTGTCTGAGATTATTTGAAAGTAGTTTTCCCACCAGTTGAAAGACACCAAAATGGACCCTCCAACAGCTAGCCCCACCCAGATGGTCATCTTGTTATTAGAAGAATCCTTCATGATATATAGAAGAACAAACAGGACATAACCAATCAAAATAAAGATTAAACCAAAGATGCAAGGCATCAGGAAGCGGTTCCTTTGTTTGGCAGAACACTGAGCGACCAGTTGTAGGATTGCAGAGATGACAGCTACTCCGTTGAATATTGTCACATTGGTCACAATGTCCAAGTGTGGCATCGCCATAATGGTGAGAATTGATGCACCTGCAGAAACCAGAAACTCAAAGAACAGAACCTAAAGAAGAAGCAGAAGATAATGACATTATAAAACATAATGACAAAAAAAGGCTAAAAATCTGCAGACTTTCTGTTTTTAGCATCAGTCAAAGTTTTCTTACTAGGGCTGCAGTTGTTTTTCTGGGCAGCTTTGATGTTTTATAACATGATTTCCAGATGCTTTTGAGGAATAGAAATACACTGGAGGCGATGAGAGAGCAGCCGATACACAGCAGTGCAACAGGTTTCTGTTCAGGAGGGAGAGTCTTTGTGCCTTCATTGGACAACGTGATTAGGAGGAGAAAAGACGTCTGTAAGAGAGGAAAAGAAATCTCTGAACATGTCAGTTATTAGTGCAGTGATTTGGCAAGGTAAAATCAACAGTTGCGCTATGTGATTATTTCCTTAGTGTCAGTAAAAATGATAATATGTATACTTTTAGCTGCAGTAATATGTGCAGAATAAATATCCTATATGTTGTTAAATGTCCTAAAAAGAACAAACCTTACTACATAATGCTGATCCAAACACAATAACAGCTACAGCAAACAAAGAGATGATCTTCAGCAGTTTGATCATTTTCCATGGTGTCTGTTCATCTTCAATGATTGGGACTTCTTGACAGGTGTCCCACGGCCTCCTGAATGAAGAGAGAAAGCATGTAAATGATTTAACTTGTTATATGTGCTAAACAATGTGAAAATCTGAAAGTTAAAATATAAAAATTACATTTCTTTACAGATCACACTTACTTTGGTAAATCTCTTAGCTCCTCCATGATGAATACAGCAAATGAATACCTCTGTTTGGAATCACTATATAGCGGTTTAGGTATGAGTCATCATGTAGTCACTCCCACTTGTACGAGAAAGACCTGAATATCTGCACCAGGTTAAGAAAAATATGAGTAAACAGGATCTTCAAAGTCTGAAATGTACCTAAATTTAGATATAAAATATTTTACTGCATAGTTTGCTATTTACTGCATAATATTTAGTATGATATTGAGAGAGAAAACTAGCAAAGGCGACATTAGTGAGAGACAAAAGTATGGCCTCCCGTTAGACCAGTTCAATATAAATACCTGTATGGCACCTCAATTTATGTGGAATTGTTAGCTATCTATACATCTCTACATTATGTATGGGACATGCAGGAAACACCTGTAGATTTTTGTTTGTCTTCTGTTCTGAGGGGTTCTGTTCAACAAAAACTAAGGTTCCATCCTCTAAGGAATATATATGTTCATTAAATTTTCTTCCAGTCTCCAAACAGTTAATTCATGTATTCTTTCTTCTATTCTTTATTTATGGTTCAGAGATATCTTAGCTTAGATCTTTGCAGCTTTAAGTGTTGCTGTGCCAAAAGTGAGTGAACCCTTTGGAGAGCATGTTCTGCACATGCAGAGTTACATTTATATGGATTTATGTGTGATCTTGGCTTAAAACTGAATAATAATTAACAATAGGTACAAAGTCGAGTTGTTGATATTTTGTGCTAACAACAGCTCAAGAAGAAGCACATCATAATGTTTCTTCCCTTTTTGTTTCGTAAACAACTGCCAAAGTATTTTTGTCCACATTGGGTTCCATATAGATGCTACGCATTACTACATTTATGTGTAAATAGATTTGCATGATCTGTGTGGAACGCTTGGCAGGGACGATTCTTTTTTAGAATGCAGGTGTGAGTGGTGACACAAGGAAAGACAAAGATCAACACGCAAATTTGAAAGTACACTTAAAACAATGCAAGTTATTGCGTAAGTATCATTCAAAGAAGGACATTTATGTCCTTTTAAGATTAGATTCAGTTTATACCAAGTTCAACACTAAGGTCATGAGTGTTGCTGACTGAAACAGATAATTAGGGAATTTTAACAGGGAATTTTAATCTCTTTGCAGAGTGATCGTATTTTTGTCTTTTTATCTGTTGTGTTGACATGTGTCATCAATATTCTCTCATCTATGTAAGATTTAGTCATTAAATGTTAATAGTGTTTTAGTTGACAACAAAATAAAGGGCAAGTGTGATATGTTCAGGTTGCTCTGTGGTTAGAATCAGATTAAATATCAATGTTGATTATGTTTTTTTCTTATCAAGTTCCATTTAGCATTAAGTCAACATACAAAAATAAAGTAAACCGTATGACTGTGCCTAAGACATGTCAATCCATCATGTCCATTTCAGACTTTCAAATGGACATGCATGCATTCATCCTGCTGTAACCAGGTTTCTGCAAGGTAGAACAAAACAATACTTTTATTTCTTTTTATTTTAATATAAAAAATATTGGTAATTTATTAAACAAATTACTAACACAGACTTAAAAGAGATAGCCCTAATGTTAAATAGTCCAAACTTAACCCACTTAGTCTTTAGTGCACTTAAAAATGTGTTCTTTCTTTGTGAATATATCTTTTTGAAATAAACTGCAGAGAGGTGTGTAAGACTGCAACTCTGCATCGTGGTCCAAACTCTTTTTTATACATAGTCCCCCACTTTCAGAGGCTTAAAAGTAAATCGACAACCTAATATAATTTTAAATATGATTTTTTTTTTTTTTTTTTTTAGATATTTGGGTGAAGATCCTTTTTAGAAAAAAATAATAGGTTTTGTACAGAAAACAGGTAGAATGACCTGATGCAGTTTCATTTCTATGAGACTGATTTCAGGCAGAGATATTTTGTTGATGTTTTCCAATTGATCTCTTCCATCTTTATATTTGCTACATTTTCTGTTGTTGCCATGTTTACTTCTTCCATGGATTCATACTCCTTCTCTTTCCCCCATTCCATCTCTTCTGTTCTTCCCTTAGTGTTTCTCCTCCAGAAGACTCCCTCCTCTCCAGTCAGTTGCCACGCTACAGGTTTCTATCCTGACAAAGCCGAGATGCTCTGAAAAAATGATGGAAAGGAGCTTTATTAAGGCGTGGAACCTGAAGAAATCCTTCCCAACAATGATGAGACTTTTCAGATTATTGTTGATCTGAATGTTTCATCAGTCAAACCTGAAGACTGGATAAGATAAGACTTTGTGTTTCAGCTCTCTGATGGTAAGGACATAATCACTAGATTTAATAAACAGTGATAAGAACCAAATGGGGACAAAACAGTACGAAAGGTGAGGTTAAATCATTTTATTTATTTTGTTTGCTTTTACTATGGATTCCTGATAATGTGGTGTTTGAAATGTCTTATCCTGTTTTTGTTTGGACCTCAAGCAGAATCTGGAAAAAAAACTGGACTTCAGTAGTGTCTGTAATTATTTATTTTTCAGTCTAAGAAAAAACACACAAAGCTCCTGTATAGGGTTAAATGTCAGCAACAAAATTTTAGTGTGAATTTTAGCTCTGCTTAGCTTAAATATGTCATAGCATTTGAGACTGAGAAATTGTGCTATATTTATTACCCCTCACCATTATGGGATTTATATTATAGCTAGGAGAATACTACAGGATGAATGGATGTTCTTCTATTCTGCTTCATATTCACATTTTATCTGGCTTGTTTGTTTTGACTGAGCAGAGAGGCCCTTGGACGTGATGATCATTGCTGCTGTGGTTACCGATGTTGTTTCATCCTCCTTTGATTTTATGTTTGCAAAGAAGAAAGGTGACATTTTCAGATGATCTAAGCTAATAG
Organism: Oreochromis niloticus; assembly: GCF_001858045.2. Lineage (NCBI taxonomy): Eukaryota > Metazoa > Chordata > Actinopteri > Cichliformes > Cichlidae > Oreochromis > Oreochromis niloticus. The sequence goes on from NC_031985.2 coordinate 6,784,101, forward strand.
GCCAATACTTGTTATTAGCTTATTAGCTTAAATATTTCTTACGTTTTTATTTCTAGAAAGAAAAACTGAACAAAGTAAGTAAACAATTTATCTTATTTCTTCTGTATTATTCACATTGCATTCAAAAGCAAGTTCAACAGCAGTGTGAATAAAAGTATGTTGTGGACTTAACAGCTTCTTGCAACATCTATGAAACCTCTGAGAGAGACTAGAACTAGAGACCCCATCAATAAATACAGCACCCTATGGACAAATATGCACACCCTGCAAACGCATTGTGGAGCATTTCATTATTTTTATTGATAATGGTTCTTTAATTTATGATATTTCTCTCCAGCATGTGGGTATTTAGTTTAGTTTTTTTCATTCAGTAACAGCAAACCTGAACCTGCTCTTACTGAATGATTTCTAAACCTTTTCTGAACTGTAGATTTATAGAGCTCCTTAATGAAATTATTTCAGTTGAATGTATTTATTTTATGAATAATAACTAATAGAATATTTGACTAGACTTCAGTCTGGGCTTTAGAGTTTCAGCCTTCCTGAAGGTCTTCAATACTATCCATTAACACTATCTGATCACCTGTATTATCTAGAAATACTGGCTGGTATTACAGGATCTGCTCTACATGTTCTTACCTGTCAAACAGGAACCTCATGCAGTGCTTTCAGTAAGGTCATTCAAAATACAGTGTATGTGACTAATGACATGTCAACTTTTACTCTCGGCAGAGGCGGATGCATCTTTCACCCTCTCATCCCTTATCTTTCATGCTTGGCTTGTATGTCCTTGTCAAGTCTCGTCTAACTCTAACCCTCAGACAGTCTCTCAGCCTTGTTCTCTAAAACCTAAAGAATTATGGATTTGATCAACTGGTCCATCAACGAAGTTGACACCCTACCGAGAAGCCTGGGCTCGGGACAGTCCGACTATCCTGCACGTCCTGCCACGTCCTTTTACATGTGAATATTCATGTGCCTTTTTTTTGTGCTGAGATGGGTTTTTTTTACTGTCCTCCGACTGGTTCCCAGTTAGGAGCCCAGTTCAAGTAGAGTTCTTTTTTTTTTCTCTTCATGTCCCTGATGTGTGTACTTTTACTGTTTTCTTTTTGGCACTGCCATGTCTGCAGCCTGTCCCCCCCCCCTCTGTGACACAAGCATTTCACTGCATGTTGTACTTGTATGACCGTGTATGTGACAAATAACATTTAAACTTCAACTTGATATGCAGATGAGTAAGCTTACTTCGTTGATTAAACAATATGCTTGAAAGGTGACTGTCAAAAAAAATTTCTTTCATGTTTCATTTAAAAACACATATTTTAAATTTCTGGCTGTCACTGATTTACATGGATTCACTTTTTTTTTTTATCATGACTGCTTTAAATGACTTCACTTGGCTTCATCCATACACCTACAGACTCCGCTTCTTCCTACATATTACAAAGCAGTGAGAAATTTAAACATCTTTCTCCAGTAGCTATTGCACAACACTGGTTACAAGTTGTGATTTTTAGCATGCTGCGGTCATTTCAAGGTCTTTTCTTGCTGGCCAGAAGAGATGGGCTATTAACCAAAAACACTCCCAAAATGATGAAACTAATTCAGATCAGACTGGCACTATCAATTGTGTTTTATAAATCTCTTTATATTCTTTTATTTTTTATTTTTTTGGTTTGCTGGAATTTTTTTTTTTTTTTTTTTGGTTCTGTAAAATCTTCAGTTCATCTGAACTCATCTCATTTATAGCCGTTCATCCGGTGGACACCTGAGAGAGAGAGACCAGATATGCAGATCCACAATAGTTGTGGATGGTTAAACAAAAACATGTGAATCCAGCTGCAATACCCTCCCTAAATATTTACTATAAAAATAATCCTCACGTTATAAAAAGAAGGGAAAATTGCCCTTATTATTGTTCCATGTGTCTATGGACCATATCCATTATGCTGCCAGCTACTGTGTAAAAGTTATGCAGCCTTGCATATGTTGGCATTATTTTCTTCTACTTCAGGTCTTTGCTTTTAAAGGAGGATGGTCCATCTGTTGACTAAATAAACAACTAAAGTAAAAGTGAAAGCGATCTCTTTGATCTCTACCACATCAAAGAGCATTTTTTCCCACTAGTTTGTGTTATTGTCTCTATTTTTTAACCTTCAAAATGCATTTGACCCTAAGGAGCAAAAATGTCACCTTCCCACAAACTGTTTTTTATAGTTTTTTTTTTTTTTTACAACTTTAAATGACTCATGGTTGTCTTTTTAAATACAAGAGCCTGAAGTATACATAGCAAATAGGAAATAGTGTCTCAGTTTATGTGGGACATCAAAATTTGGAGATGGACACGTTCGGTCATGTACCTTCAGATGAGCCAGAGTTGGACTCCAGTTGGTCTGTTTCTGCCTCTCAAGCCTCCTCCATGTTAGCCTCAGAGTCCTTGGAGGAGGATTAGGAGCCATCTCCACACTGAGAGTGCACAATAATTTCCAAAGCCTACTGAGAGCTGAGTCTTGCCATCTCCAAAACAACTGCTCCTGCTCTACTGGTCCTCACCATAACTGCATTGCAGCTGCATGAACTCACCGAGAGAGAAACAAAATAAAGCCCAATTTTGTTTTAGCTCTCACTGCTGATATATCTTTGAAGCTCTAAAAGGTGTCATTTATTATTATTGAAATATAGTTTATAATGCAGAGTGTGGTCTTCTAAGGGAAAAGACTTCTTTGACATCATACACACACCATGCGCGCAGAAACATTTCAGTAGCAAGGAAACCCTATTAAAAGTGTATAAAATAAAAAAATTCAAAGTGAGTGGTCCAGAATAAACTCTTAATATAAAGGATTGCAATAACTGACATTTTTTGTCTGTAGAATCAAATGTGTTGCTTTTGTGTACCTTAGCCATTTTAGTCTAATTTAAAGAACTAAGTCTAAATTCTTTAAAAAATGAATATCCTCTAAACAAGTGTTTCCCAAAGTTTCTTTGCTAGGCCTCCCTTGGTTCTTACAAGAAAATCTTTACATCCTCCAAACACACACACACACACACACACATATTTGTTTTCAAACCCCATGCAGTTTATTTCACACCTAAAACCTTCTGTAAACACTTAAACAAATAAAAGTAAACTGCAATAAATTACAGGTTGCAATAAAAAAGACTACTACATCTTCTAAATAACAGAAAAAAACATCGTTATGGTGTAATTATTTTATGTGTAGTTTTTTTTTCTTTTTGTGTCCATTATGCTAGCAGTGTCCAAGTACTCTTTTTTTTTTTTTTTTTTTTTTGTTTTTTGTTATTCATACCGCACCTTCAGCAATGGCTTGCCCCCCCCGTGACACAAGCATTTCACTGCATGTTGTACTTGTATGACCGTGTATGTGACAAATAACATTTAAACTTCAACTTGATATGCAGATGAGTAAGCTTACTTCGTTGATTAAACAATATGCTTGAAAGGTGACTGTCAAAAAAATTTTCTTTCATGTTTCATTTAAAAACACATATTTTAAATTTCTGGCTGTCACTGATTTACATGGATTCACTTTTTTTTTATCATGACTGCTTTAAATGACTTCACTTGGCTTCATCCATACACCTACAGACTCCGCTTCTTCCTACATATTACAAAGCAGTGAGAAATTTAAACATCTTTCTCCAGTAGCTATTGCACAACACTGGTTACAAGTTGTGATTTTTAGCATGCTGCGGTCATTTCAAGGTCTTTTCTTGCTGGCCAGAAGAGATGGGCTATTAACCAAAAACACTCCCAAAATGATGAAACTAATTCAGATCAGACTGGCACTATCAATTGTGTTTTATAAATCTCTTTATATTCTTTTATTTTTTATTTTTTTGGTTTGCTGGAATTTTTTTTTTTTTGGTTCTGTAAAATCTTCAGTTCATCTGAACTCATCTCATTTATAGCCCTTCATCCAGTGGACACCTGAGAGAGAGAGACCAGATATGCAGATCCACCATAGTTGTGGATGGTTAAACAAAAACATGTGAATCCAGCTGCAATACCCTCCCTAAATATTTACTATAAAAATAATCCTCACGTTATAAAAAGAAGGGAAAATTGCCCTTATTATTGTTCCATGTGTCTATGGACCATATCTATTATGCTGCCAGCTATTGTGTAAAAGTTATGCAGCCTTGCATATGTTGGCATTATTTTCTTCTACTTCAGGTCTTTGCTTTTAAAGGAGGATGGTCCATCTGTTGACTAAATAAACAACTAAAGTAAAAGTGAAAGCGATCTCTTTGATCTCTACCACATCAAAGAGCATTTTTTCCCACTAGTTTGTGTTATTGTCTCTATTTTTTAACCTTCAAAATGCATTTGACCCTAAGGAGCTGTCAATGGAAAATTGTACTTAGTAGTCAGTATAAGCTTTTAATGATATAAGTTTGCATATGATAGAATACTGTATGATGACCTTTTGATGACTTAGACTGTTGTCCACTACAAGACTGTTTTATAAATTCTTTCTCACAGCGATAATAGCTGAACAAGCAGGAAGAGGAAGAGCTGGACACTTTTATCTGCGCTCCCTAACAAGAAGAGAGGCCGCGTCCTTCTGAATCTCACAACACACACACATACACCTAAACCACTCTTATCTTCACTCCCTATGCACTAACTTTCCTCTGCCTATGAATAGACGTATTCACTGTTGTATTATTTTTGCATATAAATAAAGACAAGTGCAAGAACAGAGCGCGCATCACAGGGCCCCCACTCTGGTGTGAGCGTTCTGTGACCGCCCTTGCAAGTAAAGATCTACAGTGTGTGTCTCTTCACTCTTAGACTCTCAGCTGAAGAAGTGTCATTTAGAATAAATCTCTTGACATTTATTTTGGTCCTTCGAGCCGGATTCAGAAATATCAGAACTGTTATCTGTGACTCTGTTCCAGGATCTGGCATACTGTTTCCTGACGCCGTGGAGCCAGCACCGAAGTCTGTGCACAGCCCTCTTAGATGAGGCCGAAAGCCCTGGAACGTGTGAATTCGGGTCCAGGCCGGTGTTTTTAGTCTGGTCCACGGCGGCGGGATTCAGTCTGACGATCCGAATCACCAGTGAGACGTCTGAGAGGTGAGAAACACTACTTTGGTTAGGAATCGCCTTAATGAACCGAATTAGACCTAGGTTTTAGAGGTAGCCGTAATTACTTCGTAACAAATTGTAAAAGCGTGCAAATGTCTATGTGTGTGTATGTGTCTGGAAGTAAGTTGATTTTACAGCACAATACGCTGCTGAACTACTTCTATTTTATTTGTTTTCTTTGCTGAGGCTCACGTACTGGTGACAAATGAGAACGGTTGAGTTTTATCTCGTAAAACTGATACCGCTTCATTTTTTAGAAGTGAAGTAGAAGGGCGTATCAGCAACCACTCTGAAGTCAAGCGTGCCAGTGACAGCCCAGCAAAATCTTTGACAATGGGGAATAAACAAGCAAAATTAACACCTGATGAGGAATGTTTAGAAAAACAACAAACCGGAGCAGGAGTAATCCAAAAGAGAGGGAGAGGAATGCATAGGGGAAGAGCAAGAGGTAGAGACAGACCTAGATACACACCAAACAGTAATTATAGCACTACATGCTGGAAGTGTGGAAAAGAGGGACATTTTGCACGTGACTGTAAGAAACAAAGAAGACAGTGACTCAGAACAGGATAGTAGCTCAGGTGAAGAGAACAGTTCAGATTAGGAAGAACATAATAATCCCCCACCAAGTAAAAAATTAGAGATCCAAGTATAAGTTTAAAAAGGGCTGGATACAGACCCAACTGAATACATATAAATGCAAGAGGAATAAAGTTAAATAAAACAACTGTAATGTCTCAAATTGATAAAAGCAAGGATAACAACCTGTAAACTGGTATTAACAATGAAACATAGTTAGGATGAAGACCATGCCCAGAATGAATAGAATGAAAGAAAATACATAACTCACACAAACACATATTAAATGAAATAAAGAGATGCATAAGGTATATTAAGGTTGTGTCATTGTTCAGCCAAGGAAAATGTGTGAAAAGGAAAATGTCTCCAGCTTGGGAAAGGGTGAGACTGCAGCTCACCCTCAGCCCTTGGTGGACACAAATAAAATATAAATAAAATATTGTAATATACTATTGCTGTTATATAAAAAGATAATAACATTAATAATGAAATAATATTAATATGAAGAGGCACCTCAGTCAGCTATGATGTGAGGTGGATAATTGTTAGAAGTAATCTGCATCAAGCTTAAGGTTGCTCAAATTCAGTATAATGACATATGAAATGAAGAAAATAAAGAAAATATGTAAACTACTTAAGTGCATAGAGGCACTTGACCTGCTCGAAAACCTGTCATCCTAGATGAGACATTGCTGAAATATAGAGCACACCTATACTAACAAATAAAAACCCTGTATACAACAGCTAAAGCTACACAATTGAGAAGCTGAATTAAATATATGGTCACTGCTAAGCTGATGAGCAGGTTACACATTTTTTAGAGCAGGAGCTGCATAAGAACACATCAGAGGGAGGGAAACAGCTATTAAAGCTCAAACATGAAGCTGTCTGTGGGCTCAGTTTTTTGTTTTTTTTCCTCACGCTTCTGATTTGTCTTTGGCAGCAGCCTTTTTGCATCCTGACTCGTGTGTAAAGCGTTCAAGCCATCGGTAACTTGTTTTTTGTTTTGTTTTGTTTTTTGTTTTGTTGGGTTGAAAAATGAATAAATTTGTGATCATACTTGTGGATCACAGTAACACATAATGATTAGGCATATGATTTACTAATGCAGATGTAATAACTTTATTCTAAAATTCAAGGAGAACAAACAAGAACAACATCTTCAGTTGTGTCTTGTTGTTATTCTCTGTGTAGTGTGCTAAGTTTTGTTTTTGTTTCTTTTCTTTTTTGAAATGTTGCTTGAGTGATGAGCACTGTAACTTCTGTTCAGAGCCAGCTGAGAGCTGGGTTGTCTGTTTTGTTTTAGGTGACAAGCCAGAAAAGTTAAAACTTAGTTTCTTGTTTTGAAAAAGAAAAAAGGGAAAAAAGGGAGGTTTTGTGTTTCTCAGCCAAGAACAACTACAATTTAATTTTATGTTTTTGAGAAAGGAGAATTTATAACAATAATAATAATAATAATAAAACAAAGAGTGATGTTTTGCTTAAGTGTTGAAGCAGGCTAATACTGCAACATATAAATAAACTCCAATTATGGAGACCTGAAGTCACATGCTTAGGGCACACCCTCAGGTGAAGGCAGAAAGCTACTAAACAAAGAAAAGAAGCTATACAAAATGCGCCACAGCCACAAACTAAGCATTCATATTCTTTCTAACTCTTTGTGAGCCTGAGTTATGACCTTGGCTCCCTGTTTTTCTGCTTCCACCAAAGGTGGGGGGTGACGCTCCCGTTCAATGTGCTCTGTTCTCTTTACTATCACAAAGAGGGAAAAAAAAGAGAGAGACCCCTACTGTCTGAATACAATATTCTCTTCATAACTCGGCAGTATGAAATGTCATGAAACAGTGTAACTCACTCACAGTAAATCAGCAGTATAGGATACTACAAACCTATCTAATAGATCTAATGATTTTCACATTCTTTTAACTCAGAAGTGTGATGTGGCCTACAGCAGTATCATGATTCACTCATTTTGATTACAGGTATAATGTAATATATAACAGCATAATAATCTCACAACTGCTTCAAGCCTTTCTTAACACACGTGAGTGAAAGGCAACTGTTGAGAAAATGCTCTTTTGGGTGAGACAGGCCCAGAGGCCTTGCATGCAAGCTACTAATACACATACATGCAATGAAGAACAGCTTACACTACAGCACACACTATACATGCGCCTATATCTCTCATTAGTGTTAAAACAGGGAAAACTTAATAGTTTTGTTATCAAATGCTGAAGTTTATCCACTACTAACAAATAAACTCTCTGGGTTGCAGGACAACAACTTCAAAAAGAACGAGACTGGTATGACCAACCAGTGATGAAACAACAAATTTAGTGGTTAAGAGTCAAATGGTGAGATGTTTTCTGCTGATTGAATCATACAAGTGATTACTGAAGGAAGGAAAATTCCTTTTTTGTGCTTTTAAACGTGATCTTATGAATTTTAATATCTACCTGTGTTGTCCTGTCAACTTGGTGGGTTATGAGTTGATTATATTGTGAGGAAAAACAAAAAAGGGGGAGAGAAGGCTGACACAGGGCCTGGCCCGGTGTTTCTCCCCTCTCTGAATAACACAGCCAAAACAACATCATTTTCCTGTTCGTCTGTTTTTGTTTTGTTTTTTCTCTTTATGTTTAATTACAGGCTGCTTTGCCAGTCCTGAAAGCCGAAGCTGACCTGGACTCCTGCTCTCCCCTCTACCATCTCTGACCCTGACCCTGACCAAATGCTGCAGCAGCTGGACCCATAACAACAATCTAAAAATGTCAACAGTGCTACAGGAAAGCGATCTCATGCAGCAGAGACGGAGAGCGTTAAATCCAAGGCCCGTTTCACTACACGGGGGAGATTTCCAGACAGCTTCAGCTGACAGAGCTGTGACGAGACACCCATTAAGCCCGAATGAAAAGTAAGGCCGAGCAAAAGAATGCTGACCTTGATAACTCTGCATTAACACTGTGCAGGACAGTGACGGACCAACACGGATGATCGGGCAGCAGAAGAAAGGGCGTGCCAGAGACAGGAGGAGCAACTGAGGTCAAAAGGCACCTCAGAATGGACAAAACACAGAAGAAGATGCAGGTTTCACCTGCGGTGAGCATGGACACTGGAGAAAGGACTGCCCCAATTGGGGCCAGGACCAGGACAGACTGAACTATGAGCAGCAGCAGCAATGGTCGCAACCGGACTGAAAAGGAGGAGGGCAGGACCCCAGGGCACGCTTCAGGCCGTGGTTTACCCAAAACACCAGAACAGGAAAGTGATAAACACGCCAACATACACAAACATACACATCTACACACACTGACTCAGAATGAAGAGAAACACACACCTGAACAGACGTGCACTTGTTGATTGAGTGAGAAATGACACACACACACATCAGACAATGTACACTCATCAAACATGACTGATGCCCTGAACGCCTTGAGACAGATCCAGCAGGCCCAAAATCAGGCCTATGTAAATAATACAAGTGACTGCTAAAAAGACTACTACTGCCTTTTCACTGTGCAATACTTTTTGTTAAAAACCAACGGTGCAATAGACTTCAATACTTGAAATACTTGAAATACTTGAAATACTTGCAATTCCTTTGTATTCTTATTCTTATTTATTCTATTTATTCCTTTTTGTATTCTTACTTTTATTTTGTGTCTTTGTAACATGTATCCTGCCATGTCTAAAACTCATGATTAACCGTATAATTGTTTCCACTGTTGCTGCATACATAGCCGTGACAAATGATGATGATGATGACCCCGACCTGTTGAAACATGAAGACTTTGTGTGATTAATGATGGTGTGATAGAAACTGTACAACAAGATGTTACATACTGATATCTCACTTGAAAGTTATACTGACAACAGGAGGGAATGTCAATGGAAAATTGTACTTAGTAGTCAGTATAAGCTTTTAATGATATAAGTTTGCATATGATAGAATACTGTATGTTGACCTTTTGATGACTTAGACTGTTGTCCACTACAAGACTGTGTTATAAATTCTTTCTCACAGTGATAATAGCTGAACAAGCAGGAAGAGGAGAGCTGGACACTTTTATCTGCGCTCCCTAACAAGAAGAGAGGCTGCGTCCTTCTGAATCTCACAACACACACACATACACCTAAACCACTCTTATCTTCACTCCCTACGCACTAACTTTCCTCTGCCTATGAATAGACGTATTCACTGTTGTATTATTTTTGCATATAAATAAAGACAAGTGCAAGAACAGAGCGCGCATCACAGGGCCCCCACTCTGGTGTGAGCGTTCTGTGACCGCCCTTGCAAGTAAAGATCTACAGTGTGTGTCTCTTCACTCTTAGACTCTCAGCTGAAGAAGTGTCATTTAGAATAAATCTCTTGACAGGAGCAAAAATGTCACCTTCCCACAAACTGTTTTTTATAGGTTTTTTTTTTTTTACAACTTTAAATGACTCATGGTTGTCTTTTTAAATACAAGAGCCTGAAGTATACATAGCAAATAGGAAATAGTGTCTCAGTTTATGTGGGACATCAAAATTTGGAGATGGACACGTTCGGTCATCTAACTTCAGATGAGCCAGAGTTGGACTCCAGTTGGTCTGTTTCTGCCTCTCAAGCCTCCTCCATGTTAGCCTCAGAGTCCTCGGAGGAGGATTAGGAGCCATCTCCACACTGAGAGTGCACAATAATTTCCAAAGCCTACTGAGAGCTGAGTCTTGCCATCTCCAAAACAACTGCTCCTGCTCTACTGGTCCTCACCATAACTGCATTGCAGCTGCATAAACTCACCGAGAGAGAAACAAAATAAAGCCCAATTTTGTTTTAGCTCTCACTGCTGACATATCTTTGAAGCTCTAAAAGGTGTCATTTATTATTATTGAAATATAGTTTATAATGCAGAGTGTGGTCTTCTAAGGGAAAAGACTTCTTTGACATCGTACACACACCATGCGCGCAGAAACATTTCAGTAGCAAGGAAACCCTTGCAGTAAAAAGTGTATAAAATAAAAAAATTCAAAGTGAGTGGTCCAGAATAAACTCTTAATATAAAGGATTGCAGTAACTGACATTTTTTGTCTGTAGAATCAAATGTGTTGCTTTTGTGTACCTTAGCCATTTTAGTCTAATTTAAAGAACTAAGTCTAAATTCTTTAAAAAATGAATATCCTCTAAACAAGTGTTTCCCAAAGTTTCTTTGCTAGGCCTCCCTTGGTTCTTACAAGAAAATCTTTACATCCTCCAAACACACACACACACACACATATTTGTTTTCAAACCCCATGCAGTTTATTTCACACCTAAAACCTTCTGTAAACACTTAAACAAATAAAAGTAAACTGCAATAAATTACAGGTTGCAATAAAAAAGACTACTACAGCTTCTAAATAACAGAAAAAAACATCGTTATGGTGTAATTATTTTATGTGTAGTTTTTTTTTCTTTTTGTGTCCATTATGCTAGAAGTCCAAGTACTTTTTTTTTTTTTTTTTGTTATTCATACCGCACCCTCAGCAATGGGTTTCACCAATTGCCCTTATTAAACCAATGTTTAATGCCCTTAAAACCAATGTTTTCACCATACGATTAAAATCGTATGGTGAAAACATTTCTCTAGTTGAGTGAATCAACAACTATGGTGGCTTGTCTTCTTCTACACTCAAAAAACAGATTCAGGTCCTTCTTTCAAAGAACACATACAAATTTTGTTAGTTGTTCATAAATGTAATTAAAAAATACCAAATTAATTTGATTTTCTTTGTGTAAACTTAAATGTATTCTGAACCAGCAGTGGCTGATTCTGGACACAAAATGAATGAGTTTGTTGGGGTACTGGGGGTAGGGGGAGTACATTTTTGCACATGCGCATTTGTATACTCAAAGAAAAAAATTCATGTCCCTCTTTAAGCTGAAACATTTTTTTTAATCTCACTCAACGTAAATGTAGCACTCCAGCGTTACTGCAATTATTATTTGTGTGGTAAACATAAATTATTTTCTCTCAAAGCGGTCTTTGTTACAAGAACACAAAGTTATTGAGTTATACAACGGTCCACCCTCTTCGAAAATTTTGCGCTCTTTCAGGATCACCTAACGGAATGCAGCTGCTCTTGGCCGCTCTGTACTTTTTGGATAAAATTACACCTTCAGGTAAGGTAACATATTAATTGTTCATATAACCAATTGTGTATTTCCCTATGAGCTGAATGTAGAGTATTGCTATTTATCATAGAAGCAGTTGTTTTTTGAACTTTTGGTGGTGCTACCATTCTCTTCTCTGCTGGAATACTATTTTTTTGGGGGGGGGGACAAAATAGACAGGTCTTTTCAAAAGTGCCTTGTTTTAGAGGAGAAATTATGTAGCCACCGACTTTTAAGTACTCAGAGCTTGTGATAGCTTAGTAGCAGCTAGCCAGCCGCCATGAGCTCAATGAAAGATGATGTCCTAAGGCTAACTTCATTCTTACTGTTTTCTTTTTATAATCTAATAATGTGGCATTCTGTGTTTATTATTATATAAGGCCATATTCTAGTACAAATTATAGTTTTGAGGTGTCTTTAACTTTACTGAGGGTACTACCAAAAGTGAACCATGTGGCTGTAAGAGTAACTCCAGTCAGCACAATGTGCACTCCTGTGATGTTCAAAACTATTTATTATTAGAACTGATTTCTTCACTTTTCATTTGCTACCGCCTAGATTATCAGAAAATGCTGTGTCAGGGGGAAGCGTTGGAAGGAGAGGCCGATGATAGTCGCTGGGTTAGTAGGGGAGGGCACTGGAGAACCAGTGAACCCATATGGAAAAGAAATAGTAAAAACTCATAAAAGACTTGCATAAGATGTATAACATTCTTCTATTAAGACTTGAGCATACTGTGGGTATAAGAGGCACTGCCCTTAAGTGGTTTAAATCTTATCTCGCTGACAGGTCATTCTCGGTTAATTTGGTCAACTTCTCGTCTTCCTCGGTACCTGTATGCTGTGGTATGCCTCAAGGATCCTTATTAGGCCCTATTCTCTTCTCACTATATCTGCTCCCTCTTGGAGCAATTTTTGAGAAGTATAATATTGCCTTTCATTGCTATGCTGATGATATACAGATTTATTTTTAGACTACTGATGATCCTGCTATGTCTTTTCATTATTTTCATGAATGCATGAGGTTAAAGATTGGTTCAAGAATAATTCTCTTGTCCTGAACGAAAAGAAAACAGAGATCATGGTGTTCGATAGTAAAATCCCCCACGACCAATTGTGTGCTGCTCTGATGCCCTTTGCTAGCTCCCCTTCTCATTATGCCAGTAATTTGGGCATATTACTGAATAGCTCGTTTAAATTTGACAAGCAAGTGTCTGCCGTAGTGAGGTTTAGTTTTCATCAGCTGCGCCTCATTTCTAAGGCCAAGTGCTATATTCCGCATAATGACCTGGAAAAACTTATTCACGCATTCATGACTTCCAGGTTGGACTACTGCAACTCTCTTTACATTGACCTTTCCTCCCCCCTTCTCCTTAGATTGCAGACTGTCCAGAATGCGGAGGCACGCCTTTTGACGAGTAGCAGGAAATTTTCCTCCATCACTCCTGTTCTTGCTGGCTTGCACTGGCTGCTTGTCAGATACCTATATTCAATTTAAAATACTACTTTTCACTTACAAAATTATCAATAACTTGGCGCCGAGCTACCTCAATGAGCTTCTTAGGTTACACACTCCTGTCAGTGCACTTAGATCTGCTACCCAACTTCTTCTGGAGCAACCTCGTTCTCGGCTGAAGTCTCGGGGCGACCGTGCGCTTGCTGTAGCTGCCCCAGTCTTATGGAACAATCTTCCTGTTGCTATCCGGGCGTCTGACTCTATGCCATTGTTTAAATCACGGCTGAAGACTTATTTATTTAATGTTGCTTTTCCACCTAGCTAATATTTGGTGTGCATTGATACATTTTTATCCGTTATGCTTTGTTATCTACTTTTATGTATTATGATTGTCATGGTTTTATAATTGATACGTGCCAGGTCCTTTCTCCTTCCCTCCCATCTCCTTTTTCCTATTTTATTTTGTCAAGCACCTTGGTATACCCTTGGTTTTTTAGTTGCTCTATAAATAAAGTTTATTATTATTATTTTTATATGGTATTGTTTCTGTTTTTCAGACCTCCTCCACTGAGGATGAACAGTTGAGATCCATTGCAGCAACTGTCATGGGTATTTACACCACCACAAGAGAAGGCATTCAGCAGCCAGAGGATGTGGGAGTTGTCATTGAAGGTACTACAATTATGAACAACCTCGGTAGTGTCATCATGGCATTCATCGTCTTCTTTGAACTGATTTTTGCACTTGATTTAAGCTATCCAGATGACCACAAGTACACTTTGGAGTTTTGTCAGAAGATTTGAATGAATCTGGATGGCCAAATGCTCAGTGCAAAGATGCAACAAATAAAAATGAAGATATTTGCTTAGGCAAACAAGACTCCAGCACAAAAGTTGATTTTGGCCTTTTTATCTCTTTTTTTTTTTTTCAAACTGTGGCCTTTTTTAAAAAAACAAAAAACAAATGGAAGTTTTCTATTTTGGTCTGCTGTTCTGTTTGAACATTTTAGATGAACATCCTATTGTGAGTGATGTAACCTTTAATCTATACTAATATAGATGGATAAAAGGACTGTGGGATTTTAGCTCCAAAAAGTTTAATGGTTGTAACCAGCATTTTCTTTTTAATTGCTTTTGGGATTTTCAAAGACACAAAACAAATGTTGACAACTTTGGTGTCTTCCAGTGTTTTAAAGTTGGTGTTCCCGTTTTTACACGCTTGTAAAAGTTTGAATGTCATTGGTTTTAGAGAAGTAAAGTTGAGAGTTTTTTCTTATTAAAATACTTCCCCTTTGGTAACACAAAAATGTTCTTAATGAAAACCTTTTATATATACAGGGTGGGCCATTTATATGGATACACCATAATAAAATGGGAATGGTTGGTGATATTAAAGTCCTGTTTGTGGCACATTAGTATATGTGAGGGGGCAAACTCCTCAAGATGGGTGATGACCATGGTGGCCATTTAGAAGTCGGCCATCTTGGATACAACTTTTGTTTTTTCAATAGGAAGAGGGCCATGTGACACATCAAACTTATTGGTAATGTCACAAGAAAAACAATGGTGTGCTTGGTTTCAACGTAACTTTATTCTTTCATGAGTTATTTACAAGTTTCTGACCACTTATAAAATGTGTTCAGTGTGCTGCCCATTGTGTTGGATTGTCAATGCAACCCTCTTCTCCCACTCTTCACACACTGATAGCAACACCGCAGGAGAAATGCCAGCACAGGCATCCAGTATCCGTAGTTTCAGGTGCTGCACATCTCGTATCTTCACACCATAGACAATTGCCTTCAGATGACCCCAAAGATAAAAGTCTAAGGGGGTCAGATCGGGAGACCTTGGGGGCCATTCAACTGGCCCACGACGACCAATCCACTTTCCAGGAAACTGTTCATCTAGGAATGCTCGGACCTGGCACCCATAATGTGGTGGTGCACCATTGCTGGAAAAACTCAGGGAACGTGCCAGCTTCAGTGCATAAAGAGGGAAACACATCATGTAGCAATTTCAAATATCCAGTGGCCTTGAGGTTTCCATTGATGAAGAATGGACCCACTATCGTTGTACCCCATATACCACACCAAACCATCACTTGTGTTGTTCCAACAGTCTTGGAGGGATCCATCCAATGTGGGTTAGTGTCAGACCAATAGCGGTGGTTTTGTTTGTTAACTTCACCATTCACATAAAAGTTTGCCTCATCACTGAACAAAATCTTCTGCGTGAACTGAGGGTCCTGTTCCAATTTTTGTTTTACCCATTCTGCAAATTCTGTGTGCCGATCTGGGTCATCCTCGTTGAGATGCTGCAGTAGCTGGAGTTTGTAAGGGTGCCATTTGTGAGTAGCTAATATCCGCCGAAGGGATGTTCGACTAATGCCACTCTCCAGTGACATGCGGCGAGTGCTACGCTGTGGGCTCTTGCTGAATGAAGCTAGAACAGCCACTGATGTTTCTTCATTAGTGACAGTTTTCTTGCGTCCACATTTTGGCAAATCCAACACTGAACCACTTTCATGAAACTTAGCAAGCAGTTTGCTAACTGTAGCATGGGAGATGGGTGGTCTCGTAGGGTGTCTTGCATTGAAATCTGCTGCAATGACCCAGTTACTGCGTTCGCCAGATATCAACACAGTTTCGATCCGCTCCTCACGTGTTAACCTCTTCGACATGTCAATGGCTGTGAACAAAGAGAAACTTGTAAATAACTCATGACAGAATAAAGTTACGTTGAAACCAAGCACACCATTGTTTTTCTTGTGACATTACCAATAAGTTTGATGTGTCACATGGCCCTCTTCCTATTGAAAAAACAAAAGTTGTATCCAAGATGGCCGACTTCTAAATGGCCACCATGGTCACCACCCATCTTGAGGAGTTTGCCCCCTCACATATACTAATGTGCCACAAACAGGACTTTAATATCACCAACCATTCCCATTTTATTACGGTGTACCTATTAATGGCCCACCCTGTATATTATATTTGTATTCAAGTATTGTTGGGTTGTTTAAAATGTTCAGTGACTGGTGTGAACTGTAATGTTTAGAAGGTTATCATTGCGAATTTGCTGAAAAGCTACCTGCAAGAGTCACTGTAAATATATACAATGATTCTTAAGTGAAATCTGATTTTACAAATTGCAGTTTGAAAAAGCAAGAACGTACATTTTCTTTTATACTGAGGGGAGAGATTTGTTTTCAGTCTTGCCTAGTAATACAAAGGTGTTTCCTATTCAGATTTGATATTCATTGTAAGACAGCACTTTTTTTGTTAGAACTTTGATTTTGTTAAGGTTAATTTGACCATGTAACATGTATGTTTATTCACAAAATATTCTGTTTCTGCTGTTAATTCAAATGAATAAAATTGAGTTGAAAAAACAAATTAATTTTGTTATTATTTCAATAATTAAATTTGTTTTCTGGTAATTAAAATTATGAGTTAGTTGAACTTAAATAAATAATTTTAATGCCAAGAAAATCTAGCTCAAATGAATGACATTGTATTGAGTTGAACCAACCAAAACCTTTCACATCTTATTAATGTAATTTTCTTCCTTTTAAACGTCCATCCATCCATCCATCCATCCATTCGCTTCCGCTTATCCTATTCAGGGTCGCGGGGGGCGCTGGAGCCTATCCCAGCTGTCATAGGGCGAGAGGCGGGGTACACCCTGGACAGGTCGCCAGTCTGTCGCAGGGCCAACACACAGGGACAGACAACCATTCACTCGCACATTCACACCTAATCACTCGCACATTCACACCTAATGTGCGAGTGAATATTTTTTAAACGTATTTAAAAAACTGTGTTCGACTGACTCAGTTTAAATAAATTGTCATGATGTATGTAGATTTGGTTGAACCAAAATGGAAAACCTGCCATCAATCAAATTGAGTTCATCCAATGACTAATTTTTTTGAGTGTAGTGCATTGGGGCCTGCTCACAAATGCACAGCTGAAATGCCCCAAACAATCCATAAAATGCCAGGAAAACCACTTGATCCCCTTAGCCTTGTAAGGTCATTCAGCCTTCAACTACACCAGCAAACCTGCAACGATTTCACAACTCCCTGGTAAACGCAATGCTGGAGAACTCATCTGAAACATAAACAAATACATCTTAACCTTGGAAATACATAAAATATTACATTTCGTAATATTTCAGTGTGATTATTTTTCTTTTACTTTAAGAGGTTGAGTGTTAACAATTAGCATAATCCTTTTTAAACTAAATTTTCATTTTCATGTTTTTTGTTAAATAATGAAATAAATGATCCAGGATTAAAAAAACATAATAGGATTTTAGTGGCACCCCATCATTTTTTGTTTTTTTCCTCCTTATCCTTCAAACTCGGGTCCTCTACCAGAGGCCTGGGGGCCCTTTGCTGTTCCTACATTATATATGTATGTATATATATATATATATATATATATATATATATATATATATATAGATAGATATATAGAGATATATATATATATATATATATATATATATATGAGAGAGAGAGCGAGAGAGAGAGAGAGAGAGAGAGAGAGAGAGAGAGAGAGATAATTACATTTATTTTCCCTGTAATATCTGAGAATATTACAGGGAATTTAGAAGCACTGTCTTCTAAAATAGAGAAGACAATGCTTTGGAAATATATTTTCAACTCTTACAGAATTAGATTTGTTTTTGTGGTTATTTTCAATTTGTAGTGTAAGAATTATCATGTCTCCTGGTTGATTCCAGTACGGAAAACATGTTAATAACTGTCTATCTGCATGGGCAAAAGACTGCTGAGTTTTTGAGAGAAGACTCAAAACACCATAGACAGGTGAAAAAGTGAGCATTGCTGAAAGGCTGATAATAAATAAATAAATATTATTTTCACAGAGCTGCTGCAATTGTAGGTCCAAGGAAACTGTCGGTGGAGAGACAAGATTGTACAGTATGCACACAGAGTTGATTGGACATTGAGAAACCAGTGAAACCAGTCATCACAGACAATCACAAGGGAAGAAAACCAGAGACAGTTGGAGACAATCAGGGAGTCTCAGATAGGAAGACATAGATGGAAGACGTAAGGCCATAAGAGACATGAAAGGAAACACAGTTCTAAAAACAAAACAAGAAATGAATAGAAGAATACAAGGATACTCATATGTAAGCAAACTGAAATAAGATATCTATAACACACACCCACTACAGAGAAGGGATTTACTGTAGTTTTTATGTCACATACACTACATTTTTTATTTTGTAAAGTTTTACATCTCTCTCCCTCTCTTTCCCACCTTCTTTCTCTCCAGTTCTTCCCTCAGTGTCTCTCCTCCAGAAGACTCCCTCCTCTCCTGTCAGCTGCCACGCTACAGGTTTCTATCCTGACAGATGTTCTGGAAGAAAGACACAGAGGAGATTCATGATGGTGTGGACCACAGAGAGATGCTCCCCAACAATGATGAGATCTTTCAAATTAGTGTTGATCTGAATGTTTTGATCAGTTACACCTGAAGGCTGGAGAATATACGACTGTGTGTTTCAGCTCTCTGATGGTGAGGACATCATCACCAAATGGAATAAAACAGTGATCAGAACAAACTGTAGGAAAAATACTGTGAGATGATGGAGATGAGAGAAACATTTTGTTTGCTGTTATTGTTGATATTATTACATTTCAAAAATCCATAGAATTTCTCTAACCTGTGAAACCCTTGGTTATTTATATTTCGCCTTTTCAGTTGGTGAGCTGTTTTAAAAGCTTTTGCAAAAAGGGTAAAAATTTAAATTCAACTGAGCTTCAAATCAGGTTAATTTTATGGGTCGGAATTTAGCGCGTTAATTGCGATTAATTAATTTGAAAAAATGAAGTGTTAAAAAAATGAACGCCTTTAATCGCACTTTGCATTCCAAGCAAAGGGGAACTTTTGTCTATACACGATTTCCTTGTATACCGATTGCACTGATACACGCAGCTACAAAAATGGAAGAATCAGAAGAAAGCGCATTGCTTGGACTGATCGGAGGCAAATTCCATTTCAAAAGACTACCCGATGGAAGCCTTGATAAAAGCGTGGTTTTGTGCAAACTGTGCAAAAAGGAGTTTGCATACACCGAAGCACTTCGACCTTACGGTACCATCTAAATGCAAAACATGTTGCAGCGAGCACAGAAACTGTGGGAGCTGTTAGAGCTAGCAGTCCAAGTACCAACAAAAGGTGTCAGCAGCCCAAACTTGATGAAATGACTGGCTTCAGGACCAAAATTCGTAAGTCAACAATGCGAGGCAAGGCAAGTTTATTTATATAGCACAATGCAACAACAATGTGATTCAAAGTGCTTTACAGAGACATTAAAAAACAAAAACAAATAAAAAGCATGATTTAAAATTGATTAAAAAAAACAAAAAAAAACAGTAGGTAAAATCAGAAGTGTAGATAAAATCAGTAGTTAAAATGTAAGTTTTGAAATTTAAGCTTAAAAGTGTGGATTTGGTGCTTTATTCAAAAGCAGCTGAGAACAGGTGAGTCTTCAACCTGGATTTAAATAAACTGAGTGTTTCAGCTGATCTGAGGCTTTCTGGGAGTTTGTTCCAGATATATGGAGCATAAAAGCTGAATGCAGCTTCTCCGTGTCTGGTTCTGACTCAGGGAACTGATAAAAAACCGGATCCAGATGACCTGAGAGATCTGGAAGGTTCATACTGGGTCAGGAGGTCACTGATGTATTTTGGTCCTAAACCATTCAGAGCTTTATAGACCAGCATCAGAACTTTAAAGTCTATCCTCTGACAGACAGGCAGCCAGTGTAAAGACCTCAGAGCTGGACTGATGCGGTCCACTTTTTTGGTCTTAGTGAGGACTCGAGCAGCAGAGTTCTGAATGAGCTGTAGTTGTCTGACTGATTTTTTAGGTAGACCTGTAAAGATGCTGTTACAGTAATCAAGCCTACTAAAGATGAATGCATGGACTAGTTTTTCCAGGTCCTGTTGAGACATCAGATCTTTTACCCTTGATATATTCTTGAGGTGATAGTAAGCTGATTTTGTTATTGTCCTAATGTGTTTTTTTGGACAAACTTACAAATTCTCTCACAAAATGCATTGCTCTGGACTGTAGACCACTATTAGTGGTAGAAGATAGGGGGTTAGAAAATGTGCTACAGATTCAGACGAGGAAGCCCTGTGTAACAGGGTCCTGAGTTTGTACAGAGCAGAATCGACTGGTGATCCAGTTGAGCAGGGCACCCACAGCTGTCTGTCCTGGCCCACAAGTATTTGATTAGTCCTGCCACTTCTGTCCCATGTGACAAACTGTTCTCTCTTACAGGTCACATAGTAACAAAAAGAGAGCTGCCCTGAGCTCTGAAAATGTGAACAGGCTAGTTTGTCTCAGTAACTGGCTGAAAGAGACGAAAAGTAAATAAGCATGGAGGTATTGTGAGTCCAATGGGCTTGTTATTTTTTCCACTAAAATGTTCGATGATTCACACTGTTTTAGCCTAATGTACAAAATAAGGTTGGCTAAGGATACTCAGTTTAAAGGTGAAGCTGGTTAAATAACCTTTTACGTTTCTGCCTTATTTTTTAAAAAGAAAAACTGCCCTTTATGTTGACATTTTTATTATTAATGTTTAAAGACAATACCATTTTGAAAATTTACTTAAAATAACACTTTATTTTTAAGTCTGCTCAATGTTGGCCAGGGATATTATTATTTTTCTCTGTTTTGCATTGAAATGCAGTTTTTTCCCCAATAAATTAAAAGAGTTGGTGTTTACAATATTCATGTCCATGTCTATTATTTATTCTCTTGCCCACTAAAACCCTTCAAAATGAAAAAAAAAAACAACATTTGCGCTTTGGGGGAAATTTTCTAGTGCGATTAAATGCAATTAATCAAGATTAATTAATTACAAAGCCTCTAATTAATTAGATTAATTTTTGTAATCGAGTCCCGTCCCTAGTTTATTTACATAGTACCAAATCATAATAAAAGTCAACTCAAGGTGCTTTATAATTTTAGTTAAAGACCCTAAAGTATTCTGACAATCAAACTACTATCTATGAGCAACTCTTGATGACAGTAGGAAGGAAAAACTTAATTTTAACAGGTCAAAACTTTGGGAGAACCAGGCTTAGAGAGGGGCAGCTGTCGGGACACAAACTGTGAAGCCAATATGATATCCTTATCATATTGGCTTCATAATTCATATTGTATCATATTGGCTTCACAAACAATAAATATGCATAAAAATACACACTAAAGCATAAAATTGAATAAATGTGCATATAATTAAGCGAAACAATAATAGATTAAAAATTTTACAGTGCTTGCACAAGAAAAGCTAGGTGATCATGCTTGTATAGAAGTGTAAGCCATGAAAAAAAGTAGTTTGTTTGGGCAGTTGTGAAAGGGCAGGGTGTTCTAAAGATCAGGGACAAACACCAAAAAGCTCCATCACTTTCATTGTTCAGTCTCAGGTTAGACCTCAGGGTTCTGGCAGGAGTGCAGGGCTGTAAAAGTTTATTTAACTAGGGAGGTGCCAGACCACTGAAACTCTTGAAAAAACGGAATACAAGTTTAACCTTGATTCTGAAGTGCACTAATAGCTAGTGTAGAGAGGTCAATACGGGTGTGATCACACCATTTCTTTCTTGTGAGCTGCACAGCTGTACAGCATTTTTTACAACCTGTAGGTGACGAAGTAACAACTAATCAAGGTCAACAGCCAAAGAATTACAACAGTCTAAATGAAAGGAAATAAAGTTTTATGGGTACGCTAATGGTAGGTCAGTCTTTTGCAGAATGTAGGTTAAATATTTTCAAGAGAAACACATTTATGCCACTTGATTAATCCTTCATTCTAAATAGGAAAAGTCACACGCATCCATCATCATCTACACCTAATTTACTTGGTTCTGTTGAACCTCCTGTTTTTCTCTGTGAAAAGATGTTTTCCAGGTAATAACTATACAGTTAATTACTCATCCAATACCTACTGTTTTTAACAGTTTTCACCTTTTCTGATTCTGTCACATAGGTGGTCGAAACTGATAACCACTAAGTGGTTATCAGTTTCGACTGTTTAGGCTGGCTATCTGCTTCGGGCTCATATGTCACATGACACAAAGTCACATGCACAAACGGATCCCTGTGAGTGCCTCCCACACCAATCTGTGATGTTATTAGATGATAAAATTTTCATTAACATCTTACACACAAAAATTTATAAGAACATAAAATTCAACACACTCTGTGTCTCTGTTTATTTACAATGTGATGCCAACAGATTAGAATTCTGAAACTTTAAACTGGAAATATTTATTCATTAAAGATTGCTGTCCTACAGCCTAAGAAAGGAATCACTTTATTAGGCTCGAAATCACTTCAGAGCAAAGTGATTTTAATTTTAGTGATTGAGCAGGTATTCTCTGTGTCTTCTGTGTTCTACTAGCTGCAATACCAGCAGTGTAAAATACACTTGGCACCAGATTAGAATCAAGTACATAAAAAATAAATAGACATTTTTCTGCATCACCAAATTAATACATACAAATTCTAGCAATGCAGGCACAGTTTGCATTGCTGTAAAATTGCAGCTGGGCTTCATTTTTTAATTTAATAAGTTACATCTTAACAAGATGCACATATAAAACATATAGCCCCAGCAGATAATCCAAATTTATACCACACTTAATATATTCCATAAATTAAAAAAATGGTGAAAACGTGGCACTTCTAGATGAGCCAAAACTCAAAGCAAACCTTATCCCGACCAAGTTATGTGTTCAGCATAAGTTACCATCGTGATTTATCCAGGTCAAAAAAAAAAAAAATTTATAACACAGAAAATTCTTGACTTTAAGATTAACACCTTGCTTCGTAGCAGAGCCCTCACACCAAATGACAGCCTGTGCAGAGCAGGATGACTGAATTCATCAGCACAGGGCTTAATGTCAGGTCACATTGTGACATGACAGCGTGACATTATTGTTGGTTAAAGCTACCAGTTGTATAAAGATCAATAATTTTTTCACAGATTTTTTAGGTTTGTGTGTATCAACAGACTCAGTTTGTTTTTGTTTCAAGCTTTTCCTCGTTTTACAACTGCATTTTATGAAAAGTTGTTTGAAGTTTGTGGAGCAGGAAACACCAGATTAGATCAGCTAAGTAGGTCAGGTGTGACCTGTTTGATTGGTAGGGTTGGTCCAAACAACAGAGTTGATCAAATCTAGTGGCAAACCGCAGAGCAGCCATATGTAAATGTTTATTTTGCCAAACAACTTGCCTTCTGAGTCTATAGTGAATTTTAAAATAACTAAATAAATAATTGCGATTAGCCATTTTGCCTAAACATGGTTAAATCTGGAGATTATGGTCTAAGGAGCTTGGAAAGAAAGTGACTGAACTCTCATCCAGGATTCTTTTCTTATAAAACCAACTGGCCTATCGGCCGTGCGCCTCACCACATACACCAAGGTGTGGCTCATTCTCAGCAGAGGTTTTGATTGAAAACATTGTGAAACCTTGTAGGTTCTCAGTCATCTAGGTCAGGGTAGCCTGACCTAGATGACTGAGAACCTACAGACATACTGCAGATTGTTCTGCCCCTATCTACTACTCTTGTGAAATAAAATAAAAAAAATAAACCCACAAACACACACCTGTGTTGCTTCACGAGTCTAGCAAATGTCCTTTAAGGTGCTTTTAACATGATTTGAGGACGTCAGATCTCTCAAACACAACAAATGCAAAAAAAAAAAAAAAAGAGATGCAAAGATGCAAACACAACAAAAGAGATACATCTCTTACTCCCTCTAGTGGTCTTTTCTGAAAATAGTCACAAAAACATTTCTGTGCTCGGCATCACTTCTAACAACTTAAAAACCATTTCATTATAATCTTGTTATGGTCAATTATAGAATATACAGAAAAATCATCAACACTTTGAAAATAATTACCCTTTATTGAGGATTTCAGAACAGCTCAAAGTGTTTTATTCATTCTTTGTCATCAGCTGGAAAAAAATAGTTTGGTTAGGAATGTTAAAACTGCTTCTACTTTAATAAACAACCAGGTGAGAGTTTAATCATTTCAGAGTAATTATGTTGCCATTTGTAGCACATGCGTAAAAGCCACATTTACTTTTATTGTGTGGAATGTAAAAATATTGAGATTTGGTACATTCAAACTAAACACACATTAATCAAGTAGAACAGAGCACTGAGTCACTTCAGTGAGAGCAACACCAGCACTTTCTCCACTCATTCACTCACCAAACCCTAAAATGAACAGAAGATCTGTTACATCTTAAACTGATATGGATTCAGATGGAAAATGTTTCTGACTTAGAGGGAAGTTACTTGTCAGCTCAGCATGTAGTTAGATGGCGGCCGGATGGTCGATGTAGTGAAGATGGTAAGTTGATACTGAGCCAGTGTACAAACAGAGTCCACATCCACATCCTTCCCTTTCTCAAAAATCTTTCCACTCATGTTATTTCTTCCAGCTGTCAGTTTCTTTAGTGGAGCAGTGTTAACACTCCAGAAGTTAGCACTACTCCTCTCAAAAATCACAAAGTATTAACAGAAATCAGGGATGTGCGCATGAACTGTTAAGAAAAACAGACACTAGACAACAAAAACATCATCCGTTTTTCCACTTTCCATCAAGTTTGTGCCAAAATACAACTCGATTTAAAAAACAAAAAACAACAACAAAGAAACAAACAAGGAAACACACCTTTGACAAAAATAATCCACGATCTCTACGTGAAAAGGCTTTTTAAACCGTTTGACCTCTTCTCTCTCTCTGTCTCTCCATCCCCTGCGCTGTAAGAAGTCTGTGTGCTCTGCAGCGCCTCACTCGTACTCCGCGATCAGCACCATCATGCCGACTCCGAACAGCAGGGCCAGAATTTCCAGTAGAGACTGGCCGAAACTGGAGCGGCCCGCCAGCAGCTCTGGGAGCACCGTCACTGTGGCGATGTAAACGAATCCGCCAGCCGTGAAGGGCAGGATCCAGGCGGTGGCAGCGGCACCCACGCCTTCAGCCAACAGTGAGCAAGCCGTCCCAGCCAGAGCTCCCAGAGCGGTCAGCAGCTGTAGACACATGGCCTGCAGGCAAAGAGGGAGAAGATAACGTTTCATGAATTTTCTACAGTTCATATATATATATATATATATATATATATATATATAGATATATATATGTATATTTTAAAATCTTTTAAAGAGAACCAGAATAGAGAACCAAAGCAGCTTCCCTGTACAGATCAGCAAAGAACAGTGAACCTCAGCCCCAAAGCAGCATCACACAGTCAGGGTGAAAACCCCCCCAAAACAATACACTGTCAATTAATTCTACTGTTTTATATTTTCAGGCATACCATGTCATTATCTAAACTAAGTACTTCATTTAATCAAGTGCACTTGACTGGCTGCTCCTGGTTGCTGCTTACTGTCTTAATTGAGAGGAAGCAGTAAGGTTGTACTTACACACTGCTTCTGCAGTTTGGCCTTTTTTTTTTCCCCATTCGACACGGTGTAATGTGTCCTGTGTGTGTGTACTTCATCTAAGGTTTATATTGCTCATTTTAAGACCTGATGAGGACCAATTATTTTTATTATGCCCTCATATGTGAAACCTACAATTTAAAGAAGGTGTACTTTGTTGTTACCAGGACTGTAGATCAGCTGATTACACAGTTACATAGTCTGCTCACTAAACTTTATTATCTTGAGGTAGGTTATTTTTCTCAGTTGCACCCACACAACATTTTAGGATTCCCCACCTGTAAAATCACCACCTAATCCTGTATTTATCATAAATAATGTGTATTCTATAGTTCAGGAACCTTTTGTAGTCTTTTAGACTTTGTGTGAAATAAAAATTTCACACAAAAATATTTGTTTGACTTGTTTACTACTTTTTGTCCTTGTCTGTACTCTAATTTTAGTAACTGTACAGTACTCTGCTTTGGTAACTATAGTCCATGATGTAAAAATTGTGTGTGTTTCTGTTCCGTGTCTTGTTCTGTTTGTGTATGTGGTTTTTTTTGCTGCTGATACAACCAAATTGACCCTTGTGTGACAATGAAAGGATTATTCTATTCTCTCCATTTGCAGCACCACTATGCAGTTTTACAGTTTCACTCAATTAAAAGCACGCTGAGAACTGTACACAGAAATCCAAGGACTTTTGAGCCTCTATGACAAAATTCAAGAGTTTCATGGTTCAAAAGCAGTTGCCAGCCAGACCACAGCAGGTTTTCCACTGTGTTTTATGGGGAAGGAGGAGCAGTGGCTTTACATATTTTAATGACTGTGGATGCTGTTTGGGTCGTCATTTAGAGACTAAACTGACCACGAGACAAGATGTGTCAGTATGTGGGTGGATAACCATTTCCTGATGGACATGCTTTACAGTGTTGATTAGAAAACTCCGCCTGCATGTAGCCAGGCTGTCTTTGTTTGAATAGTTCTTATTAATTCCTCCTTGTATGTAGTTGTTGTTTTCTGCTTGTTTATACTTTGTTAAGTATACTGACGAGTGTGTGTACACTGTGTCAACAACTTTGGGACTCCTTTTTGCAGCTTTTTCATATTTGGTGTTTACCTTCCTCTTGGTGCAGCCAGACTGGACGAGGATGGCAAAGTCTCCGATCTCATGCGGGACCTCATGAAGCAGGATGGTGATGGTGGTGACGGTGCCCACAGCTGGACCAACCAAGAATGAAGCTCCAATTGCCAAACCATCAGTGAAATTATGTGTGAAGTCAGCTGCCAGGTTTAGGTAACCAGACACCTTGATATCTGCATTATTGGAAGGAACAGTAAAGACCCGAAGAATATGTAAAGTGTTTAGTGGCTCATGAAGTGAGGCAAACAATGAGTTTTTTATGTTTCAAGATTCCCACAAAAAAACAAAAATAAGAACAACCCAAGAAAAATGTGAACATTCTTTCCTCTGACACGCACATTAAAAACTTGATTCCAAACAGATTTTGAAAGACCAAGAAAACATGTTTGCAGCTTGGTGCTGTTTTCTGTTACACAAAGCTGATCTCTGAAGCTAAGCAGGGTCAGGCCTGGTTAGTACTTGAATGGGAGACTGCCTGATACCAGTCTGTTCACCATCTCACATGTGAACATGTTCTGTTTTATCCTCAACTGTGCATGTTTGCAGATTCCAGACAATTAAGAATCCAACCTCCGTGCCACGTTAATTCTATCCCAGTTCCATCTAAAGTGGGAATTTGGAAAGTCAGAGTTCGCCAAAGGTGATTTTCCCCCTTAAAAAGTCCGCGCAGCCATACCACAAACCAACTTTACAATCCAAGATGGCAGCAATGTGAATAAACAGTAGAAAATGTCATTTTTACTACCACTATTGTGTAGTTATGACTCATAAAAATAAGCCACACACAGGCTGACACACACAGTGACCAGGCTCTATCAGTGAATGTCCTGCACTGGCATTTTTAAGAAGCTCAAAGAAGTGTTTGTGTGCAGGTTCAAATTCTGTTTGAAATCAGTTGCTTCAGCACAGTAACTACACTTCAGTGCTTCACCTGTACTCTTTTTCTCCTCTTTCTTTGATGGTTTCTGATCTTTGCCTTCTTTCTTCTCCTTCTTCTTCTTTTCTTTTTCCTCCTCTCCATCACTGTCCTTCTCTTTGGCAGCAACTGAAAAAGCCACACAGAACAAAGTTCAAAACGCTTACAGAGAATAAAGCTGGAAAATCTAGTGAACATGCAGTTTTACAAAAAACTTCTGAACTGAAAACAGCAACAAAATAACATTTACTTTATGCACAAATCTGGTTTTGTACACGACTGATCTTCTTTCAGGGCAATTTAAAAGAATTTGAGATCAAAAGAAGAGTTTCCTCCAGCGTACCGTGAGAGTGTCCATGGGAGTGTCCGTGGCCATGTCCTCCCTTCAGCAGACGCACAAATTTTTCCACCACTAGGAAAGCAATGATCCCACCGAGAACCCAAAGACCCACAGACATCATATGACCGTGGGCGGCTCCTATACAGGTAGGGAATAGGGAGCAGTGCTTCATGAGCTCTGCTTGGCTTTAGAAACTCTGTTGTTTTTTTTTTAAATCACCCGCAAATAACCACACAACCAACATTAAAAAAAGGAAATCCCATTAATGCATACCGTGAGAGTGGCCATGGTCATGTGACTCTTCAGTTGCATGTGAGTGTCCATGATCCCCATCTCCGTGATGTGAGTGGGGCTCTGTGCAAAACAAAAATGACATGAGGAGACGTCAGAAACACAAGCTGAGGATCGTGCTACTCTGTTTTTCTCTCTCAGCTGTTTAACAAATCTAAAAGTTAAAACCAACAGAGACACCGAGCTGCTTATTTTACCATCACAGGCAATTTTGGGTTTGACAAGAGTGCCAAAGCTGTAAAGGCACCAGTATACCCTCCGCATGGGTCGTGTTGTGCGCCGCCGCAACATCATCACGCAGTCACTTCTATTCTCCTGAACGACAGGTGTCGCCACTTGGACAATACCACCACATAAGTGCTGATATAGGAAGAGAAGAAGTCAAAACCAGACGCAAAGACTTTGCCCAACTACAAC
The DNA here is from genome assembly GCF_001858045.2 of Oreochromis niloticus. Taxonomy (NCBI): domain Eukaryota; kingdom Metazoa; phylum Chordata; class Actinopteri; order Cichliformes; family Cichlidae; genus Oreochromis; species Oreochromis niloticus. Next base: position 6,812,985 of record NC_031985.2, read on the forward strand.
CTTACTTTTTTCCACAAAGTCTCATATTTTTAAACTGTTGCAACATCTCTCATTGTATATATGTGTTTACTTCTTCAGTGCCCAATGTGCAAAATTACTGGACTAAATATCACTGGAATCAATTAAAAACTATTTTCTCTGTCATGAGGTATTTGTGAATAATGTGAGCATATCTGAAACACTTTATAAATACTTGGAACCTTCACTTTCATCAACTTACTGTAAAAAACAGAAAAAGGAAATGAGAATGGAACTCGTACTCACCCAGAGCATGTGGTATGAGGTGGAGGAAGGCGTCACCCAGCAATCCACCAGACGCGAAGCTCAGCAGCACTTTGAGCAGATTCTGGTGCTGGTCGCTGTTGGACTGAACTGGGATCAGAAACAGGATGAGGAAGGGAGCTGCACTGATCAGCAGGGTGGCTCCGACAGCCTGCAGACAAAGACGGAGGAGGGAGTTTAAATTTCATATGTTTTGTATTCATGTGAAAAAAAACTTAAACTGCTTGAGCCTCATACTGCGTATCTACGTACTAGCTTTGTGATAGTAGCATAAAAATGTATAACAAAGGTTAGCATGTTGTTTTGAAGAGCTTTGATGTCGTGCTGGGAGCGGTTTGATTTTTATTATCACATTCTTGTCTGTTCATGCAACACATCTGAAGTAATGCCAATAAAGTGTAGAGCGCTCTGACAGACCTGCCTGCAGTCTAGCAACAGCTGCAAAATTGTGTATAAAATGGCAAACGTTTTTCTTTACAAGCATCAAGTAGATAATTAGAGAAAATAATTAATGACATATTTTGTTTGATTTGTAAACATATTGTGATGACTGAATTTGAAGTGCAGTAAAAAGAGATATTTCTCCTTTACAGACAAAATGTAATCTGATTAAGTACATGTGATTACTGGCGATGATAAATGGTCAAATGAACATTTGTTAATTTATTTAAATAATCTGTGTATTTTCATATTGTTTTTGACCAGTTTTCCAGGCTGTTTTTTTTTTTTTACTGAAAAACTGCACTTAACAAAAGTACTTATAAGAGTATAATAATATAATTTTTCTTAGGCTGTGGCTATGACCCATTTATTGTTATTATTCACAAAAATTTTAAATCTGACAATTGAAAGAAGTGGTTTACTGGAGGCTTATGAGACAGACGTTTTTTGTCTTGATGCTTTATAGTTTTTCTGAGACATGAACATTGCATCAATGTCTCTAACAATCAGCAAGAAAAAAAAGTTTATGCACAATGATTAATTTGTCTTCAAACCCAATTTCTGAACCTAAACAAGCAGTCACTCACCTGTGTCCACAGCTCCACCGTGTTCCTCTTCTCGCGCCCCGCCTCCCTCTTCGTCCTCTCCCCTCCGTGTGAGTGCCCGTGTCCACCTCCCTCCTTATGTACTCGAACAACATTCTCACGATGAGCATCCTCATGTCCGTGATCGTGAGAGTGGCCGTGTCCGTGATCGTGTCCGTGATCATGAGAGTGGCCGTGTCCGTGATCGTGTACGTGATCATGAGAGTGGCCGTGGCCGTGATCGTGTCCGTGATCATGAGAGTGGCCGTGGCCGTGATCGTGTCCGTGATCGTGTCCGTGATCGTGACCGTGATCGTGATGCTCCTCTTCCTGCAGGTTGGCTTCAGCGCTCCACTTGCTTGCTCCGTGGAACATCTTCACCTGAGAGCCATGGGAGTGCCCGTGATGATCATCCTCTCCGTGGGAGTGGCCGTGGTGGCCGTGGGAGTGGGTGTGTCCATGGTCACCATGGGAATGGCTGTGAGCAGTGGCTAAATGAGATGCTAACAATAGTACTGCAGATGCTGCCAATGTCAGTGCCAGCAGACGTACACAGCCCATATTAAAACCCTGGGATGTAGAGAAAAGAGAAGAAGACATCTAATAAATAAAAACCCAGCAGCATGAAAACTGAAGCCAAAGTGAGAGTGAAGAAACAGACTCTCAGTTTAAACTGTCCAACCAAATGATATTAAGAACATTTTTAAAGGTTTGATGCAAAATTAACTATAAAATTCCCCTCTGTGGATAGTTTCCACATCATTAATAATCTGTTTGTAACACTGCAGTTTTATTTTCTTCAGGCTTAAGATTAAGGCTGCTGATAGACAGGGAAATGCAGCTGATCAGTGTCGGGTGGACCACACTTTGAGTCACTGAACTGCACCTCATGACTCTGTTTGTGTTGTTAGTGCCTTATTGAACATTTGTCAATGACATTGTAATACTTTACTTGTCTCATCTATATTAAGCAGTTTAAAAATGCAGCTTGGTAACCAAGCTAGTATCAAATGATAACTACCACTCTCTGGTCCAAATATGGTAACTTCCAGCTCCAAAGCACTAACATGGCAGAAGTCAAATACAGAACACTGAAACGTTAACAAGAAGAATCCAAGACCAATGGGTGATGCAATAATGGCTATGTTCATCATTTATATACAGTTTATGGCTCTAACTCAGAGGGCATGTTTACACGAAGGAATCTTTGGTACTCAACAGGACAGTTATAATAGTTGTGGGCTGCATAGAGCCGATGTTTGCATGTTTGGTTATGTTGTAGGTTATAGCATAGGGTTCAGAAGGGTTTGTGGTTATGACGTAGATTTCCTGTTGAAGTACAAATCCCCAGTCACGCATGTATACGACATTAGATTCTGTCTTAGTTATCCTCTTTGTTCTGTGCTGGACATAATGCTGCAACTCATGACCTTCATCTATCTCTGTCTGCACTTGCAGCTCAGCCAGCACAGTCCTCCACGTTGTCTTTATTTAACCAGTAAACATCTGGCCACATTTTACGATCCCTTTCTGCTCATGGTGGGTTTAAAAATCACAAGTAGAACAGAAAGAGTCAGAATCAATCTTTGGCCCTAACAGGTTGTGTGATATCCATCTGTATTTATGAGCTATTTCAAGAGGAAATTAGACACTACATATGTACAGAAGGTGCAACAAGTTACTGCAGAAACCAGCACTTTCATTAAATGCAGGATCAGAGCTATTCTCCAAGATCTGAGACGTCAACAAATAAACCTCAATAAGCTTAAACTTCTATTAAAATATGACTACGTATGTCATCCGGTGCGCTTCCGGACGCATTTCCAGTCACATGTGTTTCAGATCCGGACCAAATGAGGCGATTGACCTGTTAACTGACCAAGATAACAGCGAGTTATCCTAATTCATCAGGAGTTTGCATGAAGCTATTATAACTGTCCACTGCTGTGACTGCAGACCTAAGCCCTTCAAATCGAAAAAAAAAAAAAAAAAAAAAACCCACGTTGTAACTTCTGTTTTTTGTGCTTTTAGCTGGTTTGCTTTGATATAATACTGTAATAGATCGCTGCATGTGTATGTATGGGCAGCAGCATCTGCTGATGTGTGCCTGCAGCCGTATCACTTTAGCTGTGACGATACAATGAAGTGAAGGTAACCTGACTTTGATTGAGCTAGCTTTGTCTTCTCTTGTGATTGTTTATTTGCTCACTGTTTGGTGGGTGAAAGTGGATAATCCCTGTGGAGAGCATCAACTTTAATCTCAAAGTAAACAGCAAAAGCCGCTCAAAGAGGACCACTGACCGCAGGTTTCAATTAGCTGTTAGGAAAGTCTGCTAGCTAGCTAGCTAGCTAGTAACTAACTTGCTAGCATGTTGCTGCAGCAGAAGCAACATGTCTGAATGCAACTTGATAACAGAAAAAATAAAGATTAAAATCTTACCAGATAGTGTCAGATATCAGTGAGTGTCTGCCACTTGATAACCGTCTATCCTGCGCTCAGAACTACCAATCTTTCTGCCTACGTTGATGCTGCTGATGGCTGAGAATAAGACGTGGCGTTTACTCAACTAAACTAACCGAAATCTCGCGGGATCACGTTCCATTCAAAGTCTACCTCCTCCTGTTGTGGTGCTCTTGAGACAATTTTTTACTCACTACTTAGATTAAATTACATGTTTATTTATTATAAAGCATTATAGTCACATGTTAAAACTTTTAACTGAAAATAAAAAAAGAATATCATTTCTTCTGATTTAAAGGAGATAACCAAATTATCGCGAGATATGTGATACCGACAGCCAGATCCCGGAGCTAGGGAGGATATAAACATCCTGCCTCGAATAACTGACGGTTTTGTTTATTTATGTAAAGGAAGGAATCACACTTTTTCATGATAGAGAGAGAGTCTATCATGACATAACAAAACAGCAACAATAACAACAACAACAACAACAACAATAATAATATAATAATAATAATAATAATACAGATTCTACACATTTATGTTTTATGAATTTTCAGATAACTTTTATTTAAAAGAGGAACAATATCACAAAAATAACGTTAATATTTATGAAAAAAGCACATATTGTTGAAGTAGACGTTGCTTTGAATCCAGTGATAATAATCGTTCGATGAAGCAGTCATTACTGCAATATACATCACAATATGTTTTTTTTTTTAAATAATTGATACATTAAAAATACATTTTTTAAAAATCCAGATTTTTAACTATGAGGACAATGGTTTTGTCTTCTAGGTCCTAAAAGTTACTTACACTAAGACACATTTCTGACATATGACCTTTTAACATGTTTTTGAAACAAAAGGCAAATGTGGTTTGCTCAGTCCTTAACAAAAAAAAAGTAGCTTATTTTGCAGTGCTTCACTTTCGCACTCAGCACTATAGGTTATGACAGGTCATATAGCCGGCCGGTCTGTTGTGCCAGCACCTAAATGTGACGTTATTGGTCAGAGACGCTTTCACACCCCCAGCTTCTCTGTTCACATTTCTTATCAGCTGTCTATTTTAGCTATATAGGACCCATCTTATTCATACAAACAGGATGAATAGCCTGTGTCTTTTTCTCCTCTCCTGTCACGTTTCATCTGCAGGTAAAATGATTCCTTCTTATTCCTGTAAAGCACGTCTGTAGCAGCCGTTACTGTCCTTTCTTCCTGTATAACGGAACTCTGATGCTGCGCTTTTAGTTTTACTTTCGTCTTTAATTTTATGATCCCCTAAATTACCATTTTTTTACATGTAGGAGGAAGTTAAGAATAGCTCATAAATGCATTCCTGAAACATCTCCTCCTAATTCAGTTCATTTTATTGATGTTTAATCCGCAGTTTTATATCACGAGGAAGAACTGCTGACATTGGCAACCCGTTGAGATAGTCACACGCAGTTCCCATTAACGTAACTAAATTAGTTTTATATCAGCAACAAATAGTACCACTACTCCTTCTGCTGCATCGGCTGCTGCTAATACTGCTATTGAGTTTAAATGAGACTATTAACAAGCACAACATCATTTATTTGTTATTATATCATATTTAAACACTGGGGGGCAGTGTAGCCTACAAAGCGACAAACTGCTATTTTAACCTGAATCAGCCAGTCCTATAAAAACAGTCCTCATTTGAACTGTTGCTTTCTGTGACAGATTTGACTTTGGTTTGATTAAATTAGCTTAAAATTTATGAGAATGACACTTTTTCAAAGAACAATAACTACTGAATTATTAGTAAAATGTCATTATAAATAAAACCACTGTTCTATTGGTGCTCTAATCGCTGACATGTTTTCCTCAACAGTGAAACACTCCCTGAAATATTTCATCACTGCTTCCTCTGGGATCTCAGACTTCCCAGAATTTGTTGGTGCGGCTGTAGTTGATGGGGTTTTAGTGGGCTACTGTGACAGCAGCATCAGGAGAGCTGAACCCAAACTGGAATGGATGAAGGAGTTAATAAAAAAAGATCCTCAGCATTTGGAGTGGTACACGCAGAAGTGCTCTGGGAATCAGCAGGTCTTCAGAGCCAATATTAATAGTCTGAAGAAGCGCTTAAACCAAACTGGAGGTACAGTAATATCACCCTTTACCTTAAATGTTGCTCTTTTCATTCACACACACAGTGAGAGTTACATCCTTCCATCATACTTTATTTCATTTTATTTGGGGGTTTTCATTTACACACCTAAAATAATCAGTCTACCACATAAGTAAAATTACAAGTAAGATATTGACTCTGTTCTAGTGACCATAATAAATTATTGGCCTAGTTTAACTTGTTGTGTTAGAGGGATAGCAAGAAAAATCCCTGCCATATACAAGGTCACTGTCACTATGTACATCAACAGTAGCTGAAGTAAATGGTTACTTCCAAGGACAAGAATAATAAAGAGGAGGATTTCTTTGTGTTGTTTTTATGGTAAATATTGAAAACTTGCAGCAGGATTTACCTTTCTGATCATCTTTAACCATCCACAACTTTACTGGCTCTGCATTCTCTCTCTCTCTCTGTCAGGTGTTCACATTTTTCAGAGGATGAATGGCTGTGAATGGGACGATGAGACTGATACAATCACAGGTTTTAATCAGTATGGTTATGATGGGGAAGACTTCATAGCATTGGACCTGCAGACACTAACATGGATTGCTCCTAAACCACAGGCTGTCGTCACAAAACTGCAGTGGGATACTGAAAAACCCCGATTAGAACACAACAAGAACTACTACATCAACAGGTGCCCCGACTGGCTGAAGAAGTATGTGAAATATGGGAGGAGCTTTCTGCAGAGAACAGGTAGAATTACATATGCTATTATATATGGTTGCAAAAGCTTCCCTTTCTCTTTCTATTCCAGATTATCATTTCAAGGAAAATGAACCAGTGCATAGACAAACATTTCATCCATGATTATCAGCTGTCCCAGATAAAGCCTCTCTCCCTATTTTGTTTTTATCTTTTCCCAGTTCTTCCCTCAGTTTCTCTCCTGCAGAGGACTCCCTCCTCTCTAGTCAGCTGCCATGCTACAGGTTTCTACCCAGAGAGAGCCATGATGTTCTGGAGGAGAGACGAAGAGGAAATTCATGAGGGTGTGGAGCATGGAGAGATCCTCCCCAACCATGACGGGAGCTTCCAGATGAGTGTTGAGTTGAATGTTTCATCAATCAAGCCAGACGACTGGAGGAGGTACGACTGTGTGTTTCAGCTCTCTGACGTTAAGGAAGACATCATCACCAAACTGGACAAAACAGCGATCCGGACAAACTGGGGTGAGACAGGCTCAGGAATGAAGTTCTGTATCTCAAAGTTTACAACACCATCATATTTAAAAAAACTTTGAAACAAATAAATGTCTGCATGAAATTCTTGAGTCAACAGAAATTCATTTGTGATGTCATTTTAACTATATGTAATTAAAAAATATTTTGCACAGTGTCAGAGGAAACAATGGAGACATTAATTAAGAGTAAAGGACCTCTGATCTGCTAAAGTTTCTCAAATGTGCCAAATCCGATCATAGAACCGATATAAAAAACACCAAATATTGTACAACCTCATCCTATAACCATGTATAGAATAATGGTGCTAACATTTACACTAAGGAGAAGTTTGATAACAAAAAAGCCAAAAATGCATAATTAAATTAGGCTGAAGCAGTATTTACAGTTTTTGCTTTTACATTGCAAACCATCCTAAACACAAACACTATTTTTCTTCTTTATGATCCAAACAAACTGAGATCTGGCTACTACAGATTTCATGAACCACACCGTTGAAGAAGAAAATGAGAAAATGTTTCTCTTAACCACATACAATGTTCAGAAGTGATGCATTAACACTGGAAACAGCAGCTTGGTTTGGCAGCAGAGTGAATGATCCAACATTTTGGACCTTTTCAGTTTCTCCCTCAGTGTTTCCTGTTGGTCCTGTTGTTGGAGGTGTTGGAGGAGTTTTACTCCTCCTGGCAGTCTTTGGTTTCTTCATCTGGAGAAGAAACAGTAATGGTGAGATTACAGCAGATTTTACTCCAATAATGAATTTCGAATTTATGCACGTTGTAGTTATATGTACTTACATGATAGTTTTGGTGATATTTTTAGTGAGTTATTTGATAATTTGGCTTTGCTAAACTCTGTCATGTTAATCATTTTGTTTTTCATTATTCTGCCTGTATTTCAGAGTTCCAGCTGGCAAACAGTGAGTAATATTAATAAAATGCAGCAACTTGTTTTTACTTTGTTAGTAACTGATACTCTGTTTACTGTAACAGGAGACATTTCATTTTCTGTTTTCTGTTTGTCTTAGCAGGGGAGCAGTGACGGTGAGAAGAAGCTAAGCGATCACTGAGTTTCATCACGTTTTCCCAGAAAGAGAAATATTTTCATTTGGAGAGTGCTGATGACCCACCAGCATGCTGATGATATTTAATTCTAACAGCTCCAGCATCAGCAGATTGGACAGCTTTCATTAGCTGAACATACATAGAAAGATGCAGCTTTCAGGTTTGAAGAACAGTGCAAAGTGGGAGACTTATCTGACTGTATGGAGGACAGCCAAACAGCTGCTTTACATTTTGATCTTAGTAAACAGTTTCCTGATGAGTTTATAATCTCAGTCACTACTTTCAAGTCTTACAACATGATGCTTGTTCAGAAACTAGGGTATGCTTTAGGACTAAATTGTGTAGTTGGCATGAAGTCCCTCATTTCTCTGTCCATTCCTCAATCAGCAATGGCCAAAATGCTCCGTTTGAGGCTGCAAGGATGTGACTTCACTAACATCTGGGTGATGATATTGATAATGATATTTTTAAAAAAAAATTATTTAATAAGCGTATTAAGTGTGTGAGAAGAGTTAAAATCCATTTTTGTTTTCTGTGTTTTTTGGTACATGTTCAGATTTTTTACTAGGTCTGTTTCCTTCTAACCAGCTATTTATTCAATATGATGTAAACATATACGGTACTGTGCCCTGCACAGAGAGTTGCACATGATTGTTTAAATATTTCTGAACCTTTAGATAAGAGCGTAATTATTATACACAGAGATAACATGAACAACAAAATAAAAGAAGCAGACTTTTATCCTTTGCTCTGTTGCTGACTGTGTTTGTCTCTGTTCTAAACCTCTGTTGTGTGAGTTTAGACTCATTTGAAAACAAGAAACATCAATTCTGAAAATAAGTTCTGTCTAAATTGCGAGTAATGAAAGACATTAAATACAAAAATCGAGTAATAAAAAAAAATTAAATTATCTGGATGCATAAACATCTGATTAAACCTTCATAATTGCCATACACCGTGTATCAGAAAGTATATATGCTCTACAATGCTGATAGCTGACACTGTTTTGACTGAATAGTCTTTTGTTTCACTAGTTTGTGATTAGATGCTTCTATTTGGATGCGTGGGAACTTTGGTTGTGATAGTTGATTTAGTTGCTTCCTCATGAGGACAGTGAGACTTCAGTCTGACACGCCCACACTCCACAGGTTGAGGACGAAGCTTGTTTCAAATCTGCTGACAAAGGTTTGAGCTCCAGGATTTCCAGAACAAAATGAAGTTGCTTGCACTGCTCCTCTTCTGTAACACTGCGTCTTCAGGCAAGATCACATCCTAACTCTTACTGTTACTTTCTGCAGTAATTGTTGGAAGGGTTGTTTGATTTGATTACATTGTCTGTTTTTGGTTACTATCCTGTGTAGTAACAGGTGACAGTTTTACTTTCACTTTTAAAGCGAGCATTTAAAACTTACTTTGCTTTAAAAATGTTGTGTTTGTCTTAGAGGTAAATCAAAGCAGGAAAGTCAGTGCACTATGATATACTTGTTTCAGCTGAAAAGCCTAAAGAAGGCTAAGGAAAGGGTAAGACCGTTAATAAGCCTTTGAATTTAACAGTAGAGGTATTTTAAGACTTTTTCAGAATTGTTTTCTTTCTCTTAAGAGGAGACAGCATGCTGTCAGGAAATTTCACATTTTACATGAAATCCTTTTTAAATTAAATAAAAAAAATCTTTCTCCCCCTTTTTTTAGCCTGTCTTGTGTGCTGCTTTTGCAGAATTATGATCTGAATGCACTGTTGTGCCAAATATAGCTCTATAGACTTCTCTTGTTTGTGTGTGTTTATTTGTTTATTTATTTCTATTATTATTTATTTATTTGTTATTATTTTTTATTTATATCTAATATCTATTATTTTCAATGTCTGTGAAGGTTCTCAGTCATCCAGGTCATCGTAGTCAAAGGAGTTTGCAAAGAAAAGCGTCTGGACTTCTTTAAGTTGCTTGAAGACGTTTCACCTCTCATCCGAGAAGCTTCTTCAGTTCTAAGGTCAAATGGCCGAGAGTCCCAGATTTAAACCCAGTGGGAGTATCCCCCCAAAGAGGGACAAAGGACCCCCTGGTGATCATTTAATCACATGAGCCAAGGTGTGAAAGCGGGTGTGGGACCTAATCAGCCAGGGTTTCGGGTGAGCTCATTGTGAAACCTGGCCCCACCTTGTCATGTGAATTCCTGAGGTCAGATGGCCCAGGATGTGAGTGGGCTTTAAGGCATCTGGGGAGGGAACTCAAAACTGGATTACAGATGGCAGACAGTTGGTGTCGTAAACCACCGCCTCTGTTCAAAGATGGTCGCTCACAGTGGACATAGATGGCTTCTTTCACTCCTCTTTCAAACCATCTGTCCTCTCTGTCCAATATGTGAACATTGGCATCCTCGAAAGAGTGACCTTTATCCTTAAGATGCAGATGGACTGCTGAGTCTTGTCCTGTGGAGGTGGCTCTTCTATGTTGTGCCATGCGCTTGTGAAGTGGCTGTTTGGTCTCTCCAATGTAGAGGTCTGGGCATTCCTCACTGCACTGTACAGCATACACCACGTTGTTCAGTCTGTGTTTTGGAGTTTTGTCTTTCGGGTGAACCAGTTTGTGTCTGAGTGTGTTGCTGGGTCTGAAGTACACTGGGATGTCGTGCTTGGAGAAAACTCTCCTTAGTTTCTCTGATACACCGGCTACATAGGGGATGACAATGTTGTTGCATCTGTCTTTCTTATCCTCCCTCGCTGGTGTCTGATCTTCTTTTCTGTGACTCTTTTCTCTTTTCTCTGTCTTTCTGGTTCACCCGAAAGACAAAACTCCAAAACACAGACTGAACAACGTGATGTATGCTGTACAGTGCAGCGAGGAATGCCCGGACCTCTACATTGGAGAGACCAAACAGCCACTTCACAAGCGCATGGCACAACATAGAAGAGCCACCTCCACAGGACAAGACTCAGCAGTCCATCTGCATCTTAAGGACAAAGGTCACTCTTTCGAGGATGCCAATGTTCACATTTTGGACAGAGAGGACAGATGGTTTGAAAGAGGAGTGAAAGAGGCCATCTATGTCCACTGTGAGCGACCATCTTTGAACAGAGGCGGTGGTTTACGACACCAACTGTCTGCCATCTATAATCCAGTTTTGAGTTCCCTCCCCAGACGCCTTAACGCCCACTCACATCCTGGGCCATCTGACCTCAGGAAATCACATGACAAGGTGGGGCCAGGTTTCACAATGAGCTCACCCGAAACCCTGGCTGATTAGGTCCCACACCCGCTTTCACACCTTGGCTCATGTGATTAAATGATCACCAGGGGGTCCTTTGTCCCTCTTTGGGGGGATACTCCCACTGGGTTTAAATCCAGGACTCTCGGCCATTTGACCTTAGAACTGAAGAAGCTTCTCGGATGAGAGGTGAAACGTCTTCAAGCAACTTAAAGAAGTTCAGACGCTTTTCTTTGCAAACTCCTTTGACTATTATTTTCAATGTACACGTGATATATGGCAATGACAGAGCTGAAATTTGAAATTAATATAATAAATAAAACACAAAATATACAAGATTAACCAAATTACAAGACAAGATTATCAATAAATCAACTGACCAGTTGCTCCTTGTTGTTCCCATGTCGAGACTGAAACACTGGGGAGACCAAGCTTTCACTGTTGTGGCCCCCAAATGATGGAATAAGTTTCCCCTCCATATTAGGCTGGCCCCAACACTTGATATTTTTAAATCACTTTCAAAAACACACCTTGTTCCAAGGCGTTCTAGGAGTAGCACCAAAGTTAGCTTGTAGTCAGTTTTAATCAGTTTTTGGTCACTTTTAATCTTCTTTACTTTGTTAATTTTATTTATTTTATATATTTTATTGTCTATTTATTTTATTCATGTTTGACAAGTTATTTATTCATTTTTAGCTTTTTTCATGTATTTATTTATTTTATTGTTATTTAATTTTCTTTGTGTGTTTAATGTGTGTGTTTTTTTTTAAACTTTTCTCACCGTTTTTTACCGGAAAGTACTTCGGTCAGCCATGTTGTTTTCAAAGTTCTCTATAAATAAAGTTGGATTGGAGTAAATAAGAGGAAGAACTAAAAAGAAATAAAGGGTGAAATGAACACACCGGATGAACAGGTCCTCACTGAGAGAGTAACTGTGTATGAGTACGATGTGCAAATAATGAACAATATTTGCTGTTTCTAAAAACACAGTGTAAGTGGAAAATTGTGTAAATAACAAATACTATTTTCCCATTTATTTGATTCTGTTTGTTAATGTACAGTCTTATTTTACACAAGTTCGAATGAGTGTGTTCTGCTATTACCAAATGAGGATTAACAAAAATATTAGGTTTATAACATGTTCTTTAGTAACCCACTGTGATGAAACAGCTTTAAAAACACTTGTAAAATGTATGTCAAAACCTAAAAACTTTCTCTCCTCACAGTGAAATACTCCCTGAAATATTTCCTCACTGCCACGTCTGGACTCCCAGACTTCCCGGAGTTTGTGGCTTCTGCTTTGGTTAATGGAGTTCAGGTGGGTTACTGTGACAGCAACATCAGGACAGCCGAACCCACACAGGACTGGATGAAAAAACTAGTAAAAGACGACCCTCAGCACCTGGACTGGTATTCTGAGAAGTGTTTCGGAAATCAGCAGGTCTTCAGAGCCAACATTGATAGCTTGAAGCAACGCTTAAACCAGACTAGAGGTAAAAAAAAAAAAAAAAAAGTTAAATATATACATTCTATCTGAACGTCCATTGCTGAGGTGTTTTGTCACTTTGGTGTAGTACAATGTAGCAGTCAGTGTAACCACATGAGAACACATCAATTTAAAGCATTTTTTAAGAAAAATAAAATAAATCACAGGAAATATCTGACCTTTTTTTTGTTATGTTTTGTTTATCTCAAATCTGTCCAAGTCCAAATAACAAAACATCTTTTTTGTTTAGATCTTTGTGGAGATGTTCTGGTAGTTTTATGAAATTATTTACTGCTGTGTGGATTTACATTATGCTAAAATCTCCATCTAGGTGTCTGTGACAACCTCACAGTGTCCCATGTAGTCTATGACTGCTCAGCATTTTCTTTATTGTTCTCCTGCCCCATATATGTCTATTGTAATCATTATATTAGTTAAAAACTAATTTAATCCACCTCTGATAATCAACTTATTATACTTGGCTGTGCTTCAATCTCTCTGTTGCTGCACTCACTTGCTCTCGGGCTCCCAGGTCCTTACATCTTACAGAGGATGAATGGCTGTGAATGGGACGATGAGACTGAAGAAATCAAAGGTTTTAATCAGTACGGTTACAATGGTGAGGACTTCATAGCACTGGACCTGCAAACACTAACATGGATCGCTCCCAAACCACAGGCTGTCATTACAAAACTGAAATGGGATGCTGAAAAAGCTCGATTAGAGCACAACAAGAACTACTACATCAACAGGTGCCCCGACTGGCTGAAGAAGTATGTGAAATATGGGAGGAGCTTTCTGCAGAGATCGGGTAGGATTATATTTCTTAGTCTGTGCAGACATATGTTATGTACCCATTGTATCTCTAATCCACAATAACATTCCAGTGAAAATGAAAAAATGAACCCATAACATCTGTTCAAAACATCTGTCTCAGTTAAGACTCATTTGCTTTACAGTTCTTCCCTCAGTTTCTCTCCTCCAGAGGAGTCCTTCATCTGTAGTCAGCTGCCACGCTACAGGTTTCTATCCTCACAGAGCCAAAATGTTGTGGAGGAAAGATGAAGAGGAGTTTCATGATGGTGTGGACAAAGGACAGATCCTCCCCAACCATGACGGGAGCTTCCAGACGAGTGTTCAGCTGAATGTTTCATCAATCAAGCCAGAGGACTGGAGGAGGTACGACTGTGTGTTTCAGCTCGCCGGTGCAGAGACAGACATCATCACCAAACTGGACAAAAAAGTGATCCACACCAACAGTGGTAAGACAGGCTCAGAAGTCATGTTATTGCTGTTAAAATACTGTAGCTATGGTGTCTTTTTCTTCTTTATATGTCACGTAGCCGGATATGTTTGTTTTATTCTGCAAACCTGCCAGAGTAGTTTTGCATGATTCATAGTTCAAGACAACTCCTATTTAATTTATGCATCTTACAAATACTGAAGGATTATCAAAGATGAAATTTACAACAATAAAATGATGTTTGGGTTAGGCTTTAGGGACAATGAGGAACAGGAGTGTGAAGCTGTGTGGCTATTTACATAGCCTGATTTTTTTTTCTTTTACCCCCTGAGCTGTCCAAGTAAATTTTTAGACTCATTCTTTCCTGGATTCACATTACACCATCTCATTTGCAACCTGTGAATAACAAACCAATCAACTAACAGAAGAAAAAAAAGATTGACAGTATTTTATCCAATAAGAACTCTCAGAACTGAAGCATTGAGATTGGAAGCTCCTTTGTTAATTGTGTGAATGAAGCCACATTGTGGATCTTTTCAGTTTCTCTGTCAGAGTTTCCTGTGGGTCCTGTTGTTGGAGCTGCTGTTGGAGTTTTACTCCTCCTGGCAGTCTTTGGATTCTTTATCTGGAAAAGAAACAGTCATGGTGAGATACAGCTGATTTTTCCACTTAACTTCATAATTGTATGTACTTGTATAACATGATAGTCCTAGAAAATATTTTTATTTTCATTATTCTGAATATTTCATCTATATTTCAGAGTTCCAGCTTGCTGACAGTGAGGAAACAACAAATTGATCTTGTTTTTTCATTTTGGGAAACCACACAGTGACGACATTTATCTCAACAGGTGAACAGTGACGGGCTCAGTTTAGAACAGCAATGCATCCATGAAATGCTTCAACAAAATAATAGAGACTTTGTGTGTGTGTGTGTGTGTGTGTGTGTGTGTGTGTGTGTATCTGTCTATCTATCTGTATATATATATATATATATACATATATATATACACACACACACACATATATATATGTGTGTGTGTATGTGTGTTTACATTTGTGTTGTAATGATGCACTAAGCTTGAATAGATCCTCTAAGTTATCTACAGGTCTTTATGAAGCATTGGTATTGCTGTGCAGTCCATATCCTTGCATGTATTTGTACCTTCTGTTGTAATGCATATGTTTCTCTTGTTTGTATATATTTCTCCTGTATGTTATTTTGTAAGACAGGAGATTAAAGACCGTATTGTGAGAAACTTTAAGCTAAATGTAACCATAAACATACAGTGATATGTTAACTAAGCACTGAATAAACTGAAATTTTGAACTTAAGAAGAGGTTCGTATGGAAAGGTGACAATCAAGATGCCATTTTTTAAGAAATGGAAAGTAGGACAAAAAGCTGAAGTACAACAAATTATTATTATTTTTATTTTTTTTACATTTTTTTCTTTTATATTTTTATTTTAGGTGCTCTTGTTTGTTTTCTTGTAGTTTTTTTAACTGTTTCGATTTTATTTAGAGTGGTTCAATGGTATTTTATGTTTTAGTGTTGTGAAAACTTTTTGTTAAGGTTTTACTTGCGCTTCCCTTCATCTCCTTGTCTTACATCCATCTTGTGCTTATATGCTTTTTGTCCTTGTTACAGTGTGGTTGTTATTTATTTCCTGTCACACTTTGTTAGTCATGTACAGCTCAGTGCTTTTTTCCCCCTCGTGCTGTTCATGGAGTTTCTGTTGTTCTTTTTATTTTTATATTTCTTTCATTTTTATATTTCTTGTCAGAGCTACAATAAATCTTATCACTTTGTTTAAGCAGTCTGTCTACACCATCTGGGTCATCTTCCTCACTCACAGTACTCTGCAAATGTGACACCTGTTACTTACTCAAGTGTAAGTAAAATGAAAGTAGAAATTTAGTCCATACAAAGAGCCCAGTTAAATGTATTCTGAATAACTAATTTAACTACAGTTAAATTTTAAGGTCAAGGGGGAAAAAGTCTAAAGATGCATAGTTATTTGTTGATCTTCTTTCTCTTTAGGATCACTACAGCAGATCATCTGTTTCCATCTCACCTTATCGCTAGCGTCCTCTAACGTTACATTAAGCTTCTTTCACTTTACTACATCCACGAACCTTCTCTCTGGTCTTCCTTTTTTCGTCCTACATATGCAACATCCTTATTCCTATATATCCACCATATATCCATTCAAAACTATCTCATCCCCGCCTCTCTAACTTTGCCTCCAAACAGCACAACCTGATCTCCAGAGACAGAAGGCAAACTTACAGGGCAGCTTTATTACTGCAACACACAGGAAAACAAAGAATACAATCACAAGCTAAGCTGAACTGAACTGGAGCCAGGAATACAAATACTAAACTAGACGAAGGAAAAACACGACACAAGAGAGAAGATGAGAGTTGAGAGACGGCATAATAACAGGATGCAGTGACAATGTACGCTCACAGGATAATGAGAGGAGAGGCAAGAGGTGGGACACATGACTGGAAACTACTGATGAGAATGGGAAAATAAACAATGCATGTCACAGTAAGCCCCAGTTAGCACAATAAAACAAGAGGACACAACTGAATGTAGGAAACAAGAGTTAACTTAACAGGGAAGAACAGGAATACTAGACAGAGGAGCATGGGAAGACAAAGGACCAATGCAGGTGAGACTGGGGCTCCAAGGAACACAAAGAGAACAAATCCAGGATGATGAGATGAAGAGTTTTAAATATGAAAACACAGAGGACAAAAAATAAAAAAGAAAGAAAGAAAGACAATCTTCCCCTTTCTGAATGACCAAAGGTATTCAGATAATCAGTCCAAAACCCAAATCTTTGTAAAATGTCTGACAGACTAAATCTGATAAGACCCTCAGAACAATTAGGTGTGCAGTCTTTATACCAAACAAAACCTTTATAACTGCAACACCCACAGCAGAGAAGCAGAGTGACGGTGTCAAAAACACTGCTTTGATCTACCACAAAAGATAAAACACGGATTTGCTTCTGTCGTTTTATATCCATTCTTAGAAAAAAGCTATTAACCAGTTCATACATTTATAAATATACATGATTGAGGGTAAAAAAAAATGTACCCATTAAAGTAAAATGAAGTAAAAACTGTGCTCAAGATCAGATCAAACTGCTGTTAAAGCTAAAACATTGATCCTGTTTTCTTACATGGAAATAAAAAATGATATAAATCAATTTATCATCTATTTATCTTTTAAACTTTCAGACCAAGAAAACTATATCAATATCCTGTCGTCTGTCCAAAGTTTCAGTCCTCTGAAAGACTGAAATATCATTTTAACAGCTTAATAAAAATATTAATAAAGAATGAAGTATAATCATAGTTCCCTCAGTGTGACTGTTCACTGCATGAGGACCTGCTGAGAGTTGTGTTTTTTCTGGGTCTTGGGTAAACAAACAAATGTGCTTCAGTGATGTACAGATCTAAACCCTGAACTCTTTTTTTAAATGAATATTAATTAAATTATTACAGACGAGAAAGACACGACTGGGGGATAGGAAAGGGAGAAAGAAAGAAAGAGAGGGAGGGAAAGAAAAACAGAGGGAAAGAGAGACAGTGAGAGAGGAAAAAGAAAAAGAAAACAACCGAAAATAGAGCAACATAATACACACAATATTGTTGCAATAAGCTAAATAAATGTAAGTAACAGTAAATACTTAAATATTGAATATTATTGTGCAGCACGCAGGACAGACAGTGCACAATGTGCTTTGAGAAAGCGGCAAAGAAAGGCATAGTTTTTGTCTATGAGCTCCTGTGTGCACACCTGTGTGGATCAGCGCACTTGTATTCAAAAGGTTTCCCCATGTAACGGTCTGCTAGAGGGTGTGGGGAGCCACAGCTCCGTCCCCCAGGGCATGAAGCAGGCATGGAGGAGATTCAGGCCCCAGACATCCAGGGGCCCCCACAGCGTGAGTGCCCAAGGAGGACCACTGTGCCACCCTCCTGGAAAGAACTGAGGAGAGCCCCAGACGTGGGGTCACAAAGCAGCCACGGAGCAGAGGCCAGAGGGGGCTGCAGCGACGTGCCCGTGGGCTCTGCTGGCAGCCCTGAACTCTTTCCGTACATTTAACTTTCAGCTCTATCAAACGAAGGCAACAAGTTCTTTCATTTATTTTTTTATTCAATGTATAATTTATGTAATAATTATTAATCATGTTATTTATTAATATTTCTTCCCAGCCAACTGGATTATAATTTTTGTCTTTGAAAAGTTATTGGCATATTGAGTAACTGATATTCTAATATTGTGTGACCTTGTACATATAGTATTTTGTTTTCTATTAACTGATTTTATTTTTCACTTTTCTTCCTAAATATTACCCCAGTATGCACATTAGGGACCAACAGAATGGATGACACATTGCAGTCTCCATAATTTACAGATGTTGTTGCCGCTTCTTGAGAAGTTTGAGAAAATAAATCATCTATAATTGTAAGAATGGCACACTCTTCCCTCTGTTGGACTTTACTTATTTCGATGTTATTTTGACATCAATAATTATAACATGCAAGATAGATCCTGTTTATGTAGCTGAGAAAATCAATTCCAAAAAATCTAAATAAAATATGAGATTCTTTGTTTCTTTTTTTCTCATGAAACACAAACAAACATTCAAACAAACAAAATGTCCTTAAAGTTAAACAGACTGAAGCTTAAATGGATAACTTTAATATGACAAAACATATTTAATAACAAAACTTAAATCAAATATAATAATAACAGTGGGCAATATATGAAACTACACACAAAAATCTCTTTTTGTGGATTTTTTTCAATGACTGCACTCAAACACAAAGAGCAGCTTTAACAGTTTTAATAAATCAAAATGTTCTGAGAAACATATCACTGATATCACATGACACAGAATCTCACAGTGCATAAACGAGCTCACCTTGCTCTTTAGTGCAATAAGATTTAAAACACAACAATCAATAGAAAACAAAGGTTCTGAAGAAACAGAAATAGAAAGACAGCACCACTCAACACATTTGTTGTCCTTACAAAAGTTTAGAATAGAACAAAACAGTTTTAGCTGTAATGATACAGAGACTCATAGACAAAAATGAAAATGCCTAAATGTATTGTAAACATTTAAACATTCTTTTTTATTATAAAACAATTAAAAACTAAACAAAAAGTCAAGTTCATATAACAAAATAAAAAAAACTTTTATTCTTATTTAACTGGAGAGTGCAGAGTCCTGCGTTTGTCTATTTAACCTGATTCAGTTGAATCTGTTCAGCATTGTTGTCAGGAGCTGTTAAAGCCAAAGAAAAAAATTACTGGTTACACGAATAATGTTTTAAATCCAAACTGTCAGACCAAAGCGGGAAATACAAATAAAAAACAATAAAGTCGTACTTACATGATGTAGATCGCCTCTCTGAAACTTAAAAAAAACAATCCCACTTGAAATGCCTGACGATCCCACTCTTTTACATAAATTCAGGATAACCATGTTTAATATATACAGTAATACAGAAATAATGTAACTGAGCTTCGCACTGTTGCTTCTGAATCTCTCACCTTTCTTCTTTTTGTAAACAGCAAATCCAGCAGCAGCAGCAACGATGATGAGAACAAGAACAACTACTGCAGGAATGATGGGAACTGTCATATCAGAGGGTTTCTCTGCTCATAAAAAACAAATAAAAAAAATCAAATAAACAGGATAAAATGAAAGATGTTAGAATAGAAGTGCATCCACACATCCTGCGGTATTCATTTGGTTAATCTATAATTCACAGGCTCAATTGTTGAAGGGAAGTGAATGAAAACTAATCTCCAGGTGAGACTGAACATTTTTTAATCAGAGCATCAAGTGAGTTAAACTTCTGAGATATTGATGTAAATGGTAAATGGCCTGTATTTGTATAGCGCTTTACTTAGTCCCTAAGGACCCCAAAGCGCTTTACACTACATTCAGTCATCCACCCATTCACCCACACATTCACACACTGGTGATGGCAAGATACATTTTAGCCACAGCTGCCCTGGGGCGCACTGACAGAAGCGAGGCTGCCGGACACTGGCGCCACCGGGCCCTCTGACCCTCTGATGTGGTCATTTAAGTAGCGGAAGCGGGTGTAATTTAGTTTCAGCTGCTTTGATGGTAACGAAATGAACAACAGGTGCCGTAGAGGGGCAAACAGGAGTGTTTCCTCCTTATCCAAGTTTTTGCATTCAGCTAAGGTCAGCCTCACTGCTGGCAGAATGAGGCAACACCTGGATGCTACCAGAGTTAATAGTGTTGTATTTTCTAATTAGTTTCTATTTTTGTTTATTTATTAACTCTGTTCAGTTTCATTAAGTTTGCAGAGTTTTTATTGTTTGAAAATGTGTTTCAGTTTTAGTCTTTTTAATTATTATTGTAAGGAGGGCAGGTCAGAGGCCGAACTTAGGAAAATCAGTAGTAATATTACATAAAAACACAGAACCTTTTGAAAGTTAACTCACAGCTTTTTAAAGTTGCATGCACATCAATGCCCCACACACATAAGCTGGAATAACATTTTTACCAGCCTGCTAGGCAGTTACTCCAGGAGAGCTCTAAAGGGATATAGAAGGTTTGTAAACATGTAAATCCTGATCCATTAATTGAAGTGTTTACTGAACCTTCTGACAGATAAAAAAAAAAAACTAAACAAAACACACCGCATATACATTTGCATGTTTTTGTTTTTGCATCCTTAGCTTTGTACAAAGAGAAGCAGGATGAGCCCTTTCAGAGACCTACAAAATGACCTCCAGCAGGCAGCTGTGGCTCATGTGGTAGAGCAGATCAGCTACTGATGGGAAGGTTGGTGGTTCGATCCTTGGCTTCCCCAGTCTGTATGCCAAATATCCTTGGGCAAGATACTAACCCCAAGTTGCCCTCTGATGCGTTCATCGGTATGTGAATGTAGTTTAGTTTGCACTTGTATTTAGAAGGGAATGTATACAGCTTTTAGTACTCCGGGAGAGTAGAAAAGCGCTATATAAGAATCAGTCCATTTACCATTTCAGTCCACTGGTATGAATGTCTGTGACCAAACATCACAAAGAGACTTCATGGGGACTTCCTAACATCCTCTCATGGGTCCTGTGCTCACTGTGCGGCACTGCAGACCCTGAATGGCATTACCAGAATACCAGAATCAGTAGGTCCACCTTGTGATTTTGACAGATGAGGGCAGGCTGACTCTGAGAAAATGTGACAGACATGAAAGGGTCTGGAGAAGCTGTGGAGAACATTATGCTGTCTGTAATACTGTCCTCGTGGCCAGTTTGTTGGTGGATCTGTGAAGGTCTGGGGAGGCATATCCATGCTGTTTGTCTTCCTGTTTGTCAGACCCTACACTACTGCAGTGAGTCCTGGGTTCCTCCTGATGTTTGACAATGCCTGTAGGATGAAGTAACTAATACAACTGACTGGCTCCATGCTCACCTGGAGCCAGTCAGTTGAGACATTATGTCTCTGAGGCATTATTGTTATCCAGCGTCTCATTAGCAACATGCCCTGTGTTCCAAAGTCGGGGCCATACATTAGGGCCCAGCTCTGAAGTTTGCCAAACTGACTGTCATCATTTTTTTGAGGTTTTTCTGAATTCAGAGTCAGCAATGTTGCATACCTTTGTTGTACCTTTGTTTCTAACACATTACCCAGTCAGTAAAGGTATACCCAAAGTGAATCCATATTTGTGGATTATAGACAATTTTTTTTATTATAGATTATAATAGAAAAATAGACATTTTGGAAAAAAAATAGAAATATAAAAGTTCCAAAATCACTGTCAGTTACATGGTCTAAACAACACATATTGAAAAAGATTTTCTTAAGAAGGTTAAGAGCAGTAATGGATTGCATTTAACCAGTGAAAAAATATTCAAATAACTTTTTTCCTTCTGTGATGACCTCCATTAGTTATTCCCATAGTAAGAGCTATTGTTCAGGACAAAACATTCAAGCATCACATTAGCCAATCCACAATATCAGCATACGAATCAAATGAGCTTCTCTCACCTCTGCCAGTCCCAAATATGTTTTCTCTCCAGTTGGTTCTGATCATTGTTTCATTCAGTTTGGTGACGATGACGTTCTCACCACTCAAGAGCTGAAACACACACTCGTATTTTCTCCAGTCTTCAGGTTTGACTGATGAAACATTCAGATAAACATTAATCTGGAAGGTGCCATCATTGTTTGGGAGGATATCTCCTTTTTCCACACCATCATGAATCTCATCTCCATCTTTTCTCCAGAACATCATGACTCTGTCAGGATGGAAACCTGTAGCGTGGCAGCTGACTGGAGAGGAGGGAGTTTTCTGGAGGAGAGACAATGAGGGAGGAACTGGACAGAGGGATGATGGGAAAGAGAGAGATTGAGAATGGATGAAAGAAGTAAAGTCAGTAAAACAGAGAAGGAAAGGAAACAGGAAAAGAAAATTAAATAGGAACATATTGGGACATATAAGGCGAGCCATTCGAGCCAGTCTCCAGCTTTCTAGCAGCTGCATTATAACATACTTTTAAGCGAAATGTAACCAAACACAGTGATATATGGTCACTGGGTAACACATAAACCTAAATGTTCAACTAAAGAAAGTACTAAATTAAAAAAATAATTAGTTTAATTCATGTAAATCATTTTACTTTCAAACAAAACAATTCATATAAAGTTCTCACAAGCACGTGAAGCTAAAAAAAAGGGTTGGCGAATGAGGAACAACCATTAGAACTGTCAGGAAAACACAGATAAGCTATGGAACCACTCCATGAAAGATGTTATTATATTTTGCAAAATCACCTGTTGACTGTATTTTTTACTAACGTAAAAGTAAAAAGTAATCATTTAAAAAAATGCAAATTAGGTCACAGAAATGGTCTCTGTTTCTTTGGTTTACAAAAAGCAAGGGCAAAGAAGCCTAAAACGCATTTGTTAAAAATTGTTGTTATTATGCAAGTTAAAAAAAAATACTTACAAAATAAATAGAATGCAAAATGAAATAACTATCTATCTGTATATATCCACAGTATTTGTTATAGCTGCAGTTTGTCTATGTGCTGGCATCCTTGTATTCCTTGTTTTCACTTCCTGTTTTATTTTGAAAACTACTGTTCTTGAGGGTTTGTTCATTTCTTTAACTTGTGCCTCTTCGTCTCCTTTGTCCTCCTGCCTGCGAACTAGAAATCAGTCTCAGTACAAGGATGTCTAACTTCAAAGCAGAGAGGAGGGGGGGGGAGAGATGAGACAGGTTTGTCTCTTCCTCTGACAATTGTCACTTTCTTTCAACTTTGATCCTTTTTCATCCTTTTTTGCAGCACCTGTGTGGACTTTCCTAAGTTACTCTGCTTGTTCTTATCAGTTTTCAAAGCTCATGTTTTATTAGTTCACTTCTCTTTGGTGTTTGGGTTTTAGTCCTCTCTGCTTTGAATCTCTGCTCATGCAAATAACCAATTATCTATTATGAATGTAGAAGTGTGTAGAAAAAAGGATAAAGCTGCTATAGCAGCTTCAAGTTCCTGGGAGTCCACATCTCTGAGGATCTCGCCTGGACAACCAACTGCTCCAAGCTGGTCAAGAAGGCTCACCAGCGCCTCTTCTTCTTGAGGACTCTGAGGAAGAACCACCTTTCCTCAGACATCCTGGTGAGCTTCTATCGCTGCACCATCGAGAGCATCCTGACCAACTGTATAACAGTCTGGTACGGGAACTGCTCTGCCTCGGACCGGAAGGCATTGCAGAGGGTTGTGAAAACTGCCCAGCGCATCGCCGGAGCACCACTTCCTGCCATAAAAGACATCTACAGGAAGCGGTGTCTGAAAAGGGCTGGGAAAATCATCAGAGACCCCAGTCACCCATCACATGGACTCTTCACCCTCCTGCCCTCTGGGAGGCGCTACAGGAGCCTCCGGACTAAGACCACCAGGTACCGGAACAGCTTCTTCCCCACAGCTGTCAGACTCCTGAACTCTGCCTCCTGACATCTGACCCACGTTAAACACCCTCACTTATCTTAACTGCACTACTGTATAGCTCTGTGTAAATAATCATTCTGTACATACGATAATTTTTAATCCTACAACTGTTTACAACTTGCATAGTTCCCATTTCTGTATAGCTGTATAACTCAGATTTCTGTAAAGTTATTTCATATTCTGTATAGTTTTTCATATTTATATACCTGTTCATATCCTGTACATAGCTTGTACTCTCTACAGCCTGTACATACCTATAGTTATAGAATATTCACAACATACTTCATACCGTGTACATGATAACATACTATAATAGACCTATTCTGTAATATACTTGCATATCTTTATTATTGCTAATATATATTGTAATATATCTATATCACTAAAGCACTTCTGGATGGATGCAAACTGCATTTCGTTGCCCTGTACCTGTGCAATGACAATAAAGTTGAATTCTATTCTATTCTATTCTATTCTATAGCAGGTGTCCATGGATTTAATGTATAACTATAAAGGTGCATGACATTATATTTTTTAATTTTTGAGCAAAAGGTGAACTTTTCAGCTTTGCACTCAAATTTACACAAATTAAATTGTAAATTTTTGCATTCCTCTGTATTGAAGGCAGCTGGAAACACTGGCTTGCTCATGTTTCTCTTCTTATTCCCAGTGCAGAAGGCGGTCACCTGGACTTGTTTGCTTATTTTTCATTACTTTGCTAGCAGGACTGATTAGGAAATTTAGATTTTTTTTCTGTCATTTATAAATTTTGTTTGAAGATGTTACTGATGAAAATGTTAAACTGCAATTATCAATAAAATGTTGTTGCAGCTTAGCTTTGTGTGATTCCAGCCTTTAGAGTTACCTTCTGAATCAGTAAATAAAAATCAGCTTAAATGTTCTGCTTTAAAAAAAAATAAAATTAAAAAAAAAAAAATAATAATAATAATAATAATATAAAATAAAATAAACAAAGTGATTCTATGGAACTGTGACTTGTGTGATTCTACCTGTCCTGTGCAGGGATCTTTTCCCATTGTCCACATACATCTTCAGCCACTCTGCACAGGTCTGAGTGAGAAAGTCTTCGTTCTCCATTGTTCTGGTCCGATCAGCATCCCATTTCTGTTTGATCATGTCAGCCTCTGGTTTCAGTGCGATCCACGTCAGTGTCTTCAGGTCGAATTCAAGAAAGCCTTCTCCATTATAGCCATACTTCAACACTCCGGTCACACTGTCAGTGTTTTCATCCCATTCACATCCACTTATCCTCTGTATGACGTGGACACCTGAGAGAAAAATAACAGAGATGGCAAAGAACAATGAAGAGTGTAAACTGTGTGCGGTTATTTTTGGAGATTAATGTAATGTTCCTGATTCAGGTTGTGAACATAACTCTGAGTCTGTCATTTTTTTTTTTAATTAATAGGCCTTTTATATTTTTTTAGTGTGACAAACTGATGCAAGCGTCATGTGATAAATATTTCATCACTTGTAAACACATCTGAGTTTTTAAAGCAAAAAACAAACCTAGCTATTTTCCAATGAAAGAAGAATTGGAAAATACACATTTTAAATCACTCAGTTTTGATCAAGTATATGATTTATCAGGATTTGAGGTCAGGTGTAACAGAAAATACTGCACCTCCACTTTGGTTGAAACGCTGCTTCCATCTAAAAATGTGGCCTCTGAAGACATTTGGCTGATCCTCAAAACACTTCTGAGTGTACCACTCCAGCTGCTCAGGATTAGTTTGTAATATTTTCTTTGCCCAGTCAAGTTGTGGTTTTAATGTCTTATTGCTGCTGTCACAATAACCTGTTTGAATGCCATCAACCACCATTACACCAATAAACTCCGGAACATTTGGGACTCCAGAAGATCCACTGATGAAATACTTCAGTGAGTGTTTCACTGCAGAACAAACAGTGTTTATAATATTAGGAAATCAAGCAAATAAAATATATAAAAACATCAGCAATATGATGCATTATGTGTTATGACCCAGTTATAGGCCTTTTCTCATTTACAGCAGTACTGTGTAACTTTTATTTTGATAAAAAAACATGTAGGAACAGGACCAACCGTGCTGATCTGCTTTGCATGTGTCAATAATCAACATCTATCCAAAGCGTGTCAATGAATTAAAAGCTTTGTTGTAAAGCTTCTTTAATAGGCTACTTCTGACATGAAACTTTCAAGAATACATTTTAAATATGTAATTTTAAAAACTGTGTACGCCAAAACGTTTTTAAAGACCCATGGAAAACTAGAACTAAAACTCGGTTCTGCTATTGTGCTAAAAATCGCCTGATCGCCTTCCAAAAACTGATTTCCAATGTTTCAGTGTGTTTTTTAATGTGTAATATCTTTACGTATGTTGGTAAATAGACTTCGGTGAACCGGGTTTACAAAGGGGTTACATATAAAATATATGAAATGACCTGTTTTTCAACTATCTGTATAACTCTGTGTTATTACATTATAACCACCCTGTCCTTTTTGTTCACTTAAAACATGTTTACAGAATTATTGTTATATAACAGCTTACTCTTAAAAAAATAAATTTTTTAATGTCAACGAGATTCTTTTTTTAAGTGGATAAATAAAGGATATATAAAGGTCACTGCCAAAAACTGATTGCGGCTTCTACCTTCTTACAGGACTGGTGTTTGTGCGTCAAGATGACCTGATGTCATTTATGAGGGATACATTTGTTAAAATGTGTTTCACATATCATAGAGCAACAACTTATTTATGTGAGTTGAGCAATCGGTTTTTGGCAAACACCGGGAATCAGTTTTTGGCAGGCGATCACTTTTTGGCACAACGCCGGGTAAAAACGTCAGGTTTGTCCGAGGGGCGCGTACCCCGCGAGCTCACTAAAGCAGCTCTCTTTTTACCTGGCTAAATCCTCATGGTAACTTGGAGCAGGCTATGGTCAGAGTTTCAGGAGCGCCATGTGTTTACAAAATATGAAGCAAGTTTTAAACTCAAGATCCTCTGCTGGGGAAATACGCGATTTTGTTCGAATCTTACCTGCCAATAAATCACAACATAAGTGAAGCAACAAAAACAACAACAAAAGTATTTCCATCTTTTCTTTATCCTTAATTTTGGAACGACCATTGCTCTTGTTGCAGAAGTATACTTTGGAAATTAGTCCTTATTTAATCTTCCGCATAGTTTATGCAAGCGGCCGATGTCGTTGCCAGCGATTACCTGTACCAGCGTGTACCAAGACCGCCCCCAAAACACGAGTAGGTAGTCTTATTCAGGCGAAGGGAGTGGTAGAAGACGAAGAAGCCGGAAATGCATAACAAGACACAACAGGCTTTTTATGCAACTTACTATACAATTTCTTTATTTCATTTATTCATTGCTACGCTGTATTTTCCTCCTTGTAGTAGTGTTACTGTTCGCTCAGTCTTTTCTGCCCTTTAGTATCTTATTTATTGCTTGATGTATCAGTGGCCAGTTTTTAGTTGATAACTAAAGATTTAGTTTTTAAAAAGTATTCAGGACTCAATCACAGTCGCTGTGAGCATCTTTTTTTTTTTTTTTTTTTTTTTTAAATTAAACTCTCTTGATGACAAGAGCCTTAACGTAGGTGCATATAAACACATTCATGGTACAAAAAATAGAAAATAAATTCTCTCATGAATCTCATTGAGATAAAAAAAAAAAATCCAATTTCCTGGCATCATGGCAACAAAAGTCAAAATACACGTACCACATAAGTATATAACATTTAAAACAAATACAATATCCTGTACAAACATTTGAAAAATATACAATAACAGATCAAATTAAGAGTGACATTAAAAACAATCACAATGAGTAAAAGAGTTATTCTCTCGTTCCTTTAAGACAGACTTAAGCTCCCCCAGAGTAACCAATTCTGATCATTTCAGTTCCTTCCAGAGGTGGGACCAAATCATTCTTTTGCAAGCCTCAAGTAAGTCTCAAGTCTTTATGCTCAAGTCACGAGTCAAGTCTCAAGTAATGTCAGGCAAGTCAGAGTCGAGTCAAGTCACTGGTGTAAAAGTCCAAGTAAAGTCACAAGTATGAAACTTTGAATTTCAAGGCCTTTCGTGTCCTAAAAAAATGAAAAAAAGAATGTTGCAATTATATGCTAAATGTAAATATTAGACCATGTGTTTATCTCAACACATGAGGAAACAAGAGAACTTAGAGAATATACACAAAGTAATTCTACAGCTCAATTAAACTTAACTACAGGAATAATTTTCCTCTAAACTATAAATTCACAGAATAAACATTCAATGAAAAATGCAAAAGTAGAACTACCTGTTCAGACAAAAAGTGCTGAGATGTCCACAGTACAAAACAAAGAAGCATTGCAAAGAACAATTTAGTGCAGTGTGATTAGCATGTCCTCTCTCTCTCACCTAGTCTGTTTGTGCACATATGTTTCTGTCATTGTCTGAGTGACAGAGAAACGATGTGTGTTGTGTTCCCCGAGTTAATGGAACAGAACCCATTTTCTGAAACGGACCCGACAATTCTGAGATAAGCTGCATGTTATTCTCGGATGTGCTTGTAGGACCGGATTTAAAATAGCATGACAAAAATATCATACACATTAAAGCCAAACAGTATCATCAACGTAGCCTGGACAACATTTGCTAATAAGATTAAGTTACACTGTTAGAAAAAGCATCCTGAAAAAACGGTGATATTCCGGCAGCTGGGGCGCCAAAATACGACCGTATAACCACAGAAAAGAACTCCTGCATAAAAATACCGTTATTTCCAGTAATGAAAATACAATTAGTTGCGCTAATTTGACATGGGATCTCGCCTTTTTCAAGTGCCGCTAAACATTAAATTAGGAACATGTTAATGCCATTAAACAATGAAATCATCTATAAATAGGAAAAAAAACATCTTAAAAAAACGGTAATATTCCGGCAGCTGGGGCGCCAAAATACGACCGTAAAATGACAGAAAATAACTGTCCCATAAAAATACGGTCATTTTCAGTAATGAAAATCAAACAATGAAATTACCTATAAAGAAGGTCAAAGAATGCGGCAATATGAATCATAATACGTAAATGTACAGAAATATACAGTTAACAGTTGGTTTAAATAATAATGGATTGCATGCCCTGGGACAGACTGACAGAGGCAAGGCTGCACCATCGGCTCCTTTGGCTATCGCCAGAAGGCAGTAGGTGAAGAGTCTTGATCAAGGACACAACGACCGAGAGTGTCCGAGCCGGGGCTCGAACCGGCAACCTTCTGATCACAAGGCGAACTGCTAACTCTTGAGCCACGACCACCCTATCAAGCAGTGATAATATGTGATGTAACACAAGCTTATAGGGATCATGTTATATGCTTTTCCATAGCATTACATTTGAATTCAACAGTTCAATCTTTCAAGTAACGGACAAATATTTTACAATCTAAATATGCTTATGTACAGAAACATATGTTTAAAAAACAAGTAAATTGTGTTTTACTATATTTACAGTGATGTTATGTTGTTTTACCTTTGACATGTAAGATCACAGTCTACTCATGTAAATTTAATGATATCCTAGAAAGACAGTACAAAACTGTAAAATATACAGTAAGATACTTTGACATTACTATTTTTTGGAACAGTGTACCTAAGTCAGCTATCTCATCGTAGCAAAAGAGAAGCACCACCTACCGTTCTATATTCAACTTAAACTGTCGGACAAAGTTGGAAGTTGTTCCATCTCTGTCTGTGATTCTCTTCTTGCGTGTTTTGCATATTGCATTTGGTTTATTTGTTGACTACTTCATAGTTTATGTACCTGAAAGAAATAACTCCTGGCAGCATTTTTGGCTTAAACGTTTTTGTTTGTTTGTTTGTTTGTTTGTGTGTTTGGGAGATTATGTATTTGAATTTCAGGAGCGGGACCACACCTCCAAACACGCTCCTTCCGGTTGCCATAGGTTCCCCCAGTTCTGCAAGCTGTTCATTCTTGTTTACGTGCCCCACCCTCCCTTCCTCCTTGTTCTCAATTCTTTCACTTCTTCACTTCATGGGGATTTGCCAGGCCCGGGAGCCGTCGCCAGAACCCTTCGAGGCCTTCCCCAAACTGCAGCTCAATTCATGTCCAAGCATTCACCTTTACCCACAAAAACGCTGTCAAACCTAAAATGAGGGCGTGGGCCCAGCTAGTGAATTTTTAATCTGGTTAATTTGATTAGCAGTGCTACATCTCTCTCACACATACATACATATGGAGTGTTGTTTGAATGAACTGAATTAATGGTGCATACTTTTTTGTATAATATGTGTGTTAAATTTTAGATTTGGGGTGAAATATCAAGTCTTTTCAAATAAACCGGTTCAAGTCCAATTCAAGTCCTAAGTCACTGGCATAAAAGTCCAAGTCAAGTCACAAGTCTTGGAACATTTTTTCAAGTCAAGTCTAAAGTCATAAAATTAATGACTCGAGTCTGACTCGAGTCCAAGTTATGTAACTTGAGTCCACACCTTTGGTTCCTTCTGCAGATTATTCCAGGAAGCAGGGGCAGCATATTTAAAAGCCCCTTTCCCCAATTCTGTTCTGATTTTTAGGACAATCAATTGTATGATATTGTGAGAACGAAGGCTGTATTGGTTGTGGTTTTTACACATTTAAACACATAAATAATATGGAACCAGCCCAAGGACAGATTTATAAATAAAGATCAACCAATGGGAGTGCGAATATGCAAAGCAGCAGCATACAAAGAACAATGATGTACACGATTTCCATAGCCAGTATGAAACGTAAAGCACAATGGTACACAGTATCCAACCTCTTTAGGTAGTGGGGCAGGTGCATTCATAAAAAGCAGGTCACAATAATCCAATAAAGGTAAAAAAAAAGTTGCATGGAACAAGTGTTTTCTCACTTGGAGGGAGAAACAGGATTGATTTCTTAAAAAGATAACTTAGTTTTAGTTTTAACTTTGACACAAGCCTTTGAATGTGAGTTTTAAATGACAAATTCTAATCTATAATGATCCCTTATTATATTATATCTTTTATTTTGAAGTGTTCTTTGCTTCAAAACAGTGAATTGAGTGAATTATGGTGTCTTATTCTCACTGGGTCAGAATACGCATCCATTGCTGAAATAGTATTATGTTTACTCGAAAAAAGAAAAACAAACAAAAATATTACACAAAAGTTGTGTTCAGAAAAGCAAGAAGCACGTAGTAGCTCAGTACAAAGTCAGTGCTTTTGTACGGCTTTTACTTCAGGTGCTTTAAGTAAAAGCCGTACAATAATACAGAGAAAACCAACAGTCAGACATCCGCAAGCACTTGGCGACAGAAGAAAAAACTGAAGGAGAACTTGAATTCACTTTACACTTTATAGCAGGAACAGCCATAACAACCAATATGGAAAAAAAAAAAATCTCAGCACAATAATAAACAATAATAATGACAAAAAACAATTTTCAGTGATTGTTTTCAGACATGACCACACAAAGGAGAACGAGATCATTCATTTGGCATTTGATGTGCATTAAAGTGGACATGAAACACAACATAGCCTAATTTACACCACGGAGCCTTCTCCCCCCAAAAATGTCACAAATTTAATACTTTCTGTGAGGCTGTGATTTAAGTTACAGTTTTTAAAGCATGGGCAGTGCCATCTTGTCAGTGAATAGAATATGACATTACTAGGTTGGCTGGTTGCTGCTAGTAGTCCTACATTAGTCCAATAACTCTATGTTGTTGACTGCCCTGTAGACCTCAATCAGGTTGAAATCTGGATTTTGAACACTGTAGTTCGTTTCTGTTTCAGGTATTCTTTTGTAGATTTTTTGTAGTTTTTCTGAACTTCAGGATCATTAGAAGATACTTAAAGTTTAGCCAAATTTTAGACTCTTTCCTACCACTACAAGACTGCTGTGTTTCAACCCAGAGCTTTAATCCAAAGAGCGATCAACGGAGTGAGTCATCTGGCCATCTATGTCATCTGCCAGGCCTCTTTTATAAACTCTTATCAGACTCTGTCTAAATCCCTCACTGACTTTTAGCCCCATGCAGAAGTATAACAGCGGGTTCACACAGCTGTTGAAGCAGGCAACACCCTCTGCTACAGGGTACCAGATTTTCAACAGAGCGCTTTTACTGTCCACCATCTTCACCAGTAAGAGGCAGTGGTAAGGCGCCCAGCACAGGAAGAAGGCAATAACCAAACATGCTAGTATACGCAGAGGGCGGGACTTCCCTGACAGGCGAGTGCGTTGGATTCCCACAGCAGCCAGGATGTAACAGACCAGAATCACTATGAAGGGAAATATGAAGCCGCACAGGAAGTGGATGAAGTAGAGAGCAACTTTGGTGCTGTTGTACCCCTTCTCTTTTGGATGAAGACAGCACGTACTCAGGTTCTTCTTGCCCAGGGAGACTTGGTGATGGATGAAGTAAGGAATGCTGAAGAGCATCGCTGCAATCCAGATACAGACTGCCACCACCCTCGCTGCCCACAGGGTGCGACGACGCTTTGTGAGGACAGGTTGCCAGACACAAAGCACTCGATCCAGACTGATCACAGCCAGCAGGAAGACAGAGCAGAACATGTTGGTGTATTTGAAGAAGGCGTTTAACTTGCAGACGAAGAGGCCGAAAGAAAAGTGCTGAAAGAAGAGCTTCTCAGTAAGAGTGAAAACTCGTGTGAAGCAGAAGATCAGGTCTGCTATCGCCAGATTCACCAGCCACACGTTGGTGACCTTTGGCTGTGGATGAAGAAGAAAATAAAACAAGATGGAAAATTGAAGAAAGGAAAAACAAAAATGAAAGGTAATTTTTACATGAAACAGTAACCAGAATGGGATATTATTAGTCTAGTAAATAGCCATTATGAGTTCCTATATATATAAATGTTACTACTAAGCATTATTTCAGGCTCAGTCATCTTAAACTAGCCCAAACTCATTCTTAATCCTAAATTATGTACAAAAGGCAAATCCAAGTGCCTTTTGTACATAAACTTAAATTGATAAACTTAATCACATCGCCCTTGAAAGCGCCCTTCAACCCAATTTCCCTCGGGATGAAAGTATAATCAAGCAAGCAAGCTATCAAATAGAAACATCATAACAGAAATTAAGTTCAAAATACTCTTCTAATTTATGTGTCACACTTCAGAGTGTGGGGATTTATGTTGGTATTTCACCCTGGAAACAGCTTCCATTACTAACTCTGTTCAGCTGTGTGAAATGAATGAGGTGATAACCACTTCCCAGTAGGTGAAAGAGGTTTATATTTATATGAATTGCTCACTCAACACACACACCATAGCTATGACATCCCACGCATGTGCTGTGAAACCACCTACGTCTCCTACACCAGTAAAGGTCACAGTTTCTTAACCCCAAGTGTATTTACTGTCGTTAAAGTAGAAAATAAATATGACCCCACAGACTTCACTAAACAGATTACTAACAAGCTCAGAAGGTATTTAAAAGGTATTATCCACCAAAGTCTTCACCTTAAATTTGAATCCAGCCACCCAGATGACCACAGAGTTTCCTGTGATGCCGAGCACAGCAGTCAGTGCAAAGAGAATGGTTCTGACATTATCCATGATGGCACTGATGCCCACCATAGTTTCCTGGTCATCTTTAGAAAGCTTGACTGTGTTGGTGGGCAGAGAGTCATTGGGAAACATGGAATGGCTGAGAAAGAGAGAACAGGAAAAAGGGCAACATAGCTAAGAAATGCACTAGGAAGTAAAAACTCAAAGAACCATGCACCTTGTTGTTCCTAGAGTATTTAAAAGTAGAATGGGAGGCAGAGCCTTCAGTTTTCAGGCCCCTCTTCTGTGGAACCAACTTCCAGTTTGGATTCGGGAGACAGACACTATCTCTACTTTCAAGATTAGGCTTAAAACTTTCCTTTTTGCTAAAGCATATAGTTAGGGCTGGACCAGGTGACCCTGAATCCTCCCTTAGTTATGCTGCAATAGACGTAGGCTGCCGGGGATTCCCATGATGCATTGAGTTTTTCCCTTCCAGTCACCTTTCTCACTCACTATGTGCTAATAGACCTCTCTGCATCGAATCATATCTGTTATTAATCTCTGTCTCTCTTCCACAGCATGTCTTTCATCCTGTTTTCCTTCTTTCACCCCAACCGGTCGCAGCAGATGGCCGCCCCTCCCTGAGCCTGGTTCTGCCGGAGGTTTCTTCCTGTTAAAAGGGAGTTTTTCCTTCCCACTGTCGCCAAAGTGCTTGCTCATAGGGGGTCATATGATTGTTGGGTTTTTCTCTGTATTTATTATTGTGCTATCTACTGTACAATATAAAGCGCCTTGAGGCGACTTTTGTTGTGATTTGGCGCTATATAAATAAAATTGAATTGAATTGAATTGAATTCAAACATGACTCTGCAGATTACATTTTTGAACATTTAAAAAAGTATATATGTGGACTTCTGTTGACTTTAATTAAAATAAGTTTAAAATATATTAATATATAAATAAAATTGAGTCCTAAATATTTAAAGTCAACTAAGCTATTCAACAATTTCTATTAAATGTTGAATATCTATCATATCCAAAAAGGGGTTTCAAAGAAAGCTTGTAGAATTTCCCTCTTCACTTTTTTAGCACAAACAGGTACAATTGAAAATGGCCTGTCTATTTCAGAAGCTTTTCATACCTGCAGTAATGCAGTGGGTTTACAACTCTTCATCCGATGCTTTGCATTGCACTTGGTGATATAAAATTTGGATCTAGCAGTTTGACCTTGGAAACACTTTCCACACTATCACAGTAGCAGGCAGAAATTCACCCCTGAGATTGATGCATTCTCTAACAATTGTTTGTAGATGCAGTCTGGAAGCCTTGGTGCTTGATTATATACACTTGTGGCCCTGAATGTCATTGGCACACCTTAATTCAACGATTTAGAAGGTTGAGTGAATACTTTTGCAGTATAGTGTATATAGGATCCTACATATCATCCTACTTTGGACTTCTGACCTCTTCTTTAAGGTTAAATAAAGTCCAACTTTATTAACAATGTTTAAGAATTAAACGTTATATGGGGATTGTAAATATCACATCATAGTTTGCTTTATATATTTTGTCACTTTTGACCTCTGATTTAATTTTACATTTCACATCTGCTTTTCATTCAAGTTAATCCCAAAATGCATCGTTTTTACTGCACTGCAAACTTATTGATGTACATTTAAAAAGAACAAAGAAAACAAAATTAATATATACACAGTACAATACTATTCCCCTCAAAGTAAACACTGCCTGCCTTCCTTTGAGGTTGCTTCAGGAAAGGTATCTGGGTCAAAACTCAAAACATTGGGTAAACTGACCCATGACCATGAAACCTAAATTCTATCGTTAATGATGAAGAGTATACAAAGATAAAAGATCATGACATAAATATATATTAATTTTACATGGATTTATGATTTTGAGCACATTAAACCATCAAACTGTGGTGACCAAAACCTTAACGAAGCGACAGGAAACCGAGTCAAGATGTTAACAAAACGTGATATAAAACAAGGTATGTTCAGGAAAGTGTTATGCCATGAACTGAAAATTATTAGTCTTACCAGTGGAAACAAAAACAGCAGCTATTCAAAGGAAAAGATCCGAGCTGGTGAACACAAAGGCGGTTTCTGCTGTTCAGAGATGTAAAGCTGCAGCAGTCAAAGGAGAAATAAATATGGCACTGCAGGGACTGCACAGTTTTCTGCAACCACACACAGGAAAAGGAAGAAGAGAACCACCACTGTATTGTGGTTCTATGTTCAGCAACTCAAATTAAAGCTTACATTCACATCTGTCCACCAAACATGACTCTGCAGATTACATCTAAGATATATATGGCCTTGTGTTGTTTTTGGTATATATTCGACATTCATTAGAAATTCTTGCTGAATTTAGATAACCAGTTACTCGTTTCCATTATATGGAGGAAAAGGGTTTCAAAGAAAGCTTGTGGAATTTCCCTCTTCTCTTTTTTAACACAGAAAGGTACAACTAAAATGGTCTGTCTATTTCAGAGGTTTGGTTATACTTGCACTAATGCAGTGCAGGTTTGGGGAACTACTCTTTTGTTGCTAAAAATATTGCAGCCAGACACTGGGCCATAAATGAATACACTTTTTGATCAAGCCTTAACCTTTATGAAATGGTAAGGAAACAGAATCAGGAGCATAAAGGAACACGAGTTCTGAACAAACTGTAAGTATTACGTGCAGAATATAGGAGTTTAATCACTTGCTGTGTGTACATGTGTGTGTTATAATACAATATATAAAAGACATTTTATAAATAAATAGTTTGTGGTGTAATTAATGGTTGACCAGCAGCTAAAGAAAGCAAATGACACCACCCATCCATCTTCTTCCACTTATCCAATTCAGAGTTGTGGGAAGCTGCAGCCTGTCCCCACTGCGTTAGGACGAGAGGCAGGGTACACCCTGGACAGGTGGCCAGTGTGTTTCAGGGCGAACGACAATCATTCGCACCAACATTGCTATAGGCAATTTAGAATCACCATAAACTTTGGGAAAAAGGCAGATTATGCAGTCACAGGGATAAGAGTGCTAACCACCACACCGCTGTACTACATCTTAATTATTTGCTGTTTGAAAATTGACAAAAAGCTTAGAAACTCTAATTCTTACAACTTGATCTCTATTGTCAACATACAAAAAGTACTGTTTAACGATTTAATGTATGATAGTATATTAGACCTCTGACCTCTCCTTTAAGGTCAGTAGAATGATTTGAAGGCCAAAGTGATAATGATCCTATATGAAGCTATTTAAAGCTGTTTCTTACTGCCATTGTTGTATTAAACAAATAAGCATATAGGGAAAGATACACTATATCGTTCATCTGCCTTCAAACAAATGACATTTTTTGACCATTTTTCCAGAAGCACATTTGTGAGGTCAGACCAGAAGCCCTGGCTCTCAGTCTGCACTCTAATTTAACCCAAAGGTGCTCTGTTGGGTTGAGAGAGGACTCTGTGCATCTCAGTCAAGTTCTTCCACACCAGACCTTGCTTAGTGCACTGGTGTGCAGTTATGTTGGAACAGGAAAGAGTCATCCCCAAACACTTCCCAGAAGTGGAGTTATTTTTTCTAAGCAATTAATTGATTACGGGGAGAAGAAATTAATTTACTGGTTAAACGCTCACTGACAAGTGCAGTTCATTTCTAGGTTTTCTAGGTTTACAGTGTTTCAGGAGGGTTTGTGGTTACAGTGTTGTGTGTTTAACTTATGTGGTTAGCACATCTCAGATCACTTTCACTTGAATATCTTCTGATCTGCCTGCCCTTCTCTGCCTGTGGGGGCATGTCAGTAATAAATAACAGAATAAAAGAATGTTAACAATTTGGGGCATTTCAGAAAATCTAAATACCTGAAATACAATGAAGTGGAAAGTTAAGAGACACGATCTTATTAAGGTCAGAGTGCTTCTCCGCACACAAACAAACAAAAAAATAAATAAATAAAATCTACAGATGAAGGAGCTTGAATGTGTACACATGCATCAATTCTTCCATTTATCACACCAGGTAAATATTGTGTAATCCACTTATACGCACTGATGTGTGTATGAGCAATGATAATTACAATACTTGAATAATAAAGCATCCTTTAGTAAAACAGCTCCAGCTCAGTTATGTGGTTTCCTGGACACTTATTCTTTTGGGAGACAATTTATGCTATTATTAGAGGGTTCTATGTAAAATAACTATTGACTATCTAAAAGACTGTGCAACTAATTCATCCTCCACAAGTAGGCGCCAAAGCCCTATTTACAATGATATTGCTGAAGCGTTAGCAAGGTGCTGTGCATCATTAAGGAGGAGTCATTACTGAATTAATGATTTTGATACTACTGCTACTATTTATTACAAATGGGCAAACCCAAATGTAGGCTGTGAAAGAAAATAATACCTGATCTCTCGTTATTATTAATTTAAATGAGATCCAACATTTAAATAAATATTGTTTTTTATTATTTTTTATAGATGAGAGAGAGAGAGAGTGAGATAAAGAAAGAGACTGATCTGTGAGCTCGATTGACTCCAGTGATCTCATTAGAAACTGCAGTGACTTTCAAAGAGAAAATGAAACAGGCAGAAAATTTTAGCTCTAACTCTCATCAGTTCTCTATCTTTTCTACTTTCAACAGAAAATGTATTTGCTCTATCATGTGACTTCATCCTCAGCATCCTTACAGATTCCTGAATTATAGGTGACATATTTATTAACAATTCTGATGACAAATACATTTTTCTCTTCTTTTTTTTTATTTTCATAGACACTTCTGGTGTAAATATGTCATAAACAACAGGAGAAAGGCTTGTAGGTCCACATGGCTAAAACTCCAGAGAGAGTCAAAAATCATGCTCATGTCACAACATATGACATTCACTGCAGTAGAAGTTTCACATGGAGTTGAGGAAAGTTTTTTCATCCTCTGAAGCATGATGTGTTTGTTCAAATTTAAAAGTTATTGGTCAATGTGAAACAGACTTATGATAACTTTATAAATGTTAAATTTTGTTCTTTTAGAACTAAAACACATTTAGCCTCTTATTTACTTAAATATTTATTTTTAAATTTATTAAAAATAACACCTAAAACCTGTTTGACAGTGTGTAGAACCAATCGGTTGACTCAAAGCTTAAAGTGAACCACACACATCTATGCACTATGGGTTGATTATGAGCAGATGATTTAATACCAACCCATGTTTCTAGATAATGCAGGATATTGTTAACAGATAGAAGACTTTAAACTTTGTGAAGGCCAAAGACCAGACTATTCATTTTCAATGAAATATTATTATTCATTAAAAAATTAAAGAAAGTAAACAAACTGAAAAGCAACTTGCTTATAAAACTGGCTTTTATAAAAAATATTAATAAAACACATTTTTTTAAAGAAAGTCTAGGACTTGAATATGGTCTGGGGCCTTTCCTGGCATAGTTTGGGCATTTTCAGTGTGAGTTCAGGTATGAGTGGTTGTCTGTCTCTGTGTGTTAGCTCTGTGACAGACTGGTCTGTTCAGTACTTCCTCTTGCAGTATTATGACTCATGGAATAGGCTCCAGCGTCCTGTCCCCCTGAAATGGATAAGCAGAAGAAAATAGATGATGGATGTATGGAAGTATATTACAAGGTAGTGTGTTTCTGAAATAAAAATGATTTCAAAATGCTAGAAGACTTTAGTTTTACAGTCTGTATCAGAGCATCAGCTCAGCTCATCCAAATGGTTTACCTTTCTTCTTTTTGTTAACAACAAATCCAACAGCAGCCACAAGGATGAAAACAACCACTGTAGCAGCTACAATGGCAATGACGGGGATCATCATGTCAGGGAGCGTCTCTACTCAGTAAGAAAAAAATAAATAGATAAATAAAAAGAGTGAGAAAGAATAGTACATCACAATAGTACACAAAAGTACATCCATCCTATAAAAATCATATACACCACATACTTCAATTAAGCAGAACTGCAAGTGCAAATGCTCTAGTTTTCACTCCTAAATACATTTGGTAACATCTCCCCAGTTGTAAGACCGTAAATAACAAGGATTTTATCGATTAGTGACGCTGTTGAATTAAAAAAAAAAAGAAAAGAAATAATCCAATATCACTGTCAGAGTTATACGGTGAAGCCTGAAGTTTAAATTTTTTTTTTTTTTAAGAATATAAACTGCAGTAACAGATCACATACTTGGAGTTAAAGAAATGGATTTTACTATAAATAAGCATTGAATACATTTTTCTTCTCTGTCCATAAATTATTCCCACAGTAGCAGCTATTCTTCCTAAAATCCTACATCGGCTTGTTCTCAAGTTATCGTCCTGGTCACAGAACACTAGACCAGTGCCTTATCCTCTCATGGATATTTAAGGAAACAAAGATGGATAGATGAATGCACTTTCAAACAC
The DNA here is from genome assembly GCF_001858045.2 of Oreochromis niloticus. Lineage (NCBI taxonomy): Eukaryota > Metazoa > Chordata > Actinopteri > Cichliformes > Cichlidae > Oreochromis > Oreochromis niloticus. Next base: position 6,853,055 of record NC_031985.2, read on the forward strand.
CACATTAAATCCATAGCATTAACAAACAAAAAGAACTAAATGATTTGCTCACACCTTGATCATTACTGATTTTGTTTTTACCCCTGTTGGTTCTAATCACGGGTTTATCCAGTTTGGTGACAATGATGTCCTCAACATCGGAGAACTGAAACACACAGTCGTATCTTCTCCAGTCTTCAGGTTTGACTGATGAAACATTCAGATCAACACTTATCTGGAAGGTCCCATCATTATTGGGGAGGATCTCTCCAGGATTCACACCTTCATGGATCTCCTTTCCATCTTTCCTCCAGAACAGCAGACCTCTGTTAGGACAGAAACCTGTAGCGTGGCAGCTGACTGGAGAGGAGGACGACTTCTGGAGCAGAGACACTGAGGAAAAAACTAGAAGGAGGGAAGATGGGAAAGAGAGGGATGGAGACAATGGAGGCAGAGGGAAGGGAGAGGTAATGATTAGAAAAGAAATCAGTTGAGGATATAAAGAAGAATAAATTCAATAGGACGAAATGTACAACATACATGTCAGATGAAAACCATCATAGTAGCAGCAGAAAATAAATGTGACTGAATGTCTGTGTGGGTTGTCAGTCTTCCAGGTCATGGTAGTCTATGAAGCTTGGAAAAACAGCAACTGGACTTCAACTTTCTCGAAGATGTCTTACCTCTCATCTGAAAAGCTTCCTTAATCCTAAGACCAAATGATGGAGAATCCCAGGCATTTCAAACACTAGCAGGGCTTGTCCCTTAAGAGCAGGGGTCCCCAATCCCAGTCCACGAGGGCCAGTGTCCCTGCAGGTTTTAGATCTCACCCTGGGTCAACACACCTGAATCTAATGATTAGTTCATTACCAGGCCTCTGGAGAACTTCAAGACATGTTGAGAAGGTAATTTATCCATTTAAATCAGCTGTGATGGATCAAGGACACATCTAAAACCTGCAGGGACAACGGCCCTTGTAGACTGAGATTGGGGACCCCTGCTTAAGAGGGTCATGGACCCACTATTAACCATGGTTAATAGTGGGTCAACTCCCACTAGCGTTTAAATACCTGGGATTCTCCACCATTTGGTTTTAGAGCTAAAGGAGATTCTCGGATGAGAGGTGAAATGTCTTTAACTTAAAGAAGTCCATTCGCTTTTCTTCCCAAGCTCCGAGGACAATTGTGACTGAAACTCAAGCAAAAGTGTGAAAAAGCTATTCAAGCCAAATGACTGTACTCTTTAAGCTAAAAGTAACCCTACAGAAATGTAGATATGGTCACTATTTTTTTCATTTTAAACTAATGAATAATAAATCCCCAAACAATTTGGGAAATGATAAAAGGTATGTTTCCCCTGTGGCTTTACTTCCCATCTTTGTCTCCATGTGTCTGGTTTGTCTGCTCTGAGATTGTCTGTTCCAACCTCTCTGGTTTCTCTTCTGTCCAGTCAGCTGTGTGTGTGCATACAGTTGTAAGTTTGTCTATTTTCCATTCAGGTTGACCTAATAGTGCTCCACATATTCTTTGTGCTTCACTATTCTGGTTGTTCTAATCAGCTTTCATCAAAGTTTACTGCTGTTTATTTTTGGGCTAGTATGCGATCCCCCCAAAGTGAGTTTTTAGTTATACTGGCATGAAATTTGCTTCCTATAATAAACAGTTAACTTTTAATAGTAACTGCATTCAGTGGCATGGTATGGTGAACAATATTTTAAAAAGTAGAGACAAGGTAGTCTGGATCAACACTTAATCTCTGTGGGGGTTTGTTCTGTTTTCCCTGCACCGGAGTGCGAATGTGTCTGCTCTGTGTGCTATGACATAACATGGTAAGTAGGGAGGAGCGGAGCAGCAGGAAAACTCAACATATGGTTACGTGCATGTCATTTTGTACATTATATGCAAAAGAAAAGTTAGCATTTAAGCAATCCACTCAGCCTAGAGCACCAAGCATTTTGACAATGTTGTAGTTCATGTAATTAAACTTATGTGTAAATTCCATAAGGAAGATCTGTAGTTACTCATCTGTCTGCTTCCTGTGTGTTAGTGACTAATCTAAGCTTGAGATCACTTCCACTTTCCCATGCTGTCAAGCCGATTGTGACATCACGGGTCTAGTCCAATCATTTTTCTCCTGGCCTTCTTCAGGCCAATGTGTCTTCACTCTTCATACTTTAAATCTCACTGTGCATCTGTCATTTTCCCATACAGATGGCTTAGTGCAACCCACCTCCTCCCCATCTCCACCTCTCCCTCATCACTCAGGCTCCAATCAAGCCTCTATCTTCATCTCCACCACTAGCATCTAGTGGTTCTGCCATAATCCCCATCACCACTGAGATTCAACTCTGCTGTGATGGGCCATCGGAGTCTAAGGCTACGTTCACACTGCAGGTCTTAATGCTCAATTCCGATTTTTTGATCAAATCCGATTTTTTTGTCTGCTTGTTCACACTACACATAAAATGCGACATCAAACGCGCTCTAGTGTGAACGCTCAAAGCGGCCCGCATGCGCAAAAGAAGATGTCACACACAACTCGCTCTGTTTAGACCCAGAGCAAACAATATTGTTTGACTGATTGCCCTTAATATAAAGACTTCGGACTTTATGTTTCCAGATTTTTGCTTTAAGTTATTTTGTTATTTACATAATAATGTAGATGACCTAATAATGATCGTTTTTGCTGTTTTAGAGGAGCGGTGCTTCAAAGGATAGTTGCAGATTTCTGTCAGAATCTGCAGAAAATACAGTAAAAATAAAATGTTCACATTTCTCCAACGTTGTCTTCCCAACATTTTCACCGGATGGTAGGAAATCGTTCGCGATGTCCTATCGGGCGCTTCTCCGGCGCTGATAATTGGCGTCTGTCTTGTGTCAGTGACGTAAAAGACGGATTTAATGCGACATGACCTGACCGTTCACACAGCAGTCGCTTTCTAAAACATCGGATACGTATCGGATTCAGTACCACATACGAAAGTGACCCAGATCGGATTTGAAAATATCGGATTCGTGCCGTTCACACTGTCATACCAAGATCGGATATGGGTCGCATAGGGGCGAAAAAATCGGATTTGATGCGCTTTCGCCTGCAGTGTGAACGTAGCCTAAAGGTCAAATACCTCAAACTGAATTCTGAATTCAGTTTCAAATTCATGTTCAATTCCTTCTAATGATGTCTGTTTGTGAGTGTACTGGGACCAAAGGCTTCCCTTTCAGCCATCAAAGCTGGGAAGTAAAACCAACTAAGATATCATGGACACACTGACCTTCCTCAGACATCATCAAGAAGAGGGTGGACCTGTCACCATGTTTGAATCCCTGGGGCCTACTTCAAGGCCACTGAAGTAAATCCCAGCAAAATTCCAAGTGCCATAGATAATTAAGGGGAGCTATTTTTAATGAACATGGCTGTTTGTGGCTAATTTTACCTTACTCAGGGTTGCTAGTGAGGTGTGTCATCTAGGGGACAGCAGGACAGACATTCAGATTGAGGTAGTTAGTTGCTGGGCAAATTCCTGCTACCATCAGCTTAAATTAGTTTCTGTTGTGGTAGTTATTGTGTTAATATGTCTGTGGAGGTTCTCAGTCATCCAGGTCATCGTAGTCTAAGGAGCTTGGAAAGAAAAAAAGCATCTAGACTTCTTTAAGTTGCTTGAAGATGTTTCACCTCTCATCCGAGAAGCTTCTTCAGTTCTAGGGTCAAATGGTGGAGACCAGTGCCGTTTCTCAATATGCGTACTTGTGCGTACTTGCATTCTCGTGTACTCGTGATACGTCATCAGTCGGAGACCAAGTACTGTTCCAATTCGAAGTACGCATCAAACCGAGAACGCGAAAAAGTCCCGGATGTGTTCTCGCTCCGACCGTTTTATCGAGCATGCATCGGTGGTGACTTGTGTGGACTTGGTACAGCTAAATATCCCAGAATGCATTTCGTCCGAAACTCAGACAAAGGCCGTTTCTCAATTCTCAAGTACGTGAGTACGTACTCGCGTACTTGAGAATTGAGAAACGGCACACACCTCTACATTGGAGAGACCAAACAGCCACTTCATAAACACATGGCACAACATAGAAGAGCCACCTCTACGGGACAAGACTCGGCAGTCCATCTGCATCTAAAGGACAAAGGTCACTCTTTCGAGGATGCCAATGTTCACATTTTGGACAGAGAGGACAGATGGTTTGAAAGAGGAGTGAAAGAAGCCATTTATGTCCACTGTGAGCGACCATCTTTGAACAGAGGCGATGGTTTACGACACCAACTGTCTGCCATCTATAATCCAGTTTTGAGATCCCTTCCTAGACGCCTTAACGCCCACTCACATCCTGGGCCATCTGACCTCAGGAAATCACATGATAGGGTGGGGCCAGGTTTCACAATGAGCTCACCCAAAACCCTGGCTGATTGTGACCCACACTTGTTTTCACAACTTGGCTCTTGTCATTAGGTAGACGATCAATAGGGGATCAATTGTCCCTCTTGGAGGGACACTCCCACAGGGCTTAAATCTGGGACTCTCCACCATTTGACCCTACGACTGTAGAAGCTCTCGGATGAGAGGTGAAACGTCTTCAACCAACTCAAACTCCAGATGCTTTTTTCTTTCCAAGCTCCTTAGACTATTGTGTTAATAGCCCTAGGATTTTTGAATGGGAGCTGGTCCAGTTTTCTGTAGAGAGATAACTAGGATCTGAAGACACATCACGGTACATTTTAACGTTAGTATGAACAAGCGGTAAAGCTAAACTTGGGAAAATACTTTAAATGACCTTTAAATGGGATAAGCTATAAAGATTATGAAACTGATTTCATTACAATATTTTAGAATGTTACATTATCTACAACTACCCTTGCACACGGTTTTCTTAATAATTGTATAATGTGCCCTTGCATTAGCTACCTGTTTACATTTTTGTATTGTTTTTTTGTAAAAGATCCTCTCTTACTTAAAGACCTCTTCATCTCAATGAGTACTTAATAATTTTTCTGCCAGCACCCTCCCTATTATTTTTTTATTTTTCATTCTTTGTGCCTGAAAATCTTATTGACAGAAATCTTAAACTGAAATGATCAATAACAGATAGTAGCAGACGTGTGTGGATCGAGCCTCTTTCAGAGTTACCTTCTTGATTACAATGATTACAATAAATACAAAATGAGCCAAAATTTTGTGCCATACAACTGCTTTTTTTGGAAGACTATGCAACACAAAATAAACAAAATAAATACTACTACTACTACATCCACGAAACCACATCAGGTGTTGTGACTCTACCTGTTCTCTGCTGGGAGCCTTTTCCATAGGACAAAACCTTCTTTATCCACTTTGGATAAATGTTAGTGAAAAGGTTTTTGTTGACATTTGTTCTAACACTGTCAGCATCCCATTTCTGTTTAGTAATGGCAGCTTCTGGTTTCAGTGCGATCCATGTCAGTGTCTTCAGATCAATCTCAACAAAGTCTTCTCCGTTGTAACTGTACTGCAAAAATCCAGTCTCCTCTCCAGTTTTTTCATCCCATTCACAGCCTTCTCTCATCTGTAAAATGTGAACACCTGAAGAGAGAAACAAAGAAAAAAAACATTCTGCAATATATTATTTTAATATTGCACATTGTAATGAATGCACTGGTGACACTGTTGGGGATTTATTCAAAATTGAAGGCACACTGAACCAGCATGGCCACCACAGCATCCTGCAGCGACATGCCATCTCATCCGGTTTGCGTTTAGTTAGACGATCATATATTTTTCAACAGAACAATGACCCCAAACACACCTCCGGGCTGTGTAAGGGCTATTTGAACAAGGAGAGTGATGGAGTGCTGCATCAAATGGCCTGGCCTCCACGGTCACCTGACCTAAACCCAATCGAGATGGTTTGGGATGAAATGGACCGCAGAGTGAAAGCAAAAGGGCCAACAAGTGCTCAGCATCTCTGGGAACTCCTTCCAGACTGTTGGAAAACTATTTCAGGTGACTACCTCACGAAGCTCATCGACTGAATGCCAGTGTGCAAAGCAGTAATCAAAGCAAAGGGTGGCTATGCTAAACTTGTTTTGAGTTATTTCACGCTTTTTTTCTTTACAACATAATTCCACGTGTTCATTCGTAGTTTTGATGCCTTCTCTGAGAATCTACAATGTAAACAGTCACGAAAATAAAGAAAAACCATTAAATGAGAAGGTGTGTCTAAACGTTTTGAAATATTTTTTCATGCAAGACAAAAACTAAGAACCATATTACAGATGTATTGCTTTACCATCGTTTTAAAAGAGATGCTCACACTAGTAAGGTTTATGATTCCTGATCTCAATTGACAAACAAAAAATTAATATTTTAACTAATATCTTAATTCAACTAATTTCACACCGATTTTTTTTTCCTGGCTTAATTGATTTGGTATATTCCATAACTTAAAATCATCTGAAACTGTGTGACAAGGTGTGTGCGTGTGTGTGTGTGTGTGTGTGTGTTTGTGTGTGTGTGTACTGCACCTTCACTCTGTTGGAACTGCTCCTTCAAACTTGAAATATGATTTCCAAAGGTATTTGGTTGAATCACAAAGCACTGTCGAGTGTACATCTCCAACAGCTCAGTGTCATTTTCTAACATCTCCTTCAACCAGTCCTGTCTTGGTTCCACTCTCTTGGTGATGCTGTCACAGTAACCTATCTGAACGCCATCAAGCATCATAGCACCCATATACTCTGGGATGTTTGGGACTCCAGAAGATGCAGTGATGAGATACTCCAGTGAGTGTTTCACTGTGGAATAAACAATATTTATAGTTTTACATTAAAGAAAATAAAGCCAGAGGTAAAAAAACAACAACAACAAACAAAAAAAAAAAAAACATATATTCATTTAACAAGGCGAATATGTTATGGTACGTGATATACGTGACCTTGGTCACTTTATTACTGATCAAATAAATGATGATAATGACATATACAGACAACGATGTAAGCCAGGGCTGGACTGGGACAAAAAATCGGCCTGGGCATTTTGATTAGAGAACGGCCCACCAGGTATTATAGGAAAAGTCATAAAGTCTTTGAATGAAAGCAAACACTGTTGTGACAGTGATGTACACTGCTTTGCTGGTATATGTATGATTTCTATACATTTTACGTCAGATAAAAACGTTGGTCGTAAGATTCAGATAATTATTTAATAAAAGCGAGACATTTTAAATGAGAATAAGAAAGAAAAGTATTTCTTTGCGCCCCCCTTTCTCTGTTAATGCCCTACCTGGCCCCCGGGCAAAACTTTGCTAGATCCGCCCCTGCACAGTTACCAGCTGTCAGCTACTTAGAAAAGGATCCTGGTGTTATTTGTCTCTCAGAAACAGTTCATAACTTCCCTTCAACTCATTCATGTCACCTAAAAGGTAAACCTGTTTCTACATCACCTGTTCAGCTCTGATGATTCAGTAAGGACATCTCCTGGTTTCATCTTCATCTTTCCCTCTCACCACATATCTAAACCGACATCATGACCAGCAGGTTTTACACCTGTGTCTCCAGCAAACATCAGCTGATACTAGAAATTAATACTAAATAAATTCTAACAACAGCTGATCAAGCTTAAACGTGCTGCTGTTGTTTCGCGCGACATCCGCCGGTTTCCGCTTTCTGGCGCAAAGTGGGCGATAAACAAACAAGAGAGAAAAGCCGATCAGCTGTATAGAAACTCTGTCATGCTAGCTAGCACGCAGTAAGTGTTATTGTAATTGACTGTAAAAAGTCAGCACAACGAAAATAAACTTCACCTAAACTTGGTTTATATCTGACCCAGATAGACTGCAGGTCATAACTTCTTACCTGAAGTTCAGTTCACCTGACACTCAGACAACTGAGTTATTTACACATCGGCCAGCATCTGGATCAATCCACCACCTCTCATTGTTCATGCCGTTACAAAAAAAATAAAATAAAAAAAAATAAAAAAGTCATCGGCCTACCGGGTAAATGCCCGGTATTCCCGATGGCCAGTCCAGCTATGATGTAAACTCTGTGCAGGAAAATACTACTTCACGCAAATTCAGCTTTTGCTCACTTCCACTTAAAGTGGTTTTGTATAAAGAGTATTGCGCATCGCTATATACTGCCCTCTTGCATATACCGATGCAATGAGAATCCTTCGTAGGATACCTAGAGGGGGTGGTGCCAGTCAGATTGTAGCAGTGGGTGTTTGGACTTTTAAAATACTTTTAAGAAATTTACTGTTGACTTTTAGAGAACGACTGAATGGCTCAAGTAGCAGTAAAATTTTAGCACTCACAGATCCGACAGTGAGTGGTTCCCGTTACTCATCCAGTCTGAGGAAGCACTGATTTAAGTGTTTGTGTATTTTATGTATATTATGGTTTTATGTTTTTACAAATATTTTATATATTTTTTATATTAAGGTGTTATATGTTGTGTTTTGTCTTTTTTCTCTTTTTTTAAACTATGGACATAAAGTCTGTCAATAAAGATTGAATTAAATTGAACCATGTTATATACTAAACTCTTTGCTTCCAGCTATGATAATCAAACATAGCTGTAGTTTCCGTTATCACACAATGAGTAATAAAAAACAAATATTCGTTTTGATGCGGTTTTTATCCACAGTTTTCAAATCTAAAGTTTAAAACGAAAGTTAACACCTTGCTCTTGGTCAGACGAGGCAGTTAGAGCTCAAAGATTCAAAAGGATTTCTTACCTGCAGATGATACAGAACAAAATAGAAGCAATAAAAATACAGCCATCTTATTCTCATCCTGTAATCTATCCTGTAATTATTGTTGGAATAATTATGGACGTTGTTTGTTCTCGCTGACCGAACCCATGTATGTGTGAAAGCAGCCTTTTCCTGTTCCTTTCGTTCACAGTAAAAGTCCTAAAGTCCTATCCAGTGTCTGCAGACTCAGTTACTGACATATAAAGAACGTGACTGCTGTAGATACAATTGTTTACAGAAGTGTGACAAGTTTTAATATATATATCATTTTGACGTGGTCCTCCAGTCCTCTTGGCTGACAACCCTTTCTACTGCGGTCAACGGTTCATCACTTTTTGGCACAACACCGGTCTTCCTCCAGCTCCCACATTTCAACACCTTAGCTGATTGCCGCACCTGTAGTTTAATCTGTAATCAGCCGTTTCTTACGCTGGAGGGGGACGTCCTTTCGGATAACTAACAGTTAACTAAGAACTGTTAGGGGAATTGGTGCTCCAGTAATTTAAACGGTTACTTACTTTAACGTAGAAAAATCGCAACCGACAGGCTTCCCCCTTCTGCACAGGATATCTGGATCCTGGTGTGTGTAGCTGTGGGTAAAAGCGAGGCTTCGTGAAGCGAAGTGTTTGTGAAGTAATCATCTTCCCTGTGACACATGCTGCCCAATTTGGTTATCGTCACATCTTGATGATGCAGACAAACTCTGCATAATTCCAAACAAAGCGTATTATGCCATTCTGTTAATAATTGTGATCAACACAAGTTTTGAGAAATACCCTTACGAATAAGGCAATAACTGCATGAAGCACTTGTGATAACTGGCAATGAGTCTTTCACAGCGCTGCTGGGGAATTCTGGTCCACCCATCTTTGCAGAATTGTTGTAAATCGGCAACATTGGAGGGTTTTTAAGCATCCACCTTTTTAAGGTTTTTCAGGTCAGGACTTTGACTAGGCCACTCCAAAGTCTTCATTTTGTTTTTCTTATGCCATATCATAAGCACATGTGATGTGTGAAAAGAAAGAATTGGAAAGAGGAAAAAAAATAACGAGGAAGAAATCATATTGCACTGTTTATTGCATTATCATTCTGTGAAAGACAGCTGAACACACCTGACTTCAAGCTTTAGCTAGCACAGTGTTTGACATTTGATATTCATTTCCTAATAAAATGTAGTAAATAACCTTAAAAAGGTTCTGCTGAAAATTCAAGACATTTCAGAGCCAAGTCCCCAGTTTCAAAATTCTAGAAACGCCCTCCTCGTAAGCCATCTCTGTGGATCGTTTCTCTCTGTTACTGATGATGCTAATAGCAATAGCAATCGATTGCTATTAGCATAATATAACAGTAATATTCTTTATTATGAAATTGATGATCATCAATTTCATAATAAAGAATATTCAGGCAAAGTCAGTAAGACCCTACTGTTTTACAGTATGAACAGTCAATTATGAAACGTATCCTTTCTCTTAATATTTCATTTAAGGGAAATTAAAATGATCAAGTATAATGAATATAAAGTTATTATATTCTAGGAAAACACTAAAAATCTTTCCTATAAAAGGTCAGGTTCCCATAATACAAAACAAACAAGCATATTGATCAGCATCCATACATCAGATGGCATTCCAGCTTCAATAACACTAAAGACATAGAAAATGAGGATGTTTATTTATTTACAAATATAAAGATCATTGTATTAATTTAAAAAAAAAAAAGATTTTTGTGTATTTGTGCCTTATTTACCTTGTTTTAATAAGGTCTCTCAGATTAAGTATAAAATATAAAATATTCAAGGATTCTCTATAACTCCTAATTAACACTTCATAAAATACTTCATAGACAGAAACAGAAAAGAAACACAAAACAGATGAAATATTCTTAAGAAAATTTTCAGAACGTCAGCTAGAACTGAAGAACTGCAGACAGACAGACACCTGCTATGACTGGTGTCACATACAATCATGGCAATATTTTTGCAGTGTCACAGTTACAATGAACAACTGATGAACACACATTTACTTTGATAGCAGAGAAGGTTCCTGTGTCACAGGTAAGAATGTAAAGAAGCAGAGCAGATAGCTTAGTGTTAGTGGATAGTGCTGAAGATCTTCAGGCCTCTGTCTTTGTGAAAATTAGCAAAATATTTTTAGCATTTATAAGATCAATTATTGAGCTGAACCACACTCCCCTAATCACCTAGAGATCATAAAAACTCCAGTTTAGAAATTATTTAGTAATTCCTGAGTAAGAGCAGACTGAGGTTTCTCTTTTTCAGAAAAAACTGAATGACATGTGACCAAAAAAACAATCTTGATTCTGTTCATCTGGATGTAGCGTTCTCAGTGGGAGAAATGTTTCATCACTCATCAAAGCGACTTCTTCGGTCTCAGCTGACTGCAGGTTTCCCCAGCCTTATAAACAGTACATTTGCACAATTACTGAAACTGGCCCACTGATGAACAATGGGCTGGGAAGTCAGGCTCTTGATCATAATTATGCAAATAGTCATGATTGATGAAACGTTTCTCCCACTGAAAACGCTACGTCCAGATGATTTCCTTTCCTGGATGATTGAGCATGCATCAAGACACAACAATCTTCTTTGCTCTTCACTTGGTTAACTGGATGTGTGTAGACTTATGTACTTATGTAACACTGTGCTTGTTTATGTGGTGACTTCATTCTTTCCCTCAGAGAGTTCACAGATGTTGACAGCAGCTGTAAGGTACAAAACGCACTGTTAGTCCTGGACTAACTTTTTTATACAATATGCATAAAAACTTAAATGTACAGATCTGAGTAAAAAAAAGAATTTTTACTTACAAGGTGTAAAGTGTTTTTCTGAAGTAAAAAGGAAACAAAACAATTTCAAAATCCCAGATGAGTTCAGTTTCAGTCTGTATTAGAGGATCAGGTGGGGTATAGTATAAAGTTCAACACAGCCAGGCTTTATTTGGATTAACTGGCTTGAAAAAAAAGACACTCTCTGCTCAGCTGGGCTTTCTGTTTCAACAACATTTATACATTTTCATCATCACTAACAAAATAGATGTTAATTTCACTGATAATAAAATACACAGTTTATGCAGCTGTAACATTTAAGTTTGAATTATTTAGTGATGGTAGTAAGTTATGGGTTGCACATGTAAAACACATACTGCAAATAGATCTAATTAAACTGTGGCACCTCCAGCTGATTTTAAATCAAACTCTGATCATAACCTGTTCCTGATCAGTAATGTGTTCAGCATAACTGACTGCGGTGATTTTGAAAGGTAAAAAGAGAACCACTTCATGACAGAAAACTGACTTTAAGCCTGATAGAGTGCACTAAACCACTTTATAAGATACTCCTTGGGTCATTTGAGTCTCTCACCTTTCTTCTTTTTGTAAAAAGCAAATCCAGCGACAGCAACGAGGATGAAAACAAGAAGAACAACAATGACAGTGATGGCCCTGTTGGAGGACTTCTCTGCACAGTAAAAAACAAACAAACAAAATTAGCAGATGAAGAAGGTTATAACATAAATAAATCCATCCAATAGTGTTCATCTGTACTATGTTTTTCAGTAAAGCAAAACAGATGCACTAAAATTATATTACTAACACTTTAACACTTTTATAGGAGCCTCAGCAACATTTCCCAAAATCTAAGGCCAAAAATAGATGACCAAGGGCTTTACTGTATACAAGCACTGAATTTGCTTCTTCTCTGTTAGGATCTCCATTAGTTACTCCCACAGGAAGCTACAATTCTTAGATTCCAAACAAAAACAATAGCAAACTTTCAGACATCATGTTACAGACAATCCACAGAAGGGGCAAACCAAATGAGTCAAACAAGCTTTTCTCACCTTTTGTCATTTTTTCCTTCCAGTTTGTTCGGATCAATGTTTTATTGAGTTTTGTGACAATGATCTTCTCCACATCAGAGAACTGAAACACACAATCAAATCTGCTGCACTCTTCAGGTGTGAATGATGAAACATTCAGATTAACACTCATCTGGAAGGTCCCATCATCGTTGGGGAGGATATCTCCTATCTCTACACCTTCATGAACCTTCTCTCCATCTTTCCTCCAGAACATCACGGCTCTGTCGGGGTAGAAACCCGTAGCGTGGCAGCTGACTGGAGAGGAGGGAGTCTTCTGGAGGAGAGACACTGAAGGAGGAACTGGAAAGAGGGAAGGTGGGAAAGAAGAGAGAGTGAGAATGGATGGAAAATAAAATGATGATAAACTAAAAACAGGTAAGGAAAGAAGACGGGAACAAACAAGAGGGGAAATTCAATAAAGAGAAAAAGAAACATTGACAGTGAAGTAAGTGTCGTCTACATGTTGGATGAAAAACATCGCTTGTGACATAAGATGAACTCAAAGATGTGAAAATTGATCTGTAATTCAGAACAGAGTGAGCCATTCGAGTCAGTCACCAGCTTTATAGCGGCTGCATAAGGCTGTATCATGACATACTGTATACATTTCATGTAAATCCATCCATCAGTTTTAAAACCACCAGAAGGTGGCGCTAAAAGACAGGTTGGAGAATACACTATGGCACTTTCTCCTTCCTCTTTCATTGCCACAGCAGATCATCTGCTTACCCTTATGTCACATCAACCCTCCTTCATTACATCCTGCTCTGTGGGTTTCCTCTTCCCCTCCTGGCTGGCAGCTCCATATTCACAATCCTTCATCCAGTATATCCACTTCCCTCCTCTGCACAGGTCCAAACCATCTCAGCCTCAACAGGTTGTTCTAATCACCTTTCATCAAAGTTCAATTTTTCTTAGTTGATGTCTGCAGTTGGACTCTTTTTCTTCTGAAACCTCTGCTTCTAATCAAAATAACTGATTATCAGTTATGAATAACTAACTGTTTTCAGAGTAGCTCTAACAGAGTTAACTACAAAAAAGGATAAAACCACCCCCAAGGACAGATGTCAGACTTCATGTAGAACTATGAAGAATTTATGGGGTAAATAAAGTATTTCTTGTCTTTGTCTTAAATCACATAACGAAACACTTTTTACAATGAATGCAACAAAAAATGCTACCTGTTCTCTGCAGGGAGCTGTTCCCACAGTCCAAAAATGATTTCAGCCGCTCTGGACAGATGTCAGTGAGGAAGACTTCATTTAGTTTTGTTCTGTTCCTGTCAGCATCCCAGCTCTGTTTGGTAGCCTCAGCCTCTGGTTTCAGTGAAGCCCACGACAGTGTGTTCAGATCCAGTTCTAGAAAGTCTTCTCCATCATAGCCATACTTCAAAAAGCCAGACTTCTCTCCAGTGTTTTCCTCCCATTCACAGCCCGTTCTAGTCTGTAAGATGTGAAAACCTGAAGAGAAAGAGAGAAAGCACAGTTAGCTATGACACATATATGATACATAGGATAAAGGTTAAGAAGAATCAGAATCATCTTTATTTGGCCAAGTTTGCACACACAAACAAGGATTTTCACTTCAGTTCACTTTGCATGCAAGAACTACATAAATAAATAAATAAAATTGCAAATGCATTGTTTTATTATCTCCAAAAGTTGAATCTGTTCATCTGGACGTCCAGATGAACAGATTCAACTTTTGGAGATTTACTTTCCTGGATGATTGAGAATGCATCAAGACATTGTTTTATTATGATTTTAAGGGATGTTCATATTAGTAAAGTCTGATGATTCCTGGGCTCAACTGAGGAGTACAAAAATGTAACTTTAAATCTTTAACAAAAGATTACTAAAAATTTACATCAGTCAGCTTAGCTTATATGATCTGATACGCTGTATTATATATAAAAATAAAAAATACTGCACCTTCACTTTGGTTGAACTGCTGTTTCAAACTAATAATCCGCGCTCTGAAGGCGCTTGGCTGAATGTTAAAGCACTCGTGTTTGTACCACTCCAACAGCTGAGAGTCATTATCAAATACTTTCTTCACCCAGTCCTGTCTTGGTTCCAGTATCTTGTTGCTGCTGTCACAGTAAACTGCCTCAACGCCATCAACCACAGCAACACCCACAAACTGTGTGACATTTGGGGCTCCAGCAGATCCGGTGAAGTAGTTTATCAGCGAGTGTCTCACTGTGAAACAACATTTAGTAAACACAAATAAGATTAGATCAATAAGATACCAAATATTATCTAAAATATTATTCGTTCGTTATAATTTGGTTAACGCTGCAGAAAAGTGAGCAATGACCAAATGTTGCAAAAGGAAAGCATTGCAAACTACGTTTAACTCTTTAAAAAGAGGATTTGGTTTTTGCCATATTTTTATTATTCCTCAAAATGAGTGTTAAAATTTACAACTTTAAAGTAAACTCTCGGCTCTCGGTCAGATTAGAAAGAGCTCAAAGATTCAAGCAGTTTTTTTTTTTTTGTTTGTTTGTTTTTTACCTGGAGATGAAACAGAACAAAAAAGAAGCAGCAAGATTAAAGTCATCCTGTCCTCATCCTGTACGGACTGTTACAATAACTATTTATCTTGTTTACGCTCGCTGTACCGTTACCGGAAACCACTTTCGTTCAGCGCGTTTTCGATAAAGGCGTCTTCCTGTTTCGTTCTTTCATAATAAAAGTCATTGTGTATGTCGCTTGTTTTCTCTCTTTTATCCTGTCCCTGACATAAAGCCTGACTGTTGTGGATAAAAATTTAGAAAGGTGTGGCTAGTATTAAAATAAATTTTAATTTATTTTAATTTTAAGTTTATCTGTTTATAAAACAAAAACAAAACCCACTCAAAATCACTGAAATCAGCACTAAGATGAACACTTTACAACAGTGATATTGATGTGAACATAATGTCGGTTTTCTGTGTGACAACACCTCTTGTTGTTTTACTTCCATTTAAATGAAATTCAACTGATGGTTGGTCAGAGATGTGTCTTCTGTAACAGGGTGCTACTAATGAAAAGTTCCCATTTTTAGGATGGAGACTGGAGTGTTTGCTCACACTACTCAGCTACCTGTGTACATCTATGCCAGGGAACTGGAGAGGAGAGACTGTCCTCTGGGTGAACTTTGGAATGAGGAAGAAAAATACACCTTTTGTCCTAGCTGTGTAACACTAGAACAGCTCTTTGACCTCTCGATGAAATCTAGTGTTTTTGCAGGACTTGCCTAACTACTCTGCGTGTGTTTTGTGGACTTGGAGAAGGCATTTGAATTCATTTCTTTTGGAATTCTGTGGGAGGTGCTCTGGGAGTATAGTGTATCTTGCAGCTTGCTGCGTGCCATTCAGCACATGTGCATCTGCAGTGAGTCGGACATGTTTCCAGTGTCACAGGTTCCTGATTTTTATGGACAGAATTATATGCAGTTCCGTTGGCTTCATCAGGTTGTGGTCAAAGTCAAAGTCAGCTTTATTGTCAAAAACCATATGTAGAGATCACACATAGGAATTAGAAATTGCAATGCTCCTTTGCCCCTCAGTGTACACTAAAGATTTTAAAGATAAAAAGATAAAAATAAAACAAAAGTCTTATATACAACACAGTACAATCCCAAATAAATAACAGCGTCCAACAAAATCTGAGTGCTGGCCAGAGTTCGTGTGCAAGCTGGGTGTCAGAGTCAGTGAAAGGGTGACGGTGGAGTATCACAGTTTTGTATGTTTGGGGGGTGGGGTGAATGAGGGGTTCAGAAGGAAGCGGTGAATGCAGGTGTGGAGTTTGTGAGAGTCGAGAGGGACCGAGCAGGGATAGAGTTCAGCATCCTGACAGCCTGATGGACAAAGGTGTCTCTCAGTCTGCTGGTTCTAGTCCGGAGGCTCTAGGGTCTCCTCCCCCATGGCAGCAAACTGAAAAAGCTGCTGGACAGATGAGTGGAGTAATTTCCCGTTAGAATAACCTTTGACCACACATGTATTATTGTAGGGTCTTTACCTTACAATATAAAGTCACTTGAGGCGACTGTTGTTTTGATTTGGTGTTGTATAAATAAATTGAAAATTGAATTTGCCGTCTTATTTATATTCAAAGTGCAGTTCTTCTACCTCCATTTGAAGAGCAGAAACCAGACTGTCCTAACACAGGAATAAATAAGACTCAGCTCTGACAATGCAGATTTGGCTGCTGACACAAAACACTCAAAATCTAATTTGACTTGATTAAGAAAACAAATATATGTTGTACGTCACCTAACCCCACATCTCTGCCCTGGTCTGCAGATTGCACAGACTATGTGGTGTGTTAGTGGAGAACCCAAAGCAGACGTAGACTGGATTAAACTGAGTGTGAGCTGTTTAGTTGTCTATTGGTACGTCATCCACAAAGGCAAAAACATAAAGCCCAAAAGGAAACTGAAAACAACAACTATTGAAACGGGGAAGAAAGGACTATATATACCAGGGGTCTCCAACTCCAGGCTTCGAGAGCCGGTGTCCTGCAGGTTTTAGATGTGTCCTTGATCCAACACAGCTGACTCAAATGGCTAAATTACCTCCTCAACATGTCTTCAGGCATCAAGATATTAAAAACTGCGTTATACTTTTTTATTATTACTATGCCGCAGAGTTTAAAGCTCACTCTTGTTCCCTACTTTTCCACTTAAGGAAATGCAGAAAGGAAATAATTGAAACATGGAAACACACTAAAAAAAAAAAAAAAAAAAAGCTGAGACCAATCCCTTATTAACGTGGGCTTTCCTTACTTCATCCTCCATGATGTGAAACCCAAGCTGATAGGCTGCTATCATAGCCTTTTTTCTTTCCAATAACTTTCAAACATCAGAAGTGGGTACAATGGGCCTATAGTTACCCAGCTTGTTGGGATCTTTTCCTGGCGTTGTGACGTCAAAATCCATCCACCTTTTTTGTTTTTAACTATCAGAGATCAGAAAACTTATCTAAGACCTCTTCATTTATATCTTCTATCATAATAAAGCATATTCAGTCTTTAGTCCTTTAACTTTTTCTTCTTTTAGCTAAAGCCCTCTTTATTTCTTCAGTAGTAACAGGAGCATCTTTCATCACTACTTTCTCCTCACAGCCTGCTTTTGTTTTGTTTTCGCTGCCTCCCTTCCCTTCATCAGTTAAACTATTGGAACAATCCACAGCAGCAAAAGAATGTCGTTCTCTCCTTACGCCACATCCTCCCCACTACTGAAAACAGGATCCATTCAACACGTACCAGACTTCCTCCTTCCCTTTCCTGTACTTTTAGAAATGGAGCTTTCTGTTGACATGCTGAATTATTTTCCTGTTAAACGTTTCTGTGACAATAATGTCGCTAAAATCAAAGTTATTTAGCATTTTCTTATTAATCTTTCCCCAGTCTGGTTTATCAAAAATTAACTTTCCTGCTGAACCTCTCAGGCTTGAGAGGTTATGTTCTTGTATATTGTGTAATCATCACTGACTGTTGTCCTTTTCTATGAACATACCAGTCACACAGAGGTGCCAGGAAGCTGCACACAAACATAAGATCTGATGTGGATTATTTGCTGGTATTTATATCTGTTAATCAGTTACATTTATCTTGTATTCCTGCCATAATTAATAAAAACACGGTGACTCCCATCCATTAACTCTTCCAACACCTGGGCTTTGAATTCGCTTTTGCATTTCCCCTTAATGTGCTTTGTGCACTGAAGTCTCCACACCACAGAGAGCTCCTTTTGTTTACACCTATTTCCTCAAGCCAATTGGGCTCTAGTTTTCTGCATGTATTAAGACTTTTTCCTGCACATACTTTCACAACTACTAACTCCAGTTGTGATCCAGGGCCTATTACCCTAAAACGGACCCCCCTTTAAAAAAGCTGACACAACCTTCCTTGTCCTGCCTCATACTGACTGCCTCATACCCATTTTATTGAAAAGGTTTAAACCGTGACTCTTGGATTCAAAATGAGAAACATGGCTTCCATGAATCCTGTTTTCTCATTCTGACTGTAAATGAACTCCCTTTAAATCTGGACCATTGACAATCAAGCTTATAGCAATCTACTGAAATTTGACAATATTGTTATTAGTATCACTCACTCTTTGTCTTTCAGCAACTTTGCTGAAATAGTGCATAAATAGTGCAAGTAAAGTAAATCAGGCAATGACACAAAGTTATGGAACAGAATGCTCCCTGAGTTTATAGGAATGAGATCACTTTCACTTTGATTTTATCTTTTGTCCATTTATATAACAGACAGATCTTTTCCTTTAAGATCAAAGACTTGTGTGAGAGGAGTAACAGGAAAATAACATCACCATTTTAACACACTGATTATGACTTGTACACACCAACAGTAACTGGCAGTGGATAGAGTCACAAAGACCTGGAGCAAGGAGGACGATGGGGGAGTTTTCCCTCTTTTCATAACATGGGCATTGTTTATATAGTAAATATTTAAGGTTTGCAGCAGGATTTACCTGTTTTTTGTTTATCCATCTACAACTGTGCTGGTTCTGCAAATTTTGTGTATCTTTCTCAGGTATCTAACAGCTGTGAATGGGACAATGAGTGTGGAGAAACTTAAGGTTTCCCAGAACAAATGAAAAATAATCCCAATAAATCAAAACATAAAAAACTAAATAGATGGAAAAAATAGAGCTTTGTGAAACACTAATGATGAAATCAGCCGGGTCTGGATCAGCAAGGCTTTGTGTTTTATTAACAGAAAGATCCTCTGTGTGTCCTCATTAGGATAGGGATCTGTGCTGGTGTGCAAGACTGTAGCCTGTAGGTTTTTATTGTTAAATGGTTTTTATGCATTTGAGTAATGACCCAAATTACATTAGTGCAACAAAACATGCTTATTCGTAATAGAAATCCATTTATTAATACATTTATTTTAAGTTCAGTTAAAGAGTTATTTTTTTGGAGTGTTCAACAAAGTCTAGAGTCTGGTTAACATAAAATGTTAATGGATTTATAGTAACTTGCACTCCATCCATCCTCTTATCTTTACCAGGGTTGCAGGCTGGGTCTATCACAGAGAGACAACCATTTGCCCTCACGTTCACAGATATTTTAGAAACACCAATTAACCTAACCCTAATTACTGCATGACTTTAACTGTGGCAGGAAACCAGAGTACCCAGAGAGAACCCACTGCAAACTTGGCCAGATTGCAGATTTGAACCCAAGACCTTCTTGCTGTGAGGCAGCAGTGCTAACCACTGTGCCACCAAGCTGTCAATCTAGTCTTCAAAAAAACATGGAAACTATGATTACAAGGCTTTATATAGAATTTTAAAAACCACAGTAAATAGCTGAGGCATATACGTAGTGTGTGTGTATGGTTGTCTGTCTCTTCTAACCCCAGTGATTTTCCTGTGGTTTGAACTCTTGTGTGATCTTGTGAATTTTGTGAATCCAGGCAACTAACCACTCTTACTAGATTGTATCATGTCATCTCAACAAGAATAAATTAAGTTGCTGAATTTCATGCAGATCCTGATTTAATTACATTCACCACAGAAACATGAAATTATTTTGTTCACATTACAAGTTTGAATTTTGTAAATTTAACAACCACCCAATTTCATTTTTTTGAGTGCAGTTTATAAAATAAAATTGTTTTCTGTAAACTCTTAGAAAAACTTTGATTGCTGCCATGCAACATGAATTATTGTTATTTATTTTGAAATTATGGACCAAATCAAGTGTTAAGTGTTAAATATTTTACATATTTTTTACAAATTCATTAATAGGCTACTTCTTTCCAAAATATGTGAGTGGCGTTGAGTAAAGTGTGATGTTATTCTAACTTATTTGCCACTGACATGTCACAGATTTTGCATAAAAATACATTTATCTCTTTGCTTTAAATTATTGTCAAATTTTCAGCAGTTTTCAAGCATTTTTCTCTTTTTTTTTGCGATTTTGACACAATGTGACATCTGACTCCACAGTGACACCTGCTGGCCACTGTTTTCACTGTCACATCTTGATGATATTCTATGAAACGATGGAAACATCACTGGCTGTATCCCAATTCAGGGTCTGCAGCCTTAAAGGCCGCATTTTAAGGCCGATTGCGTCACAGCGACGCGTCGAAGGCTGTCCCAATTCAAAGGCTGCTCGAAATGCGGCCCTCAAATGCGTCCTTCATTTCCCTGAAATTTAAGGATGTGGCGGTGTAGACTTCATGGCCCAACATATCCCAGACTTCATAGCGCGGCGGTGGTGTGGATAATTTTGCCGAAAAAAATCGGCGGAAGCGGGGCGGCCGAAGAGTAAATTTTCAAAAGTAAGTACTGGATATTATGTCACGTAACATTACTGTTGGCCACATGTCGGGAAAGTTATGTGCCATTAGCGATGTTTGTACTAACTTGGTTTTAAAGCCTTTACTTCAAAATATACGCCCTTCAATAGTCGACCTTAATCTTACAGAGAATGTGATGATTTTATGGATAATTAAAGTCAGTCATATATCCACAAACACAACAAGCTGAAAGTCAGTGAATGCTGCTCGGTTTGCAGTCCTGAATATGACGGCACAAGCAGGATTCACTGCACTGTTAATGTTAGCTATGTTATATTGCTGCCTCTGTTCGGTGGTGTCGAGCCAAACGGACTTTAACGTGTGTTTGAACGAGCTGACGGTTCACTCGTTAAGCTGAAAGAAAGATGCTTTAATCACAGGAGTCACACATGTGTCCACTGGACCATCTGGGAACTCTTCTTGTTTAGCACTCGTAATAACACAAACACTAAATCCTCCTTCTCTTGTGCTGTTTTGTAGCAGTGTATACACCTGAGACTCTCACCTGTCTGTCTGTCCTGCACTCTCTCTCTGTTTCTTTCTCTCTGATTGTGGAATAAAAGTATGAACATGTATTTATAAGTTACACTTGTGTTTGAGTCCTGCAGCTTATCACACATTTGATTTCCATGTGTGACAACTGCAAGTGTCCAGAGTGAGGACAGACTGAGGGACCCACTGCTGCACATCATCTGTGAGGCTTTGCACCCCTGATGATCCACCAGGACAAACTCAGCAGTGTGTGAGGAAGAGGAGGAGGAAGAGCCAGCAGCAGCTGACAGATGGAGAGAATAGACAGACTGTTCCCTGTTTGTGAAGGACTGCTAGAAAAGTTTAGAATAACTAATTGTCTGTCCTGAATCAGTCTTATTAGGTAATGTTCAAATAATTATATCATCCCAGTGTTTTCAGTGTGGGAGAAAGTACTCAGGGCCTTCAAGTTACACACTATGAAAGGCAGCAACAAGTTTAATATTCAGAAACCTAAAGTATGTATCAGCAGCAGAATGGAGCTAAAAATAAATGTTTGTTTCAGTTCTATGAAGCTTTGAGTATTTTGGATTAGTAGTACTGCTGTGTTTGTTGCATCATATTGCTGTAATTGTTTATATGCTTTATATATTCTGAGGTAAGTTGATCTATAGTGTTACATCATATTCTATAAGGATGTTATGTGTTTGTATAGTTTCTGCCCTGTTTGACCCATTTAGCAGAAGTCAGCCTGTTTAAGGCTCTGATATCTATTCTGTATGACTTAAAGCAGTTATGACATGGTCTGATTTTCTCACCCAATAAAGGAATATTTAATATATCAGTCTACTCTTCATTCTATCAGAAACAGTTTTCACAGCTCGTACATTTTCTTTTTACACATATATGCAAGCATTGAGCCAAATTTAGTAATACCAGCATATTAAACAAACAACATTTGTCTCTTATATATAATACATCTATATATACACTGTCAGAGATACTTGTCTTTGAGTGAAGATTTAAGGTGATAAGACATAAATAACGGCAACTTGAATCTGTACTGAGGCTCAGTATTTGACACAGAGTTCATGTTCACTGCTGTAATAACTAATAATGATTAATATAATAACTATAATATTGGCCATATTATATTTACATTACCAAAGTGAGATGACTTTAGTCTCATGAACAACATTAGCTAATTGTAATTTACTAGCTAATCTTGAAATGACTGTTCAGTACAGAAATGAAGCCCAACAACAATCATGTTTTACAGTCCTGTGGTCTCAGCCTCAGATACTTATCAAATCACACAAAGCTCATGTAGAAACAAATGAACAAAATATGTTCTTCATTTCTGTCAAACAAAGCTGTATGAAACGTTTCCAGCTGTTAGTATCATGGTTGCTAGTAGTGATGGGTCCAGCAACACTGACGCACCGGCGCATGTATCAAGCTCACAGAGTGAAGCCTGTATCGGTGCGTGCGTCGCTTTAAGAAAAAGTCACGTGATCGATACAGCTGCTGTATCGCTCATTGCCAACGCGCCAAACTGTGTTTAAAAGGTACCGCATCCGAATCTGCCAAGGGAATGAGTCGCCACCAAAAAAAACACAAAATTACTCTCGCAAAGATTAAAAAAAAAAAAAATACACATCTCTCCATAACAAAATGGAGCCCGAAAGAAAAAGAAATGTTTCTGCTGTGTGGGATCATTTTGATCTTTTAACTGCAAATAGTTTGTCTGTCGTTGTTTCAGTGTAATCTATCAGAATAGGAAAAACAGCAATGTGACTTGCAGTGTAAATTATTTATTTCATTTTATGCAGGTTAAATGTCGCATCTGTTCTGCAGAGCTTTATTACACAAACAAAAGCACCTCCTCAGTGTTCAGGCATTACAGAGCCAAACATGAAAATGAGGAGACAAACACACTGAGAATGAACACAGGTAGGCCTATATTGACACTGAACAGCTTTATCATCATTTTTTTTTTATTAATATGTGTTTTATTATTTTGAAATCAAGCATCTAGGAAGATTGTTCTGGACCAGGCAGTCCTGAATTTTATTATAGAGGACTGCCAACCCCTTAGTATTGTGGAGAGTGTTGGAGAGAAACATTCCAAGATCAGAGGATCCTTTAACGTCCTGGGGGAATAGGAAGACATCTTATCTGAACCTTTTCCACCTGGCTTTACAGTTTGTGTACCCCAGCTTCATCTGTGCCTGTGAGTTTTCCAAAGCTGGGGAAATGGTGTCAAAAAAAAAAAAAAAAAAAAAACCCCGCAATAGACTGAATGCAAAAACATTGGATAAACTTATTTTTCTGAATAAAAATTTATAATAAACTCTGAGTCAGTTACACTTAAATGGGTAATATTACATTCACAATACTTTCATTCTAATTTTCACTTAATGTCATTCACAATATATTTTAAAGATGTCTACAATATTTGAAATGTAAAAGATATAAAATGATTCCATGGAAAGTACAATACCTTACAGTGTATACACGTATGACTAGGTCATTGAATCCGTGTCTGTTGCGAGTCTGAAGTAAGTTGCCTGCAATGATATTTAAGGTCCAGCAGGTGTCAGTATGGAGCAAAACAGCAACACTGTGTCGACACAGTATCGATACAGTTTGGGGAATGTGCTGAAACGCTTCACGAGACCTCATCTACCCATCACTAATATACACACATCACTGTTGTGAAAATAGTGGGTGACCACCCGATCAGAGCCACCTCCTCCCTGATGAGTACGCCTGTGTCACGTAAATAACACGCGATCACCTGAGGTGCAGGAAAATCTAAACACCTGTGCCACCAAAATAAATAAACAAAACATAAACATTCACTTAGGCTCTTACACACTTTTTAAAACCCTTTTTGTATTTATTTATTTATTTATTTTATATGTTAAATGTTTCTAAACCGCACTTTTCTAAACACTATATGATGCAAGGTTTCATTACTCATTCCCAAACCTAACTGACAATCTAAGACCAAAGACCTTGCTTAATAATGATCATACAAAAAAAACAAATAAATAAATAATCGTTGATCAACAATTTTTATCCCTCATTTATGCAAACAGATTGTAAACTGGACCCATGCAAATCGTTTCCCATGTACAGTCACGTTGTGTACAAGTACTAAGTACTAAGCTGAAAATATATACACAGTCTAAAGACAAAGGAAAGCACAAAATCAGGATTTTTTAATTTTAATTATTTATTATTTGTTATTAATAATTTCATGTGGTGAAATGATTATTACCCAGGTTGGTTAGATTGCCCATTATTTTCTTGCCGGTTATAATTGAGAATTTCCAGATTTAAGAGTTTTGCCACACAATCAGATGCAGCTGTCAGGTAAAGCATGCACATGAAAACATCCTAGAGAAGATATTTGGTCTCTTCAATGGTGCATTTCTTATGAAACTTTTGACAATCTCTTTGTCAACATTTCGGTGGCCAATTTTCATTAACTGCATGACAGTGTTTGGATATTTCCACTTTTCCCGGAGTTCATTGTATACTGTCACGCTGACTTCTTCAATGTCCTCTAAGGAGATTTTAAGCTTTTGGGACACAATTTTATCCCAGACTTTTTGGGCAAGCCTCTCTTTAATGGCTTCATCAGCCCCTAGAGGCAATTTCCCTGCCTCATTTGTATTGCTCATTGCGTGCATAACCAGATCTCTAGCAAAGCGTTCCACAAGTTCTCTGTACTCGTCTCGGTTTTTAGATAAAGTGAGTACTCTTTTGGGTAATGCCAGCAGATGTTTGGTGAATGTTGGGACAGTAATATCATCCTCAAGCTCTTCCTTCAGACTTGAAATCAAATGTTTTTCCTTGCACTTATGTGCTTTACAAAGATTGGTGAAAATGGCTTTCTCAATACTGGTCAGCCTCTTTGGAGATAGATCCAAATGTTTTCCCTCAATTTCAGGCCAGATTTTCTCAAGCAGACGATGACAGTTGGATTTAGGAGTGAGAATCCATGTGGAGTCTTTGTGTTTAGAGGAGACTTTCTTTAAGGCCCGTGAAACTACCAACTGAATAACTGCATAAACATACGTTTTTTCTGCAGACAGATCATCAGATGCCAGACTGATGACAGAAGAAGAATCAACTTCTGACTCATGTACAGCTGGAATCACAGGCTTTTCCACGGGACAAGCTTCTA
The DNA here is from genome assembly GCF_001858045.2 of Oreochromis niloticus. Taxonomy (NCBI): domain Eukaryota; kingdom Metazoa; phylum Chordata; class Actinopteri; order Cichliformes; family Cichlidae; genus Oreochromis; species Oreochromis niloticus. The sequence goes on from NC_031985.2 coordinate 6,878,639, forward strand.
TTTTGTCCCAGTCTTTTGTATCAGCTGGGGGCTCTTTCTTCATACAGCTTTTCTTTGGTTCTGCTGTGGTTTGGGATTGTGTGTCCACATGCTGAAGACATTTGCCGGCCTCTGTCTCCAGTTCTGGAGTTTCTGTTATTTTATTATCACCGCAGTTGTCTACAGATATTTCTTTCAGGATGCTGTCTTTTGCTCCTTTTGCCTCCGTTTCCTTGCGGTTATCAACGTCTGACTCATATGCAGCTGGCATGGCAGGCTTTTTCATGGCACAAGGTTCTATTTTGTCCAAGTCTTTTGTATCAGCTGTGGACTTTTTCTTCATACAGCTCTTCCTTGGTTCTGCTGTGGCTGTGGTTTGGGATTGTGTGTCCACATGCTGAAGACATGCACTGGCCTCTGTCTCCAGTTCTGGAGTATCTGTTTTTTTATTATCACCACAGTTGTCTACAGATATTTCTGTTACGATGCCTTCCTTTGCTCCTGTTACCTCTGTTTTCTCATGGGAATCAGCGTCCACTGACTGAAGACACTCCTCTGTCTGTGTGGACACCGGAGCTCCCTTCTCCATGGTTGTCTCTGTTGCATCCATTAACATGGAGCAAAGTTTCAACATGTCCTTTAACAAAGTGGAAGGCAGCTTAGTGTTGCAGTACTCTGGGTTTAACTGCAGAGATCGCCACTGTGGTACAATTGCACCAAAAAAGTAGTCGCTTAAGCACTTCCATGTTTCCACTGAGGAGTAACTATGTGGAGTTGTCATGTTTAAGGTTGTATTTCTACTTCTTTGACTCTGAATTGGAGAAGTGGAAACAAATTGCTGGGGGGCTGACATTGTGGCAGGTATGTCTGCTCTTTGTGAACTAAATGTGTTTGAATGTTGCTCGCTGTTCTGATGCATGAATGCACTCTGAACTAAATCGTGGATGTTTATGGAGTTCTGGAGGTATATTTATGGGCTCGTGTCCTAAAGGCCCCGCCCACTGCCCTTTGATAATTGCCAAGCCCCGCCCACGTTCGAATGACCATAGGGCTTTGGAGCGTGATGTCACGGGGGTGGGCGTTGCAAGGATTTTGGCCCGATCCGCCATTTTGGGGGTCTAAACAAAGCGCAAGCGAAAAGGGAGCGAAGGCTGTGTGGTCCGCTGCAATGTTCGATCACACGACCGGCAAGAGAATAAGCTTGAAAAGAGTTTGTCTTTTCATTCTTTCCCAACCTGGAAGCAACATGAGGCAGCTCGTGTATCGGATGTTACCAAAGGAAGGCGTCTAGCCTGGATAGCAGCTGTGAGACGAGCTGATATCCAGTTCTCTTCCATCTCCAGATATCTGTTGGTGCTCCAGACATTTTCATTCCGGTAAGTTCTAAATATGTTCATATCACTCTTTATAGCCTATTAGTTTTGTTTTCGACGCGCTCTGAGGTCATAGCAAATTACAACAAACATCCTAATGAGTGATTTTGCAGAACTATCTTCTATTTATAGAGTTGCTAATTATTTGGCATTATTGCAGCAAACCAGCCTATGAAATGGATGAAACATCGTGACTGTGTTCCAGCGCTACACAAGGGACCTGCTTCAAACATACCACCATGCCAATCAGATTACTTCTTCCATGTGAGGGTGAAGAGGTGACCCTTCAGGATAAGATGGTGAAGGTTTGCTGCGTTTGGTGAACAGTGTGGTAGTAAAACCAGGGAAAAATGAAACTTGCTCCTGTTAAATATTCTTAAGTCTTGTGCTGTTTAAATAGTGGTATTTTTTTCCAAAAGATACAGTAAATAATGTTAGTAGTGGGCAGGGCTGGACTGGGACAAAAAATCGGCCCGGGCATTTTGACTGGAGACCGGCCCACCAGAAAATGTGACGTCATTCAGGGGTAAAACCGCAAAGGATTCTGGGAACTTGAGGCAAGAGGTACTAGCGCACGCAGGCTTTCAATTGAACTCAGTTACACAGCGATAAAAAGAAACACAAAAAATGGCAAGAAGCTGTTGTATTATTAACTGCAGTAGCCGGTAGCATGACAGCCACGGGAAGCTGACGGGTAAAGAGATCGTTTTTTGTTTTTTTTTATCGGATTACGTTGCTGAAGAGAATTTTTTTAAGCCATGTTTCCGAAGTAAGAGCCGACGGATGGTCTGGATATACCAAATATAAGTCTCAGAACACTCCAGCTCACATGTTAGTCTGCTCCAAGCATTCCCACAAAGGTCAGTGTTTTGTAGTAGTTAATATGTCATTTTTCTTAACATAATTGGTGATATAGGTTACAAGCAAGTCTGGCGCTGAACAGAAATTGTCGCGCTATGCTGCTTTATTTATTGTGCATAAATAGTGAATTGTCCTGACAGAATACTGCGTTTCGCTTCTGTTATTACCACGGTACATTGACAAAAACATCTACTTTTATTCACAGGATAAAACAGTTGTTTTGTATCACTAATTGTCCAGTATGATTACAGCATACAATATTATTGTCACTGCTACATTTCTGTAATGCGTACAAGAAATTATTTCCACTACTAAATAATTACCGTTGAGCTCAAAGGTTATATTAATAAATGGTTAACGAATGTGTATTTATGATGACGATTTGTGAGACTGGTAAACTTACCTTTGTTTGTCCGATGGTCTTTCGTTCTACACGTTGCATTTCAAGGTCCTGTACCCATCCGTCGGTAAACTGTACCTGGGCTTGTTGCAGTGACCTGAAGTTACTAAAAACTTCATGAGTGTATGCACTCATTCCAAGAACCGTATAATTATAAATCTGAGCGTGGTGAAAGTTGGGCAGCACGCAAACATCTTTTGTCCACTCTGTGTGCTCGTAAGGGTCTGACCCTTTCGCTCCTTTGATTTTTTCCTCGTATCTTTTCTTTGCCTTTTCGTCGAGTCTGTCTTTGTACGGACCGGCATTGTTCTCCTTAGTTTTGTACATTCCTTTTTTGTGCGGCAAAGAAAAACCAAGAAGGTACTGGAACCGGAGAATAAACGTTTTGCGGTGCTGCAAATGTTTGCATTTGATGCGGTACTTGGATTGTTTTGCCTCGAGTTCCCGGCATGCAATGCGCGAAAGTCACGTGATCTGTCAATCGCTATAGGAAAAACCTTAAATTAAGACCAAGAACACTAGAGGTGAGACATGATCATTAATTAATATTAAAATTAATAAATGACAGATTTAGTGATATTTTCATAAACACCTCCTTTCCTTTTTTTGTTCTCCATTTTCTTTAGTTCGTCAATAAGATTGCTAAACAAGGGGGAGGGTGCATCCGGCCTCCTCGGCTGTAATTGGTCCAGCCCAGAGTCGATCATGACCAATTGGCCAATCCAACACCTTTCATTATATATACCCTTCCTAAAAAAAGAAAAAAAATCCATCGGCCCATAAAAACAAAAATCGCCAGCGGCCCACCGGGCAAATGCCCGGTATGCCCGATGGCCAGTCCAGCTATGGTAGTGGGTGATATCATGTAAACACTGTCATGATTTGGTGTAAACATTTTGTCATTTGTAAACTATAAATGACATGGATTCTACATTGTAACTGATGTGATGTTCTATAAAGTGGTTTTAATAATAAAAAAGAGGCAAAAATTAGTTTTTCTTTATTCAACTTTTGAACAGTGGGACTCAGTCAGTACATATTCAGTAAATGCAAATTATTTACATGGCAGTGCACTTCAGGCATAAATCTAGACCCCTATATAAAACATTATGGCATTATAGCAGTGACAACTCCTCCACAGTAGCAGGTGGGATTTTTCTTTTTTGAGGACGGCTCCTTTTACCTTTCAATACGGATGGTCTGTTTATGTTTTGATCAAGAGCCTTTTTTTGGGCAGCTGAAGAGGAGAAGTCTATCTTATTGCCAACCTCTGGCTGTATGTTGGTCATATTACCCAGCAAAACCCAGTATGCAGGTTCATCTGTAACAGTCCTTGTGCCACGGATCTGCACTGTTGCTTCTACATTAAACAGAAGAGCAGCGACATGGATGCAGGTCTCCACGACTCCGGCCATACAGGTGCAGTGGGCAGCTTCAACCTTCCCTGTGATGCTCACAGTGACCCATGGCTGCAATGCTGTTCATTCAGTCTTTGAGAGTGCAGTACCTGAAACACACACAGACAAAGTTCATTTAAAGACAAGAACTATGAGCCAAGGCTGACACAAATGTGTTTTATCTACTTTATCATAAATCAAATAGCAACCGCTAGATGATAGTAGCATGGATGGGCGCAGCCACTGTGACGTCATCCAGTGTTCTTTGGTCAAAGAGAAGTTTTTCAAAGTAAGTGTTGGCTTTCTTGTCGCTCAGCAATTGATAACAAAGAACCTTAAAATGTGTTTTTAGCTAAACTTTGACACAGCTGCAGGACATTAATAATAATGAGAAACTACTTAATGAGTCCCAACTGCGATTGAACCCAGTTCTTTTTATTCTTCTACTGGACAGGGAAGACACAGACTCAGAGTGGTCAAAGTATTTACAACCATTTTATTCAATCATTACTTTTCGGAAAGGGGATGTGCACGCTGCTAAGCATCGGCAGATCTGAAGCATTAGAAGCCAAATTTGTATAATATAGTCAATTATTTTGGTACTCTGCTCGACTTATACGTCACACACAGTTTCGATCAAAACAACTTCTGTACATCTGCATCCTGTTCTTCTGCAGCTCTGCACAAAGCGTCCTGTTCTGCAGTTTCCTGTCTTGCTCAGCAACCTATGACCTTTAACACACTTTATGACTGAAAGATGGCCTGTTTTAATATACTGGCCTACATAAAACAATATAATCATAAAATAAGCACATAAGAAAATATATATATGTTCCTTAACAAGAACTAATACCAATGATATTGTGAGAAGCACTCCAAGGTGAACAAATGTGGATATTTTTTTAATTCTGCTTTGTTTTCACTCAGTTGAATGTTACTTTTAAAGTCTTGGATTTGTTAACATGGCTAATAACTGGTTGGCTATTTTGCTACATAAGCGGGGTGTGTTAAGTTGCATCCAGCCAAAAGTACTTTCAGGTTTGTCTTAGGGAGAAACGAGCAGACAGTGCACTTGTTAAGCTCAAAGAAAGGTGGCTTATTAACAGGGGCCAAACATGACTTTTTAAGCACAGGAGTGTATGTCTGTCCATCCATGTCCAGCAGCACCACCAGGTAATCACTGCTCAGTTAGATAAATAAAATGTATGATTAAAAAATACTTTCATTTTCACCTGACCTATTTTCTTTGTAACTAATTATTTCTTGTTCCCTGTTATAGTTTGTGTTAGAAATATTTGAAAACATTTGTAAATACGGGAAACTATAATACATTCACAGAGAGAACAACCTCTCTATCTTCCCTCATTGTCTATTCCATCTCTCCGTTGGTACTCCCAGGCCCCACTTCCTCCTCCTCTTACTCACACACTGGTGTTATTGTCCTTGCTTGTCAGAGGTGGAAAGCTTCAAGAATGAACAAAAATCATCAGAAACCAACAATTCCAGTCTGGTTCATTAAAGTGACGGCCTGTTTCTGTGCTGATATACTGTTCAGTGTCCATTGCTCCCTCCTTTTAATTCCTGTTTATCAGTTTTAAATTAGATCATCAATCTGAGGGTAAGCTCAATCTTCAGCATGCCTGAGCTGAGGAAACAAGGTACATTTGCATATTTTGTCCAGAATAATGCAACAACGTTATGTTATACTGAGCAACCAGCTGCCAACATTAAACTGTGACTATCACCAGTTAATGTGGGGGTGTTTTCTAAATCAGCAGCAGGTGCTAAACAGCTGATGACGTGAATAGGATGTGTGCAGGTAAACTCAGGATTGCGATGAAGTGATCGGTGGTGTCGTGAGGAACATGTGGGCTCATGATTTATGTTACAGAAACACAGAGCGGAAGGTTAATCTTTTAAAATAATAAAAAAAACATATTTGTCTAAAGATAACATTGATATATAGGCTATATGCATTTCCAGGAGCTGGTGGTGGCAACTCGGTGGTGTGACACACTGGCAGCCAGAGATGACCATTCTGTGAAAATAACAAATCTATAGATGCAATATCTGGAACACAGAAAGTGGAATATGTAGATAAATCTAAACAGATCATATTGGAAAATGATTGTAAAGAAAAGAAAAAGAGAAGAGTGTAAGAGAGGGGAGAAAAAGCTAACTGTAAGCTTTGTTCAAGGCCATGGAACACGTCATTATATAGCTGATGCCTATATGATGGTGAGAATTTAACTTCCAACAGCTGAATAGAAACTGTTATTATTTGTCAATACTGTTATGAACCCTGTTTGCGCTGTATTGATCCCTTTGCAGAGGTTTTAAGTTTCTTTCAACGAATCTCAGAAAGTCAGTTTGGTTCAATTCTCAATGTATTTTTCCAACACAATCTTAGTGACGAAGATCAGGTTTCTTGAGTGATGTTTTTTTTCCTCTGTTTTCATGTTGATTTAGGAAAAAAATGGTCCAAATGTCCAATTTATGGTGCAGAAATAAAATGTAAGAGTAAATTACCTTGCATTTTTTAAATGGGTATTTCAGTAAGAGATAAAATAATGCAAAAAAGGGAAAATAAGTCTGTGTGCCAAAAGCAGGTAGGCCCAGACCTGGATCAAGCTCCTCCATGAGCACAGAGGCTTCCACAGCTTCACCTCCACCCTACCCTCACTCTGAAAAACAAGTGTCACCAGTGTCAACCAACCTTCCCCAGCCTGAAACTGCTGGAGCCATTGCATCATCTTCGCCTCAAGTCACCAGATCGAGTAAAGAGTTTAACCCAGGAATGAATGAGCCGGCTACCAGTTTGTATGACAGCATCACCACAATGAAGTCATGGGCTTGGATGGAAACATTGATCCACAATTTACACCAACAGCAACTAAAATAGAGACTGATTATTTTAAAGTGGAGACAAACCATCTCATCATGAATCAACAGCATTATCCTCAACCTTAAAGACAGACTAGCAGCATACAAACATCACAGCCTGCATGGCCATGGAGATTAAACTTTTGTATCTACCTGTGTGGATTAGAAAATGAGACAAACATGGAGTATTGACACGGCCTGATGCCATCCAAATCACAAACTGTGTTAAAAACGCCCAGCTTTACTTCTCCCCACAGAATCAGATAGTGAACAACACGATGTAACAGCTATTTCTGAAATGTGTTCACCCGGACCTGACCCTGCACAGCTGGCTAATTCTAATCTGGTGCTTTTTGTGAGTAGTTTGGCAGGCTCATTTCTATCTCACTATTCAGCTGAAGCTGCTGAATTGGTAGCACTGACACAAGCATGTGAAATTGGTCACTGCTACCTATATATATTTCTATATATAGTTGACGAAGGCTGGACGGTCCTGATCCTCAAGGACCCCCAGAAGGGACCGGTCCCATCCAACTACCAACCAATAACCTGCCTCAGTACTACATGGAAGCTCCTGTCAGGCATCATATTGGCTAAGATGAACAGGCACATGGGTCTGGACAAGATCCGGGCTATCAACACCTACGCCATGCCCGTGATCAGGTACCCAGCTGGTATAATAAGCTGGCCAAAGGAGGAGATAGAAGCCACTGACATAAAGACAAGAAAGCTCCTGACCATGCATGGAGGGGTTTCACCCCAAGTCCAGCACCCTGAGGCTGTACGCTAAGCGGAAGGAAGGGGGCCGGGGACTGGTGAGTGTCAGCACCACAGTCCAGGATGAGACAACGAACATCCATGAATACACTGGGAAGATGGCCCCAACTGACCGAGTGCTCAGTGAATACCTCAGGCAGCAGAAACCCAAGAAAGAGGAGGGAGACGAGGAACCATCATGGAAGGACAGGCCCCTGCACGGTATGTACCACCGGCAGATAGAGGAGGTGGCTGATATCCAGAAATCCTACCAGTGGCTGGACAAAGCTGGACTGAAAGACAGCACAGAGGCACTAATCATGGCAGCACAGGAACAAGCTCTGAGTACAAGATCCATAGAGGCTGGGGTCTATCACACCAGGCAAGACCCCAGGTGCAGGGACTTCCAGATACAGACGGACAAAATGGTGGTGGCTAACCAACCGGACATAGTGGTGGTAGACAAACAGAAGAAGACGGCCGTAGTGATCGATGTAGCGGTTCCGAATGACAGCAATATCAGAAAGAAGGAACACGAGAAGCTGGAAAAATACCAAGGGCTCAGAGAAGAGCTCGAGAGGATGTGGAGGGTGAAGGTAACGGTGGTCCCCGTGGTAATCGGAGCACTAGGTGCGGTGACTCCCAAGCTAGGCGAGTGGCTCCAGCAGATCCCAGGAACAACATTGGAGATCTCTGTCCAGAAGAGCGCAGTCCTGGGAACAGCTAAGATACTTCGCAGGACCCTCAAGCGCCCAGGCCTCTGGTAGAGGACCCGAGCTTGAAGGATAAACCGCCCGCAGGGGCGTGCTGGGTGTTTTATATAAATATATATGTGTGTGTGTGTGTGTGTGTGTGTGTGTGTGTGTGCGCCCACATTTGGATACCCAGGGAGTAAGTAGTGACACCCGGTCAAGGCCCTGCTCCCTGTACTTTGCAAGAACCATACTTTGTACTGCTGTTTGAACTGAGGCATGCTGGGACATTGCTTCAGTTCCTCTCCGTCTGTTCCACAGCTTCACTCCACATACAGAGATACAGAAACAGGGATGTTTTTAATTTATCGCTCCTCTCGAATTGTATCCCAAATTCCTTTTAGAAAACAGTTTTAGAATATTGTTAAGAAGTAGGTTGTTTATTGCTTTATACATAATTGGCACAGTGAGAAGATGTATGGAACGCCAGGACTGCCATAATGAATTAATTAAATACACCATTAAATAATGAATTAAATGTGTTAATAATTAATTAATTAAATGTGTCATAACTATTTATTTAATTAATTATTGCCACATTTAATTCATTATTTAATGGTGTAATTAATTAGAATAGAATAGAATTCAACTTTATTGTCATTGCACATGTCACAGGTACAGGGCAACGAAATGCAGTTGATGACGTGAATAGGATGTGTGCAGGTAAACTCAGGATTGCGATGAAGTGATCGGTGGTGTCGTGAGGAACATGTGGGCTCATGATTTATGTAACAGAAACACAGAGCGGAAGGTTAATCTTTTAAAATAATAAAAAAAACATATTTGTCTAAAGATAACATTGATATATAGGCTATATGCACCATTAAATAATGAATTAAATGTGTTAATAATTAATTAATTAAATGTGTCATAACTATTTATTTAATTAATTATTGCCACATTTAATTCATTATTTAATGGTGTAATTAATTAGAATAGAATAGAATTCAACTTTATTGTCATTGCACATGTCACAGGTACAGGGCAACGAAATGCAGTTTGCATCCATCCAGAAAGTGCTTTAGCCGTGATATAGATATATTACAATATATATTAGCAATAATATAGATGTGTAAGTATATTACAGAAATGGGTCTATTATGGTATGTTATAATGTACACGGTGTGAAGTATGTTATGAATATTCTATAACTATAAGTATGTACAGGCTGTAGTGAGTACAAGCTATGTACAGGATATAAATATGAAATAAAAACTATACAGAAATCTGAGATATACAGTTATACAGAAATGTGAACTATGCAAGTTATAAACAGTTGTAGGATTAAAAATTATCATATGTACAGAATGATATTTACACAGAACTATACAGTAGTGCAGTTAGGATAAGTGAGATATGTGGATAATTGTGATAGTGATAAAGTGCTAGTGGTTGTGGGTGTGTGTATGTTCAGTCCATGAGTTTAACGTGGGTCAGATGTCAGGAGGCAGAGTTCAGGAGTCTGACAGCTGTGGGGAAGAAGCTGTTCCGGTACCTGGTATTAATTCATTATGGCAGTCCTGGCGTTCCATAAAGATGAACTAGATCAGTGAATTTTTGTGTTTTTGATTGTAAGAATAGTGGGATCTCTGTAACCAGAATTATGAATTATTCTAATGGATTTTTTTTGTAATATGGATAATGGTAATAGTGAGCATTTATAAGTATTGCCCCAAACCTCTGCACAATAACAGAAATACAGTGAAATAAGTGAACAATAATGATTGTGAAGTCATTTGTCATCCAGAATTTGTTCTATTATACTCAATATTGAAATGCTTTTTCAAACTTTGTGTATATTTTATATGAAATTTCCAGCTTATTTTATCATTTATTATTATACCAAGAAACGTTTGCAATTTGTCTGTGGTTGAGTAACTAAGAATCCAGATACAGGTATTAAAAGTCTACAGGTAGCACATTCCACTGATGATTATTTAACAGAAGGGCTCACTAAATTAGAAACATTGGGTAATATATACATATATATAAAAAAGGTTTTAATAAAAATGTCTCACACAAATGGGTCCCTAATGTGAAAGGTGTTCGTGCTGAATTGGTCACTTTTCAAAGGTTTTAACTTTCTTCCAATAAATCTCATAAAGTCAGTTTGGTTTTGATGATCAATGTATTTTTTCCACAAAAAAGTTATTTTCTAAAAAGTTAAGTTCTAATCTGTTATTCCCTTCTCAGCAAAATGAGAAGGATAAGTACGAGTTCAAATTAGTTTTTAAAATTATTTTTTATTTGCTTATTTCTTAACTTGAAATGTCAAATTGTAATTGGATATATAATGAAATAAAACATAATTTGTATTTAAATTAAGTATTTATTTAAATAAATGCAAAGTTCAGCTAAAAAACATATTTTAAGGTTCCTCTTCAAAGAACACTGGATGACGTCACAGTGGCAGTGTCCATCCGTGATATTATCGGCTAATGGTTGAAAGAATTCTAAAGTGGGCGGGGCTTATGCCACACGAGTCTATATAGACCCCCAGAACTCCATAAACATCCACAACATTTAGTTCAGAGAGCATTCATGCATCAGAACAGCGAGCGACATTCAAACACATTTAGTTCACAAAGAGCAGGCATACCTCCACCTAACAATTTATTTCCACTTCTCTAAATCAGAGTCAAAGAACTGTTGTTGTTCCATGTTAGCAGTGCTTTAAGTGGCCCAAAAGAGGTGCCGGTACTCTATTTTTTTTCCGCCTCCCCTGAGGTAACAACAACTATATTGAATGGGTTTTATATACAACAGTCAACAGACAACCTTATACAAAATAATAAATCATTTTATTAGTTTGTGGATTTGCTTGAGCTAGAAAGAGCTACTGAACATAAATAAAATGTGCACAAGGTTATTGAAAAAATACCCTTAGAAAGAGCTACTAGAAAGAGCTACTGAACATAAATAAAATGTGCAAAAAGGTATTGAAATTTTTTTTTAACAAAATGTACATAAAATAAATTATAAACTAATTTGTATTTTGCTCTCTCTTGAGTCACTGCTGCTATCAGCAGCAGCACTTGTAAAGTGGTTTTTTTACACAAAATGTATATAAAATAAATTATAAAATAATTTGTATTTTGCTCTCTCTCTTGAGTCCCTGCTGGTATCAGCAGCAGCACTTGTAAAGTGTACCTGCAGAGCTTGGTAGTTCTCCCATACTACTTTCACTGTTCTCTCACTTGAAGCAACCCAAACATAATAACCATAGAACAGTAGAACATAATCTTGAGTCTTGAAGATGGTTCATTTCTTTACCCCTGAAAAATATACAAAAGCAGATTCAGCAAAATACAATCACAGTACACCAAATGAAAAATGAGAAATACTGTACAAATCATTTTACCTAGAAAAGGCTCCAGCACGTTTTGGGCTCCACTTTCCTTTTACTTTGGGCTTCGCAGTTTGTGGATGCTGCACTTCTCCTCCCTAGTGCCAGCCATGTCTGCACATATGTTTGTGCGTTAAACTGATCCAAGGGTGGTCCGTTGCATTTCAGGAAAATCAGATTTGAAAGCCTTTTGATGTCGAGAGAGTTTCTTTTATCTGTCAAAGTATCATTCATTGAGCTGAAAGCTCGCTCGCATTCACTTGTTGATACTGCAATGGTGTGGACAGCTGTAAGAAGCGGCTTCAGGGCTGCTGGTGTCTTGGAAGCTTTAAGGTCTTTATACTCCCTAAATCCTAGGACACTTTCCCTCTCCCCAACTCTGAATCTCTGACATAAACGTCTGACCGCTGCATCCCCATACTGAATATCTAGAGATGCAGGCCAGGAGTCAGACTGGAGGACCTTGATGTCTGAGAGGAGGTGACTATCTGTCTTTTCAGATGAGGTTTTACTGACATGCGAGGAAGTTGTTGGAGTCATCCTGCACTTAACATTTTCAGCCAGGCTACGGAAAAATTGGCCATGGTTGATTTTTATAACCCTCTGATTTTCATGCAGGCATACATTTCTGAAGATTTTCTCCTTTTCAGCTTCAATGGCAGTTTGTGTGTAGGGACCAGGTGTGGATACCATTGACTCAAACACCCGGATTTGTCGGTCCAGCTGCCTGTCGGCTTGATCCAAAGTCATGTCCCGTCTCTGGAGCATTCTTGAGAGGTCACTGAGTTCTGTGAGAGCGTCATACATGATGCCAAGATTGACCACAAAAGAAACAGTAGTGAGAACATCATTGAGTCCTTTGTATTTTGCTCTCTCTCTTGAGTCCCTGCTGGTATCAGCAGCAGCACTTGTAAAGTGTACCTGCAGAGCTTGGTAGTTCTCCCATACTGCTTTCACTGTTCTCTCACTTGAAGCAACCCAACGCACTGATAAAACACGGCCTATCACAAGGAGACGTTGTCCAACATTGTGAGCACTCTCGGTTAACTCCCTTTGGTTTTTTGGTGATGCATGGTAGAGGGAGTAAAGCTGATCTAAGAATATTTTAAAGTGGTTGATTCCTCCTACCTCCTTCAAAACATCACAAACTGCCAGTTCCAGTCTGTGATTGGAACAATGCCAGACAAACAGGTAAGGGAATTTGGAACAAAGCTGCGCAGCAACTCCTGCTTTCCTCCCAAGCATCACTGAGGCTCCATCACAAGCAAATGCCAACAAATGTTCCTGTAGGTAGTGAGGGTCAAAGCCATTATTATGAAGACATCCTAACAGTGCTTCAGTGATGTCCTTTGCTGTGGTCCCCTGCAGCTCAATCAGTTCAAAAAATATTGTGTCTGGATTTTCACTGGAAATAGCTGACCGCAGGCACACGACAAGCACAGACTTTCCACTTATTGTAGTGGATTCATCAATGAGCACACACAATTTTCTTTCATTCATCACTATGTCATTGACTACCTTCTTTTTCATTTCAGCTGCAATGTGATCCAGTATATTTGCACATGAGTTATTAGAGTGCAAAACTCTGCCCATCTTGACACCATTTAAGACTTGCAACTGGACATCTATTGGCATGTCTGTAAAGGGACGCCCATGCTTGCCAATCTTATAAGCTGTTCTAAACACATTGCAAGTTGAAGCGTAGTCAGCCTTTCTCATATCTTCAATGTGTATTTTGTGTTGCCTTCTCTTTTATTTCAACTGCTTTCTTGTGATAAATTGAGTCTCTGTGCTCTTTTATTTTCTTTCGTAGTGAGTTTTGTTGTGCAGCCTTGTCCCTTCCAAAAGACGAGATTAAGCACCCACTCCACTCCTGCGACACTCTCTGCCCTTGCTGCATGTCCACGCGAGCACAAACTTGACTACACACACTACAACCCAACTTTTGATTTCTGCTGATCAGCCACTTGTAATTTGTGGAGAAATACCGGACTTGTGCTTGGGACCAACATTCTGGCCACTCATGCTCGCTAACGCGGCTGTTGTCATCGGTAGAAATGGTGTCATTCTCGTCCTCGTCGTCGCCAAAAGTGCCGTCGTCCGCGGCTGCGGCACTAGTGCAGCTTTCATTAGCTTGCGTTTGACCTGCAGCGATATCATTCTGGCTTGGTGGGGTGTCAGCCAGCGAGTCCTCTGATTCTGACCTTGTTCTTTTACTACTCAGAGTCTGAAGCCAGGAGAGCATATTAAGTGTTCATTGTTTTTTTATTTTAACCGAGCAGCTGTTTGCGCGTTTTACACACCCTCTCGGGACCACGTTGAGTTGTTGACATGACAACGGCAAAAGCGACGCATGCGCTTTTCACTTGTAAAACACATTGGTGTATGGGTAATGTAGTCTCTGCTCTCGGTGGGACGAATTAGGAAGCGTGCTTGTGAAGGGCGCTCTGAAAAGCGGCAGCGCAGCCAAACGATTATAACAGATGTGCAAATGAGAGTACCGGTACGCTAAAAGCACGTTCTGGGCGCATGGAGAGGTGGCGGTACTCTCAAGAGCTATATTTAGAAGTGGCGGTACTGAGTACCGGCGCGTACCGGCCCACTTAAAGCACTGCATGTTAGTTGATGGAACTGAGACAACCATGGAAAAGGGAGATCTGGTGTCCACACAGACAGAGGAGTGTCTTCAGTCAGTGGATGCTGACTCCCATGAGAAAACAGAGGTAACAGGAGCAAAGGAAGGCATCCCGAAGGAAATATCTGTGGACGACCATGGTGATATTGAAATGGTAAATGGTAAATGACCTGTATTTGTATAGCGCTTTACTAGTCCCTAAGGACCCCAAAGCGCTTTACACATTCAGTCATCCACCCATTCACACACTGGTGATGGCAAGCTACATTGTAACCACAGCCACCCTGGGGCGCACTGACAGAGGCGAGGCTGCCAGACACTGGCGCCACCGGGCCCTCTGACTGATGTGAAAAAACAGAAACTCCAGGAGTGGAGAAATCTTCACATTCAGAAAACCTTGTGCTGCATTTGACCACAGAGGAGAGGATTCTTGAGAAAACATCCACAGATGACAATGAAAGTGAAGACATTTTAACACTAGATCATGGACCTTCACCACCCTGCATATATGCAAATGTTATCATACAGTCCCGTGACATATCTGAGGAGGAAGCATCTGGAACAACAGAGACCGGCGCATGTGTTCAGCATGTGGACACACAATCCCAAGCCACAGCAGAACCAAAGAAAAGCTGTGTGAAAAAAATTTATACTGAACATTTTGAAACGATTTGCATGGTTCCAATTTTCAGTCTGTTTGCATAAATGAGGAATAAAAATTCCTGATTAATGGTGATTTTTTACAGTCATTATTAAGCAAGAACATTTAGATTGTCAGTTGTCAGTGGCACAGCTCCCATATAGCCGTTCGTTCTCTTCAGTAAATTAAAAACTTGTGCACCCATTAAAGATACATACTGTACAATCATACCACTCAGTAAAAGAACAGTTCAGAGAAATCATTAAAAACCCAAATTCCCATAACACTCATACCCATAAAGAGTGAATCTAAACTTCTCACCACACCTGTACACTGGATGACGTCACAGTGGCTGCGCCCATCCGTGCTACTCATTGGCCGTTTATCAATGCCCAAGTACGCGAGTACGTACTCGCGTGCTCGGTGAGTACGTACCCGCCGAGAACGCACGGGAGTACGTACCCGCCGAGAACGCGAGCACGGACTCGTTGGCCGTTTCTCAATTCTCAAGTACGCGAGCACGGACTCGTGATTTGTACAGTCGGAACACCAGCGTACGTGATGATGTCACAGGTCCGGAGTTTTTACTGCCGTCCCCTCTTAATGTAACTGTAAGTAACATGTTATGAAGCTTACCTTTAATCACAGCCAAACCGGTTTACTCAGGAACAAATAACACACTGAAATAAACCAAACATTAACATTTAGAAGTGATCTACGTGACTGATATATCATTTTTAACCTCAGTAGTGAAACCTCTATTAATAAAAATAGTGTACATGTACATACGTGTACATACCTTAATAAAAACAAGCAGGTGAGATGTTAGAACGCTTTTATTTCTATTCTAGTGGACACTCAATACTATAGACAGCTGCTGGGGTTTCTTTAACCTCAGTAGTGAGAAGACCGCGAGCGGGGGGGGGCGATGTGCCGGGAGTCCGCTGTTGAGTTTTGGACGAAATGCATTCTGGGATATATAGCTGTCCCAAGTCTACACCGATGCATGCTCGATAAAATGGGCGGATCGAGACCACATCCGGGACTTTTTCGCGTTCTCGGCGTGATGCGTACTTCGAATTGGAACAGTACTTGGTCTCCGACTGATGACGTATCACGAGTACACGAGAACGCAAGTACGCACAAGTACGCATATTGATAAACGCCCATTGACTACAGTCAATGGTGCTACTATCGTCTAGCGGTTGCTAGGCAACAGTCATTCGAACGTGGGCGGGGCTTGGCAATTATCAAAGGGCAGTGGGCGGGGCCTTTAGGACACGAGCCCATAAATATACCTCCAGAACTCCATAAACATCCGCGATTTAGTTCAGAGTGCATTCATGCATCAGAACAGCGAGCAACATTCAAACACATTTAGTTCACAAAGAGCAGACATACCTGCCACAACATCAATCCCCCAGCAATTTGTTTCCACTTCTCCAATTCAGAGTCAAAGAAGTAGAAATACAACCTTAATCATGACAACTCCACACAGTTACTCCTCAGTGGAAACATGGAAGTCCTTAAGCGACTACTTTTTTGGTGCAATTGTACCACAGTGGCGATCTCTGCAGTTAAACCCAGAGTACTGCAACACTAAGCTGCCTTCCACTTTGTTAAAGGACATGTCGAAACTTTGCTCCATGTTAATGGATGCAACAGAGACAACCATGGAGAAGGGAGCTCCGGTGTCCACACAGACAGAGGAGTGTCTTCAGTCAGTGGACGCTGATTCCCATGAGAAAACAGAGGTAACAGGAGCAAAGGAAGGCATCCTGAAAGAAATATCTGTAGACAACTGTGGTGATAATAAAAAACCAGATACTCCAGAACTGGAGACAGAGGCCAGTGCATGTCTTCAGCATGTGGACACACAATCCCAAACCACAGCCACAGCAGAACCAAGGAAGAGCTGTATGAAGAAAAAGTCCACAGCTGATACAAAAGACTTGGACAAAATAGAACCTTGTCCCATGAAAAAGCCTGCAATGCCAGCTGCATATGAGTCAGACGTTGATAAATGCAAGGAAACGGAGGCAAAAGGAGCAAAAGACAGCATCCTGAAAGAAATATCTGTAGACAACTGCGGTGATAATAAAAAAACAGATACTCCAGAACTGGAGACAGAGGCCGGCAAATGTCTTCAGCATGTGGACACACAATCCCAAACCACAGCTACAGCAGAACCAAAGAAAAGCTGTATGAAGAAAGAGCCCCCAGCTGATACAAAAGACTGGGACAAAATAGAAGCTTGTCCCGTGGAAAAGCCTGTGATTCCAGCTGTACATGAGTCAGAAGTTGATTCTTCTTCTGTCATCAGTCTGGCATCTGATGATCTGTCTGCAGAAAAAACGTATGTTTATGCAGTTATTCAGTTGGTAGTTTCACGGGCCTTAAAGAAAGTCTCCTCTAAACACAAAGACTCCACATGGATTCTCACTCCTAAATCCAACTGTCATCGTCTGCTTGAGAAAATCTGGCCTGAAATTGAGGGAAAACATTTGGATCTATCTCCAAAGAGGCTGACCAGTATTGAGAAAGCCATTTTCACCAATCTTTGTAAAGCACATAAGTGCAAGGAAAAACATTTGATTTCAAGTCTGAAGGAAGAGCTTGAGGATGATATTACTGTCCCAACATTCACCAAACATCTGCTGGCATTACCCAAAAGAGTACTCACTTTATCTAAAAACCGAGACGAGTACAGAGAACTTGTGGAACGCTTTGCTAGAGATCTGGTTATGCACGCAATGAGCAACATAAAGGGGTTGAAGAAATGGCGTCCAGCTGAAGAAGTTATACAGAGGCTTACCGAAAAGTTCTGGGCTAAAATTGTGTCCCAAAATCTTGAAATCTCCTTGGAGAACATGGAAGATCTCACTGTGAGAGTATACAATGAACTCCAGGAAAAGTGGAGAGGTGCTGACAATGTCCTGTGGCTTATGCATAATGGAAATCCAAGACTTGACAAAATGATTGTCAGAATTTTCAAAAGTAAGGCCCCATTGAGAAGACCAAATATCTTCTCTAGGCTGTTTTCATGTGTACGCTAAAGTTTACCTGACACATGGTGGCATTACCAAGAAGATTACTCACTTTATTTAAAATCCCAGATAAGTAACAAGAACTTGTGGAACTGTTCACTAAAGATCTGGTTATACCAGCTATAAGCAACACAAATTAGGCAGCAAAATTGCCTCAATGTTTTTTTTTTATGTGCATGCTGAAGTTTACCTGACACCTGCATCTGATTGTGCAGGTGTCGGATATCTGACTCTTAATCTGACTGACTGTTAAAATTGGGGATTCTAAACTACAACAGACTGGCAACAACATAATTGGCGACAACATAATTGGCAATCAGACCAGCCTGGATAATAATCATTTTACCACATGAAATTATTACCAACAAATAATAAAAAACAAAAAATAAAAAAAAAGATCTTGATTTTGAGCTTTGTTTTATTTGTCTTCAGATTGTGTATACATTTTCAGTTTAGGCCTTTTGTTCTCCTCAGTAAATTAAAAACTTGTGCACCCAATTCTTGCTTTTTAAAGTCATTAAAGATACAATACTGTACAATCATACCATTCAGGTAAAAAACAAAGCAGTTCAGCGAAAATCATTAAAAACCCAAATTCCCATAACACTCATACCCATAAAGAGTGAATCTAAACTTCTCACCACACCTGTATGATTGCACATTTGTCAAGAAATTACTGTTCCTGTTACCAATTTTGCCCAGCAAAATATAAAGAAATGTGGAGGGGCCAAAGGCTTTGCACATTACCATACACAAAACAAAAGTATGATTTGTTTAAGGTCTGTCAATATCAAACATTAAAATAGTTGACAGCAAAGGGTCCACAATTAAAAAGTCTTTCTAGCAATACAAAGTCCTGTGTCACCTCTAAGGTTCAAACATGTAAAGTGAAATACACACTTGTTTCATAGCACATGAAAATAAAAACAAACAAACTATCAAATCATGATACATCCTAAGTGCAGAGCCAGCACTGGATAGTTCAGGTGTACTATAATCAAGCAGTAATGTAAAAAGTAAAAAGTAAACTTATATACCAACACAGAACAAAGTTTAAAACATCTGAAGAAACTATTCCCCAAACCCAGCTGTGTAAAAACACTGGACAAAGGAACATTAACTTACACGTTACAATGTGCATTAAATGTGCAGTTACTAAAGAAGACGAATGAATTAGGAACGTGTTGATAGTTACTGGATCTTTTGTAAGTACTTCAGTAACAACTTCAGACTCGATAGTTTTCTTTATTTCTAAGTGTTTGATGTGTAGATTTAAGAAGAAAGAGACAATTATGAACGAATGATTACATAACAATTCAGCCCTAGTAACTATTTTTGAATTCTTTATTTCTTCCACACTCGTTCTTTAGTAACTACACTCCATGGTGTGGAATGCATTTTGTATCCTAACCCTGGATGACCTGCCAACAAAATAAAGTTAAGTCAAAGACCACATGCAGGCTGACTGACCGTTACTGAATAAAACTTCAGTATCTTACCTCCTTAGTGTGAAATGTATTAAAAAAGATATTACCTCAAGAAGAACTGCTAAGATACCAAGAACTAGTGATGGGTAGATGAGGTCTCGTGAAGCGTTTCAGCACATTCCCCAAACTGTATCGATACTGTGTCGACACAGTGTTGCTGTTTTGCTCCATACTGACACCTGCTGGACCTTAAATATCATTGCAGGCAACTTACTTCAGACTCGCAACAGACACGGATTCAATGACCTAGTCATACGTGTATACACTGTAAGGTATTGTACTTTCCATGGAATCATTTTATATCTTTTTACATTTCAAATATTGTAGACATCTTTAAAATATATTGTGAATGACATTAAGTGAAAATTAGAATGAAAGTATTGTGAATGTAATATTACCCATTTAAATGTAATTGACTCAGAGTTTATTATAAATTTTTATTCAGAAAAATAAGTTTATCCAATGTTTTTGCATTCAGTCTATTGCGGGGTTTTTTTTTTTTTGACATCATTTCCCCAGCTTTGGAAAACTCACAGGCACAGATGAAGCTGGGGTACACAAACTGTAAAGCCAGGTGGAAAAGGTTCAGATAAGATGTCTTCCTATTCCCCCAGTACCTTAAAGGATCCTCTGATCTTGGAATGTTTCTCTCCAACACTCTCCACAATACTAAGGGGTTGGCAGTCCTCTATAATAAAATTCAGGACTGCCTGGTCCAGAACAATCTTCCTAGATGCTTGATTTCAAAATAATAAAACACATATTAATAAAAAAAAAAATGATGATAAAGCTGTTCAGTGTCAATATAGGCCTACCTGTGTTCATTCTCAGTGTGTTTGTCTCCTCATTTTCATGTTTGGCTCTGTAACGCCTAAACACTGAGGAGGTGCTTTTGTTTGTGTAATAAAGCTCTGCAGAACAGATGCGACATTTAACCTGCATAAAATGAAATAAATAATTTACACTGCAAGTCACATTGCTGTTTTTCCTATTCTGATAGATTACACTGAAACAACGACAGACAAACTATTTGCAGTTAAAAGATCAAAATGATCCCACACAGCAGAAACAATTCCTTTTCTTTCGGGCTCCATTTTGTTATGGAGAGATGTGTATTTTTTTTTTTTTTTTAATCTTTGCGAGAGTAATTTTGTGTTTTTTTGGTGGCGACTCATTCCCTTGGCAGATTCGGATGCGGTACCTTTTAAACACAGTTTGGCGCGTTGGCAATGAGCGATACAGCAGCTGTATTGATCACGTGACTTTTTCTTAAAGCGACGCCCGCACCGATACAGGCTTCACTCTGTGAGCTTGATACATGCGCCGGTGCGTCAGTGTTGCTGGACCCATCACTAGTGGAGAGCAGAGCAGCGGCATAAAGGACGTCCTCACCGTACCTGGGTCCATCAGGTCCTCCACGAGTGTGAGCAGTTTGATGAGTTTCACCACTTGCTCCAGGAGCTGCGTCTGGCTGACGGCCACTTTCAGCGGTACCACCGTCTGTCCCTCGCCCAGTTTGAGGAGCTGCTGTCCGCGTCGGTCCAAGCATCGCCCGCCCAGACACCAACTACAGGTGCTCACTCCCACCTGCAGAGCACCTGTCCATCTGTCTGCGGTTAGTAAAAGTTTATAATATGTGAGCGGCGCGGGACGTGCTGTGGTGGAATCATCGGGCCTGGGTGTCCGGGTGAGGAAGCTGTTCATGGCTCACTTCTCGACAGAGAGAGCGGGGCCTTTGCAGCCACAATGGCTCTTTTAAGAGCCACCCACAAACCTCTCAAGAGCTTTCCTGTCTAAATAGTTTAACCTCTTTATAATGTTTATTTTTTTTATTCCTGTCTCTGTATAGAAAACAGCTGGTGTCATGTAGCTCGGGGTGATAAGCCACGGTGTTTATCAGTATCCATGTCCTGCTGACTTCATTCACTCAGTCACAGCATCACTGACACCTGTCACCTGATTGGTTGTCGTGGCGCGACTTGTCGCTGGAGTTCAGATTTTTCCAACTTGAGTGGCAGATGTGATAAGCGCGAATGCACAAAATGCACCACATAAAATGCAGTGCGTATTTTACTTCATGCTTCAAACGCATCAGTTGTGCTAATTGTTCACGCAAATCAGGCAGAAAAGGGTTTTTACGATGCAAATCTGCTTCTGAAGTTTCGTGGGACCCCCAGTCGTAAATGGTAAATGGCCTGTATTTATATAGCGCTTTACTAGTCCCTAAGGACCCCAAAGCGCTTTACATATCCAGTCATCCACCCATTCACACACTGGTGATGGCAAGCTACATTGTAGCCACAGCCACCCTGGGGCGCACTGACAGAGGCGAAGTCCTCTGACCACCACCAGTAGGCAACGGGTGAAGTGTCTTGCCCAAGGACACAACGACCGAGACTGTCGGAGCCGGGGCTCGAACCAGCAACCTTCCAATTACAAGGCGAACTCCCAACTCTTGAGTCACGATCGCCCCAGGCGCCCCAGTCGTGCTTCATCGCGCTTCTTGTTGGAGTCAAATTGCTGAATGTTGTCATTGTGTTTCTTAAATTTGTAAAGTCTTAGTTCAAGCAGCATGATCAAAGACATTCCTTTGTCTCTGGCTACCTCTCCAGCCACTCTGGTGCTGAGGGAGGCTTTATTATAGGCACCCCCCCCCCCCCCCTTTGCTTGAGAATAGAAAAATTGTGGTGGAAAGACGGAATGGGGGAGAGCACCCCATCAATCATCCAGGTAAGGAAAACCCAAAAATTGATTCTGTGCATCTGGACACAACGTTTTCAGTGGAGAAATGTTTCATCACTCATTCAGTGGTGTTTCTCCCACTGGAAACGCTACGTCCAGATTAAAAGAATCAACTTTTTGGGATATGGAGCAGGGTTTATTGCCCTTGAGAGAGGTCAGCGCTCTCCACGTTCCCTTTAAGTTTACCGTAGTTACAGACAATTGCAGCAGTGAAATTCTGGTTTGCATTTCTACTTTTTACATTCACTGGAAACCTCATCTATAACATCTGATTAGAAAATTACCTCATGTTTAACATTTGGCTGGAAAAAATAAATAAAAGAAGTAATGAAAAATGTGAGGGCTGATTTGAGTATCCTGTCTCTTCCAGTGCGTAGTTCCATATCAAATCTAACTCAGGCACCAGCTATACCACATTTCTCTCTTACTTAATGATGACCTGTTCATCAATGTGATCTGGCTTATGTGAACTCGCACTACGCCTTAAAATCTTGGAGTCTCTGTAAAATTTAAGAATCGTTCTCCTAACTATTCATGCCCCATCTTATCTTAAAGATCTCACAGTACCGTATAACCCCAGCAGAGCACTGAAGCTCCTCTCCATCCTTGCTCCAGAACATCACGGCTCTTTGAGGATAGAAACCTGTAGCGTGGCAGCTGACTGGAGAGGAGGGAGTCTTCTGGAGGACAGAAAATGAGGGAAGAACTGCAAAGAAAAAGTAAAAACAGACACATGTTAGATTCTGAGTTGTAATCTACCTTAGTAAAAGAAAGCCATGTTACTTTTTTCTGTTACTACATCAGATTATGTGATCTCATCATCCCATTCTTTTAGCAGTGTGGTGGGTAAAATAAATTAAACTGAACATAACATTGATATGTACTCTAAATTCCACTTTGGACTGGATTTTAACAACGATTTATACGGAACAGTTAAAGGCCACAAACCTTGGTTAGCAGTTATATTTTTGACAAGTTAAGTCCTTGTTCCTTCCTTTAAAGGACCTTGAAAAGCTTATCCACGCATTTATTACATCCAGATTGGACTACTGTAACTCCCTCTACTCGGGCCTCCAACACTCTTCTCTTTACCGGCTTCAGTTAATTCAAAATGCAGCTGCGCGTCTTTTAACAGGTACGAGAATCTATGAACACATAACTCCAATTTTAGCCAAGTTACGTTGGCTCCCTGTTAAATATCGCATAGATTTTAAAATTCTTTTGTTCACTTTTAAAATTCTGAATAATTTAGCGCCCAGCTGTCTTTCTGAACTACTCCACTTATATAATCCCAACAGAGCACTTAGATCGTCCAATCACAGGCTCCTAGCACAACCTAGGTCTCGAATGAAGTCGAGAGGTGACCGGGCCTTTGCATCCGTGGCACCAAGACTCTGGAATAACCTCCCTGTTCATATTCGTACTGCCGAGTCTATCCAGTCTTTTAAATCACATCTTAAAACTTATCTTTTTACTTTGGCTTTTGATTCTGACTAGTTGGCTGGTCTAGCTTGTTGTGTTGTTACCTATTGTTTGTTGTCCTCTTTTATTGTTTGTTTTAATTGTCTCATGCTTTTACTGACTGTGAAGCACTATGGTCAACACTGTTGTTTTAATATGTGCTATATAAATAAATTTTGATTTGATTTGATTTGTTAACCAGTAGGGAGTATTGCTAAGATAATGAGGAATGATTAATGATGCTGCTTCTCCTGTGTCTGTAAATCAAAATATATATTGTGTAGAGGCGGAATATTACAGTTACAACCATTTTGGGTCCACTTATGCCTGTAGATTGAAGAGTTAGAGCAATCAATAAAACCTGTTCAGAGTAATCACCTTTATCCAATGATGAAACATTTCTGTCATAATGGCAGTGCTCTGTTCCAGTAGGACAAAGTTTGAATTGTGAAACTTGAATAATCAATACGAAAGTGCGCCAAAGCTGACAGTACCTAGTAACCCATCACCTCATTTTTATAACTAGTTTATATCTTTTTAAATTTTCTATATTTATGGTCTATTTTCTGAAAATTATAGGTAATATATTGTAACAATCAGAGGACACATAAAAATATATTTTACTTGAAATGGAAAATGTGAATGAATGTGAATGAAATCCCTTCAAATGTTTAACAGACAAGAAAACACACTTTCTACAAAAGTTTGCAAAATGCAAAAGAACTATAGTGAATATATATAAAACATCTGTGTGTAGGGTCCTGTGTTTGTCTCTCTGGAATCAGTTTCAATGTGATTTCATGGATGCTGTTTGGAGCTACAAGGACCAAAACATCACGTTAATCCACTGATCTTGGACTGAGTTTATGTAGAAAATAACTGATCATCAGTAGCACATTTTTTCACACCCATGTCATGTCAGAGAGAAAGGACAGAAAGAAAAGTTAAAGCTTACCTCCTTTAAATCTCTCACTTTTCTTCTTTTTTGTGAACAGCAAATTCAGTGGCAGCTATGAAGATGAGAAGAAGCAGACCAACCACTGCAGAAGTGACAGAGATCATAATGTCAGCCTCTCTACTCAATAAAAGATGAGTAAAAAAGGTAAAAAGATCATAATGTGTATACAGTAGCCCCTTCTGTTCTCACACAGAGTATTCATGCATGGGGTACTGTAATCTGTCTGGAAGGTCACATTATGGTTATAGAAAATCTCTCCTTTATACACATTCATGGATGTCCTTCCGTCTTTCCTCCTGAAGATCGTGGCTCACTCAGGGTAGAAACCTGCAGCTGGCAGCTGACTGGAGAGGAGAGAGTCTTCTGAAGGAGAGACACTGAAAGAACAACTGCCGAGAAAGAGCTGTTTAAAACAAATTATTAATACATCTTTTTAAACTGTGTAAATAAATCATGCTCCATCATCTGATGCAGATTTTTTTTCATTGTAATAACACAGAATTAACAAGATTCTGCACCACACTGATGAAAGCAGAAAAATCCTTCCCAAGTAGTTTACATATAATGACTCTCTGCTGAAGATGCTTTGCTTGTGGAAAGTTGTACAAACTAAACTGTTTTCTGTAAAGTGTCAAAAAGTACACAAGTAAAAGTAAATGTAAAGCATTATTAGATTTTTCATTTGTTTCTGAGTTTCCTTTAATCACGGCATCACATTTGGCTTTTGAGGATCATTTGGTGCTGCACTTTGACAGACAGGTTCTGTTTGAGTGATTTCTTGAGAACAGTTGTGACAGTAATGAATAGGGATGGGTACCGGTGTCCGGTGCCATTGTGGAACCGGTTCTGACATAAACGGTAGTAACCAGACCGAAAAGCAGCGCACAATTCGGTGCTTCATTTCGGTGCTTTTTTTCCCTGAGAAATCTAGCCAATCACTTCCTTTCCAAGGATAGTAGGCGGGCCCAGGTACGTACGGGGTTTTTTTTTTAGAGCAGAGCTAAAATGCCGAAGCTGAAGCGCTCGAGAGTGTGGCTGTACTTCACAGCAAAAGATGCAAACTCAGCAGCCTGCAACAAATGCTTAAAGGTAATAATGTGCAAAGGAGGTAACACCTCAAATCTAATGAAACACATGGCGTCGCATGGCGTTTTTTTAAAAGCCGAGAAATGCACCGCATTTGATAACTTGCAGCAAGACATCACACCGAGCACATCTACTGCGGGTGTGGTGCCTGTTCTCGGAGTTAGCAACATCCAAGAACCCGAAGAGGAGAGTCCTGGCCCCTAGCCCTGCCAGTGTAGCAGAAATGATAACTGATGATGCTGATGGCAGCAGCACCCGTTCTTCTCTGGGTGAGTATCTTAATGTTGTTCGTGTGCAATTTAAGTTGAGTAAGCTAACCACGTTATTAAATTAATGCATGTAAGGTGAACTAGCAAACACCGTCGTAGTTACATGCGGCTGTCTTCTTGTTTGATGGCAGATACTCCCTTCACCTTGGCCAAAAAGGCTAAAATGACGAAAGAAAAAGTGGACGAAATTCATAGGGCAGTGACAAAATTTATAGTCAAAGATCTCCATCCATTTTCAACGGTGGAGTCACCATCATTCAGGTGAAAAATGTTGTATTACTCTTACATAAAAAAAAATAGACTGTATAATACTGTAAAGGTTAATATGTTCATAGCTGCTTAGCTTTGTAAGTCTTCTCTAAATATTATAAGTAAACTATATGTGAATAAAAGGTGAGCTATATGTTTTTGTTTTTTATCTGGAAGAAAAAAATTAATGAAAATTCAAATGTATTTTCTGTTTATTTTGGGAACTGGTTTATATGTTTTATTTATTTTATCTGAAAAAAAGAATTAAATTTCAAGTCAAAAACACTTTCTTTTTATAAATTTGTTTTTTGTTTTGTTTTGTTTTGTTTTTAATTCAGGGAGATGTCCACTGCCCTTAATCCAAGGTATCAGCCCCCATCGAGGGATGATCTGTCCAACACACTTGTACCTGCTTGGTATTGCGTGGAGAAAAGCAACCTCATCCAGAATTTGGCACAGGTTAACAAGGTCGCTATCACCTGTGATGGATGGACCAGTATTGCTCAGGACCATTTCCTCACAGTGACTGTTCACTACATCTACAAAGGCAAAATGAAGCAGAATGTGCTTAGCACTGAAGCAGTTTATGAGTCACAAACAGGTCCAGTGGTCGCTAAAGAAATATCAAGTGTTGTGGAGCAATTTCACTTGGGAGGGAAAATAATTGCTGCCACTGTAGACAATGCCTGCAACATGGATGTTGCTTTGAAAAAATTGGACTTTTTAAAAGTGGGATGCTTTGCTCATACCCTCAACCTGGCCGCACAAAAGGTGTATGACATTCCTGCAGTTTCCAGCTGGTGTGCCAAAATCCGTCCAGTTGTGGTGTGGCTCAAACGTTCATCCTTGAGCAAAACTGTGCTCAGAGAAAAGCAGCGAATCCTGAGTAAGTAGCGCATGCAGTTACATATCAAGAAGTATTGTTATTCATATTACCTTTTTTATAGTAATTTAAAATATGTTTGTGTCTATCTGTGCTGTAGATTTGCCAGAGCATAATGTAATTCTTGACGTTAAGACGCGCTGGAATTCTCTCTTCCTAATGGTGGAGAGATTTATGGAGCAGTTTGATGCAATCCAGGCAGCTGCTCTGGATCTACGGCTGAGGAAGCCTATGGAGAAGGACAAGTAAGTGAATGACATGAGCATCACTTGCAAGAGCTAAATTACGTCAGTTACCTTTAACATTGTGAATATTTTTCAACAGGCTAGAAAGGTTCACGCACACCGATTTAATGAAGGCAGAGGAGTTTATTAAGTGCATGCAAGTCCTGTACACGTCAACCATGTGTGTGTCAAGTGACAAGTCACCCACATGCAGCCAAATCATCCCCATCCTGGCCACGCTGGAGGCACATTTCAGACGATGTGATGAAGACAGTGTTTTCACCTCTTCAATAAAAGGGAAAGTCTGGGGTAGTCTGCAGAAAAGATATCAGGTATTTGCAGACAATATCAATGCGCATGAAAAATAGGGTTACCTTTTTTCAGTATCAGCTCCTATGTTATATCTTGTTTTACTTAAAGGATGAAAACCTTCAGAAATTTCTGAAGGAGGCCATGATGATGGACCCACGTTTTAAAGGCAGGCTAGGTGGTGAGGCAGCTACTGACATCTGGGACAGGTTGGAGAAGGCAGCAGTTGCAAATGCCACAGCAGCAGTTGCACAGGTATTTTCATTGTGTGTGTACAATCTTGTCCTTTTGCATCATGATGTAGTTTCTATGTTGAAGGAATGCTCTTTTACTATCTGTGTGTCCATAGCCTCCCACTGAGGACCCCAAAGCACACAGCAAGGTGGATGATGCTGACATGGACAAGCCAGAAAAATATGTAATTTCAGATTTTTTCTAACACAACCACTACATTCTAAAAGTGATCTTTATTTATTTTGCAAACCTCACACATCTTTTTTTGTTGTTTTTCAGCTAAGTAAGGTCCAGAAGTCACCCTTAGAAAAGCTGTTTGAGGATGAAGACAGAGAGCTTCAACAGGCTGCTTCTCAAGCGGGTAGAGTCCCCTCAATCACAGAGCAGGTACAGAAGGAGCTTCAAATATACAAAAGACTGCCAGGAATTACCTCTGGACAAGACCCTGTGGCCTGGTGGTGGAGTAAGAGGGATACACGCCCCAATTTATCTGCCCTATCAGAAAAATACTTGTGTGTCCCAGCCTCATCAACGCCTTCTGAAAGAGTTTTCTCTTGTGCTGGGCATGCCATCAGCCAAGAGCGATGCTGTATAGCTCCAGAAAAGGCTAATATGATTATCTTCTTGCAAAAAAACTGCTAAACATCACAGGTTTCATGACAAAGTTTGTGTTTTCAATTGTTTAAGCACTGGTTCCAACCAAAGAAGTTATGTTTTATTGACAGAAAGGGCTAACTTTGTTATCATTTTGCTTAAAAAAAATTACTGGGAAAAATAAAAACACAAGAGGTTTTTGGACGAAGTTTCTGTTCTTTATTCTTTAAGCACCGGCACCGTTTCAAAAGTACCGTTTTGGCACCGGTATCGGATAAAACCTAAACGATACCCATCCCTAGTCTTTACCTTACAATATAAAGTACCTCGAGGTGTCTGTTGTTGTGATTTGTTGTTGTGATTTGGTGCTGTGATTTGGTGCAGCCCCACCCACAGGGTGATCTCGCTAACGGAGATTTGCCGCATTAATGCAGTTATGGCGTTAACGTCATTTTAAAGAGATTAACGATGACAGCACTAGTTTTAACACAATGTGTTTTAATATTCAGCAAAGTCGAACTTATGTCACAGAGTGCCCTAAAATATCCTTCATAGTAGAGATGCTGACGGGTGGAGTGTCAGCACAGGGGCACAGGCCGTTTTAAACACCAATCCAGAATTTTCCTACCTATATTTCCTGTCTAAATTTCGATGAAAATTTCGGGAAATGAACTGGGGAACCTCGGCCGACTGACGGAAGTTTGAACCCTTGGAAGAGGGCTCTGCCCACAGTATGGCTGATGATGGAGCACGAGAAGGCAGACAATGAGGAGCAGGCCACACAGCTGACATGCCAGACTCAGACGCTCTGGTCGGAGAAACAAGGTGCCTGGCGGGTGAGTGTTTTGCCTGTGGGAAGAAGGGACATCTTGCTGATACCTGTCCCTCCCGGTTAAACCCACTGATCTTGTCCTGCTAAATTCACGCACAATTCACTAGCTCACTTATGCAGCGTGATAGTCGACTCCAGGGCAGAACAGAGTTTTGTGTGAGACGCTTGCTCAGAAGATGGATCTCCGGTTATTTCCCCTTCCAGCAGTGTCTGCTTTGAATGGAACACGGCTAGTCGATGTTACCCATCGCACCCTGGAGATTTAGCTGACTCTTTCTGGCAATCATGTCGAAAAACTCAGTCTGTTTTTGCTAAATTCCACTCTTATTTTTTTTCTACACCAGACAGAAGCTCTGACAACAAAGTTCTTTAAATTTTCCGGAGTAGTTACGGCTTCAGTGCCTGATATTAGTGCTGACAAACTTATGTTTGTTTTTGCTTTAAACATTTATCTTCTGATATCATGTCCTTAATAGTCACATCTCTAGTAGTCATTTACAAGGTAATTGTATATATGATTTATGCAAAGTTCCCAGCAATTCCATTATCAAAAGTAACTTGATATTCTGCCCATTGGTGTAACAAACAGGATAGTTGACAGTGCATCATGTGACCTCAGAGTTCAAATATCACCTCCTCAAAATACCTGAAATCACACCAAGAGTAACAACAGAGCTTACCATAATAGAAAAGCTCCAGTACTTTATTCTATCTCTATATAAACCTTCATACAAGACATGTCAAGTGAACCAGCTTTGTTTTTATTACACAATGCTGCAACAGCACTTTGTGATTATTGCAAGTGCAAATGTCTAGTGGCTCTTGACTGATATTTGCTATAATTTTCAAAACATGGTGGCTGTATTAATCCTTTAACGTGAATTTCACGAGTTGTGTTCTTCTCTTTGGTTTGGACTGTCAAAAATAATACCCCCCATGGACAAAACTGAAAATTATTTAAACAAAAACAACAACAGAGAAAAATGAATTATTGAAGTCTAAATCATGTTTGTGTGATGATGGTTAGAAAGTGTATTCAATATAACAGAAACACACATAAGTATAACCACAGTTATGAAAAGTTGGAAGGTCCTGCAATAATATCAATATTTCTATGAAATTTGAAAAAAGTCTAAATGTCTAATGTCACGGGGAGTCACATGAGCAGATTGTGTCTTGCAACCCATGAGGAAGTTAAAAAAAAAAAAAGGGAAAAAACACTCTGGAATACATAAAAAAAAATCAACATAAACAGAAAGATGTTTAGTTTGTGTGTATGTTTTTTTTTCTTAATTGTATTGATCTTTTTAAAGTGATTTATATCTTTGATATAAGCAAAGTTGAAAAAGAGGTTTGGATTCAGCCTGAAATACATAAAGCACAATTATAATTAAAAAGCCCGACGTTTTTTTTTTGTTTTGTTTTTTTATTTCACTGTGCAAGCTGGATGATGAAACAGGCTGATGCTTTGGCACATCCAAGTGTATTGCACTCTTCATTCTAAAGACAATAAAACAAGCAAATCTTAACATTGTTTATGCAGCATGTGTGAATTCAGAAACCACTTGAAAAACACGTTTTTAACATATAAGGCTCCACATGGACAGACCTAGCTTAAATATCAGAGCTTTGGCGACCTTATCACTGAAGCAGGCCTTTCAGGTCCTCTACCCAGAGTCTCCTAACTATCATTCACTCTAATTTTCAAACCAAAGGTGTGTTTGAGCCTCCCTCACCCTCTCAGTTCCATGTTTGTTTTAAACAACAGATGACTGCTTATAGGTTAGTGTTCCCTCAGTCTTTTTTCCTTTCTTTTGGGCCATAGTTTACAACTGTTTACATTACAAGTATATATGTTGGAATGAGTGCCTGATTATGTGACTGTTTATGTCTCTAGGTCTATGTTTGTACAGTATTAATGTGTTCAAACTGTGAAGCACTTTGTAACTCTGTGCCTTGAAAAAAAGCTATACAAAGTTATTTTTATTATTATTAATTATAATAATAATAGTGATGGTGATAATAATGATCATAATAATAAATATTTCCACTAGCACACGCAGGACAATGAAAATAAGAAATACCCCTTAATTCAGTGTTTCACCTTGATAGTTGTGAATCATGCACCGACCATTAAGTCCAGTAACACAAAGACATCCAGAGTGGAGTCTAGACTAGCCAACCAACAGCTTAATGCAGTCTCAAGACACTTACTATGAATTTATAACGTAGGTTTGCTTTACATATCAATACATATACGATACTTACTGATTCCTAACTTAATGTTAAACAGTGTTGAAACAACAAGTCTAAGAAGAGCTTCTGTAATTACTAAGTTGTTAAGGTGTATTTAAAGACTGCCAAAAACTCCCATTTTTCTCAACTTGCTGTTAATTCACATAACTCTCGTGTTTTGTATAATACTATAAATTCTGTACTGAATGCAGAGGATCATGTTCTTTTGCAATCTTCTGAGGTTATGTGTAATAAGTTTCTTAATTTCTTTGTGGATAAGGTTGCCAGTTTGAGACCCTCCACTTTATCTTCTGTTGACCCGGCTGTGCATGTTGCCTGTTTAAATTTGCTTATTGCTTTCCAACCAATTGTTCTACCTGAACTGGAGAAGCTTGTGTTAACTGCTAAACCGTGTGGTTCTCCGAATGATGTTGCTCATCCCTGTTTTCTAAAACAGGTGTTTCCTACTGTTGGACCACATATTCTGAACCTAATTAATACCAGCCTCTTGTCAGGTCAAGTACCAAGCGAGCTTAGGCATGCAGTTATTCATCCCCTACTTAAGAAGCCAGGCTCAGATATTTCAGTTATGTCAAACTTTAGCCCCATCTCTAAACTTCCTTTTCTGAGTAAGAAATGAACGATATTCTGGTAGTGACGGACTGTGGAGAACACGTAGTGCTTATACTACTAGATATGACTGCTGGATTCGACACAGTGGATCACGACCTGCTGATCTCTCGATTACAGCATTGTGTGGGCATTTCCTGGCTTGGCACTCCTGTGGATAAAATCATATCTCTCAAACAGGAGCTTCTGTGTTAAGTTGGGTTTGTCATCGTCCTCCGTGGCCCCTCTGCCATGGGGTGTACCACAGGGATCTATTCTTGGGCCATTACTGTTTTGGTTGTATCCCCTCCTCACCTGAAGAGCTCGATTACCAATCTTGGGTTAAAAATCGACTCTGCACTTACTTTTGATGGCCACGTGAATGGGGTGGTGAAATCATCATTCTGTCAACTCAGGCGTCTGTCGAAGGTTAAACCTTTTCTTTCAAGGCGTGACTTGGAGACTGTTATCCATGCTTTTATAACCTCACGCTTGGATTATTGTAACTCCCTTTTAATAGGGGTTGGACTGGGCACTCTGACACGCCTGCAACTAGTACAGAATGCTGCGGCACGGTTTTTATCTGGTAAAAGGAAATTTGACCACATTACTCCGGTTCTGGCCTCCCTGCACTGGCTTCCAATTGAATTTAGGATTCATTTTAAAGTTCTTTTATTGGTTTTTAAATCCTTAAATGGTCTGGCACCTGCATATTTGTCTGATTTGGTGAAGCCCTATGTCCCCACTCGTTCGCTCCGGTCAGCTGAGCAGCTGTTGCTCTCAGTCCCCAAATCATGGCTGAAACTGAGAGGAGACCGAGCGTTCTCTATTGTGGCTCCAAAACTTTGGAATAATCTTCCTCTTCACGTTAGGCAATCGACATCAGTGCTGGTTTTTAAATCCAGATTGAAAACGCATTTTTATTCGCTGGCTTTGGACTCAGTGGTTAAATGACTTGTATTTACTTATATATTATTGTTTTTGCTATGTTTATTATTTTATCGTATTTATTATTCTTATTGTATCTCTTATATTTCTATTGTTCAGCACTTTGGTCAGCCTTGTGTGTTTTTAAAGTGCTATATAAATAAACTATGATGATGATGATATTTACAATTGCCTGTGGTGTTCCAGTTGTATTCTTCTTTAAGGGGATTTTGTTAAATTAATGATACAATCAGATAACCAGAGATGGGCAGTAACGCGTTACTTGTAACGCGTTACTGTAATCTGATTACTTTTTTCAAGTAACGAGTAATGTAAGGGATTACTATTGCAAAAACGGTAATTAGATTACCGTTACTTTCACGTAGGAACGCTGCGTTACTGCGTTACTAAAACCGTGATTTTTTGCGAGAACGTCTCATGACAGTGACGTAAGCGAGTGCGACGTTCGTGACAACAGCTGTCTGCAGATCATAATATATCGAGTGCGGGACAGAGTGTAGCATGCAGCGTTTAAAGCGTGGAAGTACTGACCTTATTTTGAGTTTGATTCCATAAAAAGTGACAAAAACATTAGTGTCCGTTGTGCGTGGGAAGAAAACTTCTTTTTACAGCGAAAAAACCCCTAAACTTCCAAGCAAGCACCGAGTGTACTACGACGTAATGTGAAATTCACAGAGAAACTCGCGGATTCTTCCACTGACCGCTGCGGCACACCTGCACCAGGGTAAACCTCCTCCGCCTACCCCAGTCCTGCTTTACAGGTGAAAATAGAGCAACAGGACCGCTAGTCTTTGATTTTATTTATTTTCTGCTGTGTTTTACTTGCATCTATTTGAAAGAGTGAGTGTAAACACAAAAAAATATTTTATTTTATGTGCTGGAATGTGCAGAAAATAGGTTTAAATGTTAAACAAATTTCTTCCAGTCAGAGAATGTTGCATATAATTTAATTTTTGCTTGATGCATAAAGTTAAAAGATTAAAACTAATAAAACAAGTTTTAAAAAGAGACTTTTCCATTTGATTACATTTTGTATGATGAATTATGCAGAAAAAGTAGAATTGGGCTGAAAGATCTATCGCTTTATCACCTATTCAGGTTGTAAATCGTGTTTTTAAAAAGTAACTAAGTAACTAAGTAACTAAGTAATCGATTACTTTTGAAAATAAGTAATCAGTAAAGTAACGGGATTACTTTTTGGGGGAAGTAATCAGTAATTAGTAACTGATTACTTTTTTCAAGTAACTTGACCAACACTGCAGATAACACATCAGGATTACTTAAAGAGCCGAATGATTGGAAGTGCAACAAGACAACAGAAGTAAAGTTTCACTGATGGAAATTTTTCACATATACACAGAAACAATTCATTCATTTTCTTAACTTCTCATAAAAGGGTCTATGAGGGCTTGTAGAATGGTTTGATTATGACTATTGTCAAGAGATTTATTCTTAGACACTTCTTCAGCTGAGAAATCAGAGAGGAGAAATCAGAGAGGAGAAACACACACTGCAGTTATTTACTTGCAAGCAAGGGCAGTCACAGAGCACTCGCACGAGAGTGAGAGCTCCGGGACACGTGCTCTGCCACTGCCCTGGTCTTTATTTATACACAGAAAAGTAATACAACAGTGAATACATTTGTTCAGTGGAATGTTAATACGTGAGCATGTGCGTATGTGAGTGTGTGTGTGTGTGTGTGTGTGTGTGTGTGTGTGTGTGTGAAGCGGCTCCTTTTCCCGGTACAGTGAAACTGCTTGTTCAGCTCTATCGCTGTGGGAAAGAACTGATAAGAAAGAGGCAGAACAAGTCTTAAAGATGAACAATAGTCTAAGTCATCAAAAGGTTATTATGCAGTATTCTATTATATCTAAACTTATATCATTAAAAGCTTATACTGACTACTAAGTACAATTTTCTAATGACAACTATCATCTAGAGAACTAAAGGAGAAAAATCTTTTGAGAGAAATATATTTAG
This sequence comes from Oreochromis niloticus, assembly GCF_001858045.2. NCBI lineage: Eukaryota > Metazoa > Chordata > Actinopteri > Cichliformes > Cichlidae > Oreochromis > Oreochromis niloticus. The sequence continues at coordinate 6,913,808 of NC_031985.2, forward strand.
TAGAGCTGGAAAATCAATGCCAAGGTGCACTGAAGCTTTTCTTGCAGCACATAGTAAACCAACACCTTACTAAGATACAGTGGGCATTTAATGTAGATTTTAAAGGGTTAAAATCCATCCTACCTTTTAAGAGAATCAATTTTTAATATGGTCTGCCTATTGTAATACATAATCAAATACATAATTGGATACATACTTGAAATACGTTATCTGTTTTATGAACAGATTTTTTTCTTTAACCTTCAGTTATAGTAGGCACTCTGTCAATATCCACTTGCATTCAGTTCAGTTCAGTTTTATTTGTATGGCACCAACAGTTTCCCCAAGGTGCTTTATATTGCATGGTAAAGACCCCACAATAATACAGAAAAACCCCAACAATCAGATGACCCCCAATGGCGTCCTTGGCTGCAGTGGGAAGGAAAAACTGCCTTTTAACAGGAAAACACCTCCAGCAGAACCATCTCCTCTGACCAGGTTGGGGTGAGGGGAGGTAAACAAGACAAAGAGATGTTGTGGAGGAGGGCAAGAGATGAGTAATAAAAATGAATAATGCAGACACATACATATATTACATCTGATGAACCCCGGAGAGTGCTGTGATTGTCTATGTGTTCTCTGGATTCAGAGTTCAGAGCTGGTGTCAGGAGCTGTAAGATCCAGAACATACTGTTAGTCCACTGATCTTGAACTGGATTCTGTCTATAAAAATAACTGGTAAAACACATTATATTAGAAGTAAATAGTTTCCCTTTTTCAAGGGTTTTTATACTTGGCTCTAAATTCATTTTAAGCAGCTGGTGATTGGACATCCACCTTGAAGGCAGTCACCTGCATGTGTTAACTGACTAACAGATTTCTCACCTTCATTTCTTAATTCAGTTTTCCTCCAGTTGGTTCTGATCACTGATTTATTCAGTCTGGTGATGATGTCATCCTCACTATCAGAGAGCTGAAACACACAGTCGTATCTACACCAGTCTTCAGGTGTGACTGATGAAATGTTCAGGTCAACTCTCATCTGGAAGGTCCCATCATGATTGGATTGGATCTCTTTGTGGTCTACATACTCATGAAGCTCCTCTCCATCTTTCCTCCAGAACATCACGGCTCTGTCAGGATAGAAACCTGTAGCGTGGCAGCTGACTGGAGAGGAGGGAGTCTTCTGGAGGAGAAACACTGAGGGAAGAACTGGACAAAGATGAATTTTAAATAATGAAATTATTTAATTATAATTAAAATATATATTTTTCAGATATATTTTCCTGTGGAAAATGAAAAAAGAATGTTAGTTTACCTTTTCTATTCAGAAAATGTTTTGCATAGTTCAAAGGTATCTTCATCCCATCAGGGCACATATTTTTTAAAAAGTACTTCAGTAAACTATTTTTGGCGATGTTTCCATTCCACTTTTGTTTGGTGATTTCAGCCTCCACATTTGAAGTGATCCATGTCCCAGTCTCAAGGTCAAATGCAATGAAGTCCTCTCCATTATATCCAAATAGATTAAAACCATTAATCTTTTCGGTCTCATCGTCCCATTCACAGCCTAAAATCTGCTGGATAAGGTGGGCACCTGAAGGAGAAACAAGGTTGAACTAAACCAGAATGAGATTCAGGATCCCTCCTATTATAAGTGCTTTTATATCTTTCAAAGTTTTTCTCAACCTCTTCAATAAATGTACCCAGATATTGTCAAGTAAATAATAAAAATAACATACCTTCAATTTCATTTGAGTGCTGCTTGAAAATTCTAGTTTCATCAATCAAGATTTGCTGATAATTCATGCAGTTCTTAGTGTATGTTTCCCATTGCCGAGGATCATCTTTTATGAACTCTCTTACCCAGTCTTGTTGGGCTTCTAATGTTTTCATGTTTATGTTGTAGGAACCCATCATAACATCATCAATAGTTATCACTGCTAAATAATCAGGGGTATTCGGGAATTCAGAAGATATCATGACATAAAACTTCCAGGAGTGTTTTGCTGTAAGAGAAACAGAATTTGTTAATTTTTTTCACTGGTTGTCATGTCAGCAAGTGAGAATGAGTTTGGCTCTGTTTCTACTTGCAGAGTGGTATTTAACTAGTCTGTATTTAGTTTTGGTCCCTGGTTTTGTTTACTCAGTTGATTAGGTAGACCTTGCTGCTGACACATCTTTATCACACACTTTTGCTTCATGTTTTTCTCTTTAGGCTAATTTTAATTTCTAATTTAGTTGATAACAATAGTCTCGTTAAGCAAATTAGAAATTAAAATATATCTTGATTGTTGATCGTGATCTTACCTGAAGATGCAGCATGACATAGGAAAAGGAGTATCGTTAGTTCCTTCATCATGTTTAGCCAGCTGGATTCACACTGAACAACTGAGAGAAGTGTGAGATGGTTTTACATGTTTGTTCAGTCTAAAAATGTTTCCTGGTTTACTGGAGTTTTTTGAATGGCTCAACATCAACTGACACCCTGCAGAATAACATGGACTTTGCTCCGACTAATACTATTTCAGTTTAACTGGTTCAGTAATGAAATGAAATAGGCTTCTTTGTTATGTTCAAAACCTTTTTTTACATTTTTACTTTGATCCATTTGTTGCTGCTTGTATTGTGCAAAGTTTAAAATAAAGTAAATCATGCAAAACATAAACTGAAACTTTAAAGACGTGCACCTTAGCCATGACTGAGCCAGCAAATATGTTGGTGTTCACAAGTAACTTCTATATAGAGCTTCATATAGGTACACAAATATTGCGGGTTTATTTTGGCTATAGTACATTGTTCTGTGTGTTCTGTTCGCCTCTGCTTTTCTGCTGCCTAACTCCACAGCATACCTGGTTATGTTAAAGGCTGAGCATTTTTGAAAAAGTAAAAGGAACTTTTTAATTTTTTTAATGTTAACATTTTCAGCTACAAAGGACTTTACCAGACAATTACTACAGTTTATTATGCATTTTGAATTATTAAGACTTGTGGTGGAGCCTCAGTGGGTTTCCAGTAGTGTAAATAGAAAACCTCCTTTTAAACGTCTTTTAATCTCTAGCTGTCATCTGCAGCCGTTTCCCTTGTTTAAAAAAAAAAAATACTAAACCTGTTTCATCAGTTCCTGCTTCTATGCTCCACATGAATAACAAGAAAATGTTTCCAATTTCCTTGTTATAAACCCAGGTGTTGGCTTATTTGTTGCCAACACTTGTTGCCAAGTGTTGGTAATAAATTAGTGTCTGACTTCCTTGTAAGTTTCTTAAAGATCTGCAGAGTAAACAGGAAGCACTCCGAGAGCCCAAAACTCTGCCAAGGTGGATGCAAAACACCAAACACCAAAAAACTTAATCTCCTTGGCACAGTTCAAAAGTTCCATGAGTAATGGAAATGTGGTTTTAACACACAAGATTACAAACAATTCATCCAGACAGCTTGCAAAGTAAGTAAACTGAAACTCCTAGAATTTTTTTTTTTTTTTTACAGAAAATTGTATCAAGGTGCACAGACCGTATAAACAATTTTCACAGTAAGGTGCATAGTTACAATGAATTACAATTTAACTATGTAACAATAGGCATAACGTAATTTTTCACATAGAAATCAACTTTAAATATAATATCGTTATTGATTATGTATTTTTTAGTAACTAAACATTTATTTACAAGAGGAAAAAAATGAAAGTAATGAAGTAAACAAAAACAAAATTGTACTTATTTCTAAAATGTTATCTTAATAGTCCCATAACTGAGTTAAGGTCTTTCATGCAGCCTCAGTGAGTTTGTGACAGCTTCAAAAGTTCTTTATTCAAAAAAAGCCAAAACAAACAAACTTGATTGTAAATAATAGACAGTAAATAAACACTGATGTGTCCAAACTGTGCAATCAATAGTGACTCAAGCACACACACAAATGTACATATCTGTTTATTTATTTGCACTGTATTTTTTTTTTTATTAGAATTTTATTTTCAACTTTTGTATTTCTGTGAATAGTTATATTGCTTTCTTTGCTTTCCATTCTTTTCTTTGCACTGAATGGGACAGCATGTAATTGCATTGTGCTTTTGACATAATGACAATGAAGGAGTCTGATTCTAAGCTCTTGATGTCACTGTATGTCCGGGAGCTGTGTTTGCTTATGTGGTCTCTGGACTCAGTCTCTCAGAGAGGTCAGAGATGTTGACAGGTGCTGTAAGATCCAAAACACATTGTAAGTCCACTGATCATTGATTGGATTTTATTTATAAAAAAGAAATAGCAATTGCAATATAAATAAAATGTTTCTTTTCCCTACATGTTATACTTACATAAGTTGGTGCTTTTGCCTGAAACAAAATGGAAAAACAGATAATTTCAGTTCTTACATTTTTAAATATTGTGAGATTATTCTGTTATTATATGTTACCTTATATCTGTAATCAAAGTAGTTGAATTATGATACTGCTGTAGATCATATTATACCCCTTAATATAGAGTGTGTGATCAGTATGTAGTTTTAATTTGCATTATACTTCTGACTTAAAAGAGTGTGAAAATCATTAGATCTATTGGATTGACCTGTATTATTTGACACTGTTGAATGTGTTACACTGTTTCTTGACATTGCATACTGCTGAATCATGAAGAGAATGTTGTGTGCAGAAGACCTTGTGTCTGCAGTTAGGAGAAGATAGACTACATTCCATACCCCCACCGTCTTTAGAGCATGAAGACAGGGAGCCGAGGTCATAACTTAGGCGCCGTAAGAGAGAAAACATGTGAATGTTTAGGCTTTTACAAATAGGTGGGGGCCACTAGGAGCTATAAAAGGCTGAGTAACCCGTCACCATTTTGAGACATGCTGTGACCCTCTTCAGGCATCTCTCCCCATCACGATGGTTCTTATGCTCATAAGTGTTGAATTGTATGAAAATAAAATATTGTTGATTGAGCATGTATACACCGAGTATTGTCCCTCCTTCAGCCCAAAGATTAAAACAACTGGGAGTTTTTAACAACTTGGTGCCCGGTGACCCGGATCTTTGGTGTGCTGAGGAGGTGCAGATTTGGCCTTTGGTGAGATTGTGGGGCGAGGCGAACAGAGGGCCGGCCTAAATAGAAAGGTAAGCACAGCCTGTTGTATTATAAATACCAAATGTGCATATTGGGCTTTCCAAATTAATCTGTTCGCTGAGTTACACGTATTTTCACATTAAATTTGTCGGTGTCTGGTTTTCGGCGCAAGATACTAACAACATAAGTTGAGGCTGAATTCCAGTGTGTCATAGGAACTGCTTCTAGCAAGATACTAATAATATACTACGTTGAGTCTAGTTGCAGCCCACGTTACCTTCCACATTTAACTTTGTCTATGACTGGCTTCTGTTGCAAGAAACGGGGAAAACTTCTAAGACGCAACCAAAGTTTAGCATATGAAATAGAGGTGAAATAGAGTCTGACTTGTGGTGCGCTTGCATTTCAAAGGTGAGCTCAGAGGTTTCTGTGTGTGTTTCTGCGTGTGAGACGCGCTCTGGGTGTGTTTCTGTGTGTGAACTGTGAACACAGTGACAGTGACGGTTGATGTGTGATTAGGAGGACATTAGTGCGAAGAGAATGCTTTAAGATCTAAGGTTGACGCCTAGTGTACCTGTGGAAATTAATTTTGCCCTGGGGTTGGCTCCCCCACCGTACGTTGGACGCGGCGTACGGACCAGCGTCGTCTGGAGGTCCAGGTTTATCACCTGAGAGCTGAGGCCCTCAAACGATAACAGAGTAACACTGGAACGGCCGTGTAATCACGGGTTCACATTTATTCTGGAACAGAACAAGAGAATGCTTTGTCATCTAAGGTTGAGTTCTATATTAGTCAAAAGAAAACCGAGGTTAGAGTCCTCATTTCTTAAAATAGAGGTTAGAGTCCTCGTTTCAGTGACGTTTCAGTGGTTAAAATTGTTGTGTGCCTGTCCCCTGATAACGTGAAATTAAGAACAAAGAGGGAATTTGGAGCCACATAGAGACAGACGGGCATAATTGGGTGCATTACTCTGTGGTGTAATCTTAATTAAAAAAAATAAAAGGAGTGAGAGATAGTAAGAGGTGTGTAGTGGAGAAGTATTGAGGAGTAGAGAGAGGAATGTGTTGGGAGACTGATGTGCAGTTTAAGCTGTCAAGGTGGGCGTGTTGCCTGCTTATCTGTTTAACAGTGATGAAAATGATATTAAATAAATCTCTTAGTGTGTTCATACAGGAAGCTACGGACCTGGACCAACTGCCCCCACAAGCACAGCGGCCGAAGCAAAATTATAGTAGTGGGAACCACACCCAGCACAAATCAGCAGCTGGGAAACAGACAGCAGCGAGGAGAGAATTAGAGGAGGAAGTAAGAGAAGTTTTAACACATAAAATTTGGGGCCAACAGACTTGTGGAGGTTGGGAAAGCGTCCGGAGCATCACAACAAAAGGTGAAACAAAAACACACACAAGCAGAGAAATATGAGAGAAAGGCTCCTTTTAAGGTAATGCCTAGTTTGAGAAAGAGTTAAAATTAACCTGCCTACAAATGCACACACATGCAATGAAGAAACAGCTTACACTCATGAACATGTGAAGATTTTCCAGCAAGGTTAAAGCAGCAAAAATTAACATACACCTGTTGTTTTTTAATGATGAAGTTTATCCATTACTAACAAATATACCCTCTGGGTTGCAGGACAACCACTTAACTTCAAAGAAAAAGAAAATAAAGAGACTGGTATGACCAACCAGTGATGAAACAACAAATTTGGTGGTTAAGAGTCAAATTGTGAGATGTTTTCTGCTGATTGAACAACACAAGTGATTACTGACGGAAAGAAAATTGTCTTTTGTGAATTTAAAAATTTGAACATGTGCATGTTGTCCTGTCAACTTGGTGGGTTATGAGTTGATTATATCGTAAGAAAGAAAAAAAAAAAAAAAAGGGGGAGAGAAGGCTCACACAGGGCCTGGCCCGGTGTTTCTCCCCTCTCTTTGTAACACAGCCAACACAAAATCATTTTCCTGTTCGTACACTTCTGTTTGTTTTTGTTTTGTTTTGTTTTTGTTTTTTTCTCTTTATGTTTAATTACAGGCTGCTTTGCCGGCCCTGAAAGCCGAGGCTGACCTGGACTCCTGCTCTCCCCTCTACGTGACCCTGACCAAACGCTGCAACAGCTGGACCCACAACAACAACCTGAAAAATGTCAACAGTGCTGCAGAAAAGCGATCTCATGCAGCAGAGACGGAGAGCACTAAACCTAAGGCCCGTTTCACTACACGGGGGAAAATTCTCCGACAGCTTCAGCTGACAGAGCTGTGACGAGACGCCCGCCAAGCCCGAATGAAAAGTAAGGCAGAATAAAAGAATGCTGATCTTGATAACTCTGCATTAACACTGTGCAGGACAGTGATGGACCAACACGGCAGCAAAAAGGGCGTGACCGAGACCGAAGGACCAACTGAGGTCAAAAGGCACCTCAGAATGGACAAAAACACAGGAGAAGAAGATGCAGGTTTCACCTACGGTGAGCATGGACATTGGAGAAAGGACTGCCCCAATTGGGGTCAGAACCAGGATGGACAGAACTTTGAACAGCAGCAGCAGCAATGGTCGCAAACAGACTGAAAAGGAGGAGGGCAGGACCCCAGGGCACGCTTCAGGCCGTGGTTTACCCAAGACATCAGAACAGGAAAGTGATGAACACACACAAACACACACATCTACATACACTGACTCAGAATGAAGAGAAACACACACATGAACAGATGTGCACTCGTTGATTGAGTGAGAAATGACACACACACACACACGCTGATGCAATGAAGAATGCTTTGCTAACAAATGCTTAAGCTGATATGCAAAATGCTGCACACAAACATCCCAATATATATTTTTATAAGAAGCCATTGATTACTTAAAATGTGTTTTATGTCACCCAGATTGCATTTATGTAGATTTAAGGAATACGGTCTAAAACAGTTTGGCTATGAAAACAATGTCTGTGCGTGATGTCTGTTTACGGCTAAAGGCCTTGACTGAATTCTTTGCTGTGCTTCACACAGCCTGGTGAGGAACAGTGGCACAGAGTGAAAATGATGAACTAATAGTGTAAGTTTTAGGTCGAAGTACTGCATTTTCTGTGATTGAGATTTAATTCAAGGAGGAACAAAGGTGCTACGGTACCTGAGGTTCTCATTCCCACACAATATTGTCCCGGCAGGAAGTAAAACTTTCCTGTGAATTTCTGGTTGATTTTTTGGTTTTGCTTAGCGCTAGCTTGATTTTATCAGTGAGCTTTGGCTTGTGTTCTTTCTCTAAGCGAGAGAGGGATGATTTTATGTTTGGACATGTCTGCAATGGGCCCTAGTATGTGTTATTTTATTAGTATTTTGTTGGTTATGTCTGTCTTCGTTTTTGTTACAGTGCACTGAGATAAGAACATCTGAGAGGTGTGATCCACTGGTGGTGATATTTTGTGAGTTCATGATTTAACAATCAGCTCTTTAATCCAGGCCTGAAAGATTGAAATTTAAAGCGCTATAAAATATTATTACTGTAAACAGTTGCAAAGTGTGTTTCTCCATGATTATAATGGGCTTTGGAGAAATTCACTCATATGGGACACTGATCAGATGAGAAGTCCTGAGCCTAAAAGGATTGCAGCGAGTCAATCCAGTCCAAAAGACAAGGACTAGTTTCCTTTAAAATGATGACGTCATCTTGCTGGTGATGGATGCTCGAATAGGTCACGCGTGAGACTCCATTATCAGCAACATCTGGTATGAATGTGTGTGAATGAATGCATGTGACTGGACTGTGATGGACTGACTTGATACTGAGACAAAGACTGCACGAACTTTAGGATTAGTAAATGCTGACAAACAATTCACCCAGCCGGCAAGAGAGGGTGGATGTTTCGCTTTGTTTTGTTTTGTTTTTGCAGGAGCAGGAGGATAAGAGAGACTGGAGGAGGAGACGGTAGCTTCACATGAGAGTGTGGAACTGCAGATTTAACCCTTTGATTGCTAATTTTGAGTTACTGATGTTTGCATTAAGAAAAACTGTGCTTTATTAGCTGTGTTTTGATTAAGGTATCATGTTATATTATTGGGAATGCCAAATGCTACAGTGGAGAAAACTTTTGATATCACTTATGACTGGAATAGGTTGCTATTAACCATAGCAGGCCACTGTAAAAAGTTAATTAAGGTTTATAAAGGAAAAGTACCAAAACTTTAACAATATTTAGGAATGTCTTGCCACATTCAAAATTAAATTCAAAGTAAAAGATACCCTTAAACTCAGAGAATCAATATGAAATAAAACATGCAAATTTTGTATAAAGTACATGACTGATAACTGTTCTGTCCTGAGCTTTTGTTTCCTATAGCTCCCACTTGACCACACCAACAGTTTTTACCACCAAAGGAGGTTAATTAAAAGTTTAACAACAAGCATAAAATTTTCCAAAACTTAGAGACAGAAAGGAGTTCTGAATAATCATAATTTGGCAAACCACTAGGATGGCGTTGGACATCCTCAGATGGGAAAAGGGTTGGTGTGACCAAGGTGTGGTTTGGCTTGTTGTATGTATATTTCAAAATGTTACAGCTCTGGATGGACCAGTTACCAGGGCATGGAAGGATGACAGACTTTATTACATGTGGAGAAGGGAACTTTCTGGGATTAAAGATCCTCAGGGTGAGTGGTTGACTAAAGCATGCATAATCATTTTGTTATTGAATGTTAATTGATTGATAATTGGCCACATTTACAGCTGTGTTGACTTGTTGTGGACACAGTTCACTTCATGTTTAAGGATTCTAATTAACAGATTTAAAAACAGTGGGTACAAAGGGGGTGACAAATGTGTAGTTCATACTAACACAGAGATTTTGTTTCTAGGTAGTTCTGCAGATGCAGTCCCTGGGCAGAGCCAGGTGTTTAACAGATCTAACGTGAGAATTAAATTGATTTTATTCCCCGACACAGGATGACAAGGCTGGAGCAACGGTACTCGAGAGAAGAATTTCTGATACTTCCTTTTCTAGCTCCGGTGAATTGACACATGGGAGTGTGTCAAAAAGGGGGGAGTGGAAGTTGAGTCTGAACATCAAACAATGGTTTTATGAACATTTTATGACTTTATTTGTGTGTTTAATAATTTAGGTATGGTAAAACTTAAGCTTATAAAGTTAGAATAAAAAGGGTTAATTTGTTTCTGCGTCATCGGAAGAACAATGGATAACAACACTAGATTATCAAGGCTAGGGAGAGAGGTGTTTTGGTTTTCTGTCTCTTACAGAGAGAGGAACAGACACCAGATGAGGACACGGAGATGAGGATCCTTCACAGCAACTGGGGTCAAGTGTCATGGCGTTTGGGCTTCTGTTGGGCTCCTCGAGAAGATGGATCCCATAAACACAGCAATAACCATGAAGGGGTTGGCGAAAATCTAGGAACACCAGACCAACGAGGTTCGAGAGGCTCTTGGTAAAAAGGGGGACACGGCTGTGATCCCAAAATACACAGATCTTTGTTTGAAATCGGGGCAGAATAATCCCCTGATCTGTGCAACGACTAAAGGGTGGTCTAACCCCAGAGGTCGAAGAAAGAAGCTGAGAATCACCCAACTGGAAGATACTGGTAGCTGCAGCATTAAAATAAAGGTTAAAAACTCCTTAGACAGAGGTTCTAGTCTGAGTACATTTGAAAGGTATAAGGTGGCACCAAAATGGGGGTGGAAAACTGGAGCACCGAAATAAAGCTGTGGGAGAATTGGGGAGTGATGGGAGTGTCATCTGTACTTTGTTGTTGTAATCACAGTTTTTCTTGCATCTGAACTGCTAAACACAGAGGTCATTCCACATATGGTCGACCCGTTAAAGGGGGACAGAGGGCCTCAGGACCGAGAAGAACTGGACCTTGTAACGATGGAGTGTATGTTATAAGTGATCTCTTTTTAAGAGATCAAGAGAGGGAATTGTGAGATTATTCTGTTATTATATGTTACCTTATATCTGTAATCAAAGTAGTTGAATTATGATACTGCTGTAGATCATATTATACCCCTTAATATAGAGTGTGTGATCAGTATGTAGTTTTAGTTTGCATTATACTTCTGACTTAAAAGAGTGTGAAAATCATTAGATCTATTGGATTGACCTGTATTATTTGACACTGTTGAATGTGTTACACTGTTTCTTGACATTGCATACTGCTGAATCATGAAGAGAATGTTGTGTGCAGAAGACCTTGTGTCTGCAGTTAGGAGAAGATAGACTACATTCCATACCCCCACCGTCTTTAGAGCATGAAGACAGGGAGCCGAGGTCATAACTTAGGCGCCGTAAGAGAGAAAACATGTGAATGTTTAGGCTTTTACAAATAGGTGGGGGCCACTAGGAGCTATAAAAGGCTGAGTAACCCGTCACCATTTTGAGACATGCTGTGACCCTCTTCAGGCATCTCTCCCCATCACGATGGTTCTTATGCTCATAAGTGTTGAATTGTATGAAAATAAAATATTGTTGATTGAGCATGTATACACCGAGTATTGTCCCTCCTTCAGCCCAAAGATTAAAACAACTGGGAGTTTTTAACAATATAAAAGTCTTCCTTTCTATACTAAACCATGATCTATGTAGCAAACCAAATCTTGATTCTTAAAGAGAGAATTCTTAAAGACAATACTGCTGCTGTTTTTTTATTATCTTCAGTTTTGCACAGTGGTAAAGAACACCAGCTCAACTCTTTAACTGCTTACCTTTCTTTCTTTTGTAAACAGCAAATCCAACACCAACAGTGACGATGACAACAAGAACAACCATGGCAGTGATGATAGGAATGGATCTGTCTAAAATACAAATAAACCAACAAACATCTGCAGATGAAGCATGAAGCAGTTTATAAGAAAACGTTCTCCTCTAAACCAAAAACTGGCGTGAGGTAATAAATATAAAGTGGGATAGACCTGGGATTGGTTGTCACAATTCTTACTTTCGCATGAATTGCTGATCATTGAAACATCTTTCAATATCCATTCCTTATCAAATCTAGGAATAAAGTGTTGGCTCAAAATGGGTATCAAGGAATAGGCAATGTGACAATCAACCCTGTTATTACAACTGAAATGAAGCACAACCATCTCACAGTATTGTTTTTCTCACCTTCATCATTTCCAGTTTTACGTTTGTCCCAGTTGGTTCTGGTGATTGATTCATTCAGTCTTGTGACAACATCGTCCTCAAAACCAGAGAGCTGAAACACACAGTCATACCTTCTCCAGTCTTCAGGTCCGATTGATGAAATATCCAGGTCAACACTCATCTGGAAGGTCCCATCATGGTTAGGGAGGATCTCTTTGTGGTCCACATCCTCGTGTATCTCCTCTCCATCTTTCCTCCAGAACATCACGGCTCTGTCAGGATAGAAACCTGTAGCGTGGCAGCTGACTGGAGAGGAGGAAGTCTTCTGGAGGAGAGACACTGAAGGGGGAACTGGAGAGACATTCTATGTTACAGCAACAGTTTTAGTGTCACATCCCATTGTTTGAGCTACTTGTAACTCATAGGCCTTGGATACTGGGCACCAGTTAGACTTTCATGTAATGTCAAAAATGTTGTGGAGGAAAATGATAGTATGTAATATGATATGTAAATATATGTAAAACCTTAGAAATGGTAATGATTATGTGGCAATGTTAAACATGCCTATTTGCATGTTATAATGACAGTAATCAGACATCAAAGTATTTTCTGTAATTATATCATCATGCACAAATGAAGCAACATTTTATCAACTTTTTATTAACCCTAACATTTTTTTGAAAAAAAAAAATGCAGTATACAAAGATTGATTGCACTTAAAAACAGTAAAAAACAAAACAAAACAAAAAAAGAGTAAATGACAGTACTTTACATATTTTATTCATTAAAATATGTAAAGTATTATAAGATGTATTTTTTGAAAGGTTCTGACCTCTTTCTCTCTCTCTGTCTCTCTCTCTCCACACACACACACACACACATATATATGTGTGTAATGTGACTGTACCTTTTCTATGCACAAAACTTTCAGCATAATTCATGTACATGCTGGACCATGCCGGGAAAGTAGTTGCGAATACGTTCTTCCAAAACCCCTTATTGGTATGTGCGTTCCATATTTGTTTTGTGATTTCAGCCTGTGGGTTTGAAGAGATCCATGTCTCTGTTTCTATGTCCAGTGCAATGAAGTCTTCTCCATTATAACCAAACTGTTTAATCCCAGTGACCTTTTCAGTCTCATCATCCCACTCATAACCAGTCAACTCCTGGATTATGTGAACACCTGAGAAAGAGAGAGAGAGACTGAACTATTATTCAGGGTTCAACACAATTTAAAGTAACTGATATTACACTTATAGTGCATATTTTCATAACAGTAACTTATCATAGCCTAATGATCATCTCCCAATCCCAATTTCCAGACTATGTAGCAATCATCGCACTGTCACAAATGTGACAAGACTGCAAATAGTCAAGTAAATTGGACTCCACAGCCATGCTAGCAGTTGCACCCTGTTGTTACGCTAATATCAAGATGCTCATGTTAACATGTTTATGATTAGCTGATAATGCTCACAACATCACCTGAAAACTTGTTTTATTTGGTCTTATACGCTGTTGTTATCAGCTATATTTAACACTACAGTACAGTATGGAAATTTAAGCAGTTTTGTACATTTTAAAAGATTTGAACAGAAGAATGTTTCTTTTCTTTTTTCAGGTCATAGGTATGCTTACAGGGAGCTATTATGCTTCCTCACCGCTCTTTGCATGTAGCACAGTAAGACTAAAAGTGCAAGTAATATATAACATTTTGCAACTTTGCCCTTTAGGATTGCAATGCAAGCTGAGGTGTGAGCACATGGTACTGTTGTTTTAGTGGTTGTATTCTCTTTGCACTAGTCATCCTTAGAATTGTTCTATCTAAAAAAAAATCAAACAAAAAAAGGAATACAAGTAAATGTACCACGGAAACATGTAATTATTAACATACCTTTAGTTTGGTTTGTGTGCTGCTTGAAACTGGCAGTTGCAACTTCTAACATCTGCTGATAAAGTATGATCATCTGACCATGCTCTGTGCATAGCTGGAGATCCTCTTTCTTCACTTCTTTTGCCCAGTCCTGTCTGGGTTCAGGTTCATTCATGTTGCTGTCATAGTAAGCAATCATAACATCCTCAACATTTACTGCTGCCAAATATTCAGGAAAATTTGGGACTCCAGACGATATCATAAAATACATCTTAAAGGAGTGTATTGCTGTGGGACAAATAGAATTTAAGCCATTTAAACATCATTCAGAGTTGTGACAAGTTGAAATGTCCTTACATTATACTCAGTATATTGTGAATTAAACATATTAAACCGTCTTGTACTGAATTCAGTATTATAACAAGCACTACGCATACCTTTTGGTTAATGTCACAGTTGCCACATTATTACTGTTTACACATCATCTAATTTATGATTAGCTTTAAAAACCTCCAGCGTAATATTTTAAGCAAATTCCAAACTAATATACTTGTTAAAATGGATCACGATCTTACCTGCAGATGCAGCATGACAGAGGAGGAGGAGAACCATAGGTTTCTTCATCATGTTTAGAGAGCTGGCACAGAACTGAACAAGTGGGAGAAGAGTTAGAGAGTTTTATGTGTCTGTTCAGCCCAAAGACGTTTCCTGGTTGAGATTACATTCTGAGTATCTGAGGCATGTTCAACTTGGACTGATTCCCTACAGCTCTTGTTTTAACAAACACTACTTCAATTTGACTGCTGTATAGAGTTATTTTGGGTTGTGTGTTCAATAGGGACCTTTTCACAATTCAAGTGTATGCTCAGGGTATTTTTCTTTGAAGATGTTTATCTTTGCTTGTCTGTAGTTAAAAGCCAAAGCAGATCATTCATCTATCCAAGAATTCTCTTCTGCTTATCCAATCCAAATCACATCATTTACACAGAATGTGACACACTGGACTTACTCAATTTGACACCTGCAGAAGTCTTACTAATGACAAAAAGTAGAATACCTTTAATTAATAAACCCCATGATAAACTGTGAAATACAAATTGGTATACAAAAGAAAACAAATACTTGACGCAGTTTACCTACTTTTATTCAGTTTATAATTCCAGAATGAATGGGAAACAAACAAAACAAAACTTAAAACTTAAAAGATTATTTGTGTCCCACAGCTTTACCTGATAAACAGGTGGCTAGATAGAGGGATAGAGACAGAAAAAAACCTGATTGACCCGATTGGTTGGATTCACATTCATAACAACAAGATGTCTGAAATGATTACAGATTTTGGCGAGACATTTAGATCTAACTTCCTTATAAGTTTCATATAGGTGTGAAAACATTGATGTGCTTGAGCAAGATGTGAATAGTTGGAGCCGCCTGGTGGATAAATAATGCAACTGTATTGTTAAGGTTCTCATCGCTGCATCCCAACTGAAGGTGGTTCACATGATCAACGTTATAATAATTTTCTTTAATAGTAAAAACATTCTCCCAGTAGTCATTTTTAACATGCATTTTTATTATAAGCACTATTAGCATGTAGTCTGAAAGTTGAACTTTTACACCAAGGTAACTTTATTCACGAGTACCACTTTTGTTAGGATGCTAAGAGAATACCAGTTAACTAGTCAGGTGCCTTCTGGCTCTAATGTGTTATAGCTGTATGACATAACTGTTCTTTAGACCATAACACACTGCTCATGTTGAATGTGTGCTTGTTTTAATTGTTTTTCTGTGTGTATGTGTATGTTTGTTTATTGGTTTGCCTTTCAGTCCATTTTCCATGCAGAAATAGTTCCCCTGTTAACTGATGTAACTAGTATTTGACTGCTATTCTAATATTCTTTTTATCATTTTAACACTTCCCTTTAATTTTATTTTTAGTATATATAGATAATGTGTCACACGTGGATATAAATCTCTCTGAAATGTGTTAGGTTTTATATTTTATTGGCTTGTATGGTTTCAGAGGTTTTTGATAACCCATTGGTGTCCCATACTAGCAAACTAGTGTCATTGTACCATCTTTGGGACAAATAAACAAAGCAAACCTTTATATCTGTTATTTCAGCTGGTTAAAACCCTGGTATAACACATTGTCTAAACCAAAGCAGTTTATATAATATATTCTCAGTTTCACCTGCAGAAAAATAATTTTGCTTCGACTTAAGATTAGATCAGTTTAAAAGCATTTCAGAAACAAAATAATTATTTCATTTTAGCTTAAAAACATGTTTAACAGCTTGAGCAGCATGGCCCTCCGGTCAAGTCTAGTCTGAGGCCTTTATGTACGGCACTTGCATGTTGTCCCTGCATCTGACTGTGTTCTCTCTGAGTACTCCTGCTTCCTCAGCAGTCCAAATACATGTGTGGGTTAAGGTTATTTAGTCATACTAAGTTGGCTGCAGGTGTGAGTGAGAATCTCTCTTAGCCCTGTGACAGACATAAATGTACAGAACAAGCTCTAAAAAATAATAACATGGATAATGGTTTTTCACGAGGTAAACTGTAGGTTTTATTGTTAAATGGTATTTATGCATTTCAGGTTATTTTATAGAGAAATGTGAAAATGATATAATCAATAGTATAAATAATTAATTTCTTCTGGGAGTAATTAAGTAATTCTTATCAATTCCCATCCCTAGGTAAGAACATAATACATCTAGCACAGATTTTTTAATACCAACCCGGGATTGTAGACGATAAAGGAGATCAGATAGTGTTAATGGATATACCCTAACTATATATATAGTGATAAGTTGGTATTTATAAAATACATAAATTAAGTTGAATAACTGTAATTTTAAGTTTAGAAGGTGGTTAGTGTTTTTTGCATAAAAGTAGATCCAGGTTTGTCTTTTCCAAAAAAAAGAAGAACAAAACAAGAAACCCAGAATAATCACATACTGGATACAAAAATACCAGAAATGAAAATACCTGTCATTATGGAAAAAAAACAAAAAACATTTTATTATGTAGGTCAGTGGTTCCCAAACTTTTTTTGCTAGGCCCCCCTTTGTTTTACAAGAAAAATGTTGCCCCCCCCGCGCACACGCACGCACACACACGCGCGCACAAACACATCCTCCAACCACACACACCCATATTTTGCTCCATTGCGGTTTATTTCACACCTCAAACATTTAGTAAACAATTAAGTAAATACAAGTAATCTGCAATAAATTACAGGTAGTAAGAAACTAAACTACTAACTCTTTTACGCTACGTCCACACCTACACGGGTATTTTTTGAAAACGCAGCTGTTTCTATGCGTTTGGGCTTTTCGTCAACACGTAAACGGCGTTTCGAATCACCGAAAACGGAGATTATTTAAAACTCCTTTTTTGCGTTTACGTGTCAACGAGGAATACAGAGTTCGTCGCAATGTCAAAGGTATTTGCCTCTTTTCACGTCAGGCTGTGCGCCACGTTATTGTTTACATGAGATGAATTGCAGAATGCCAGAGACAAAATACTGTTAATCTGACTATCTGCAGGTTTTACACGCTTACATACACACACACAGTTACTGTCCCTCCATTTAGAAAGGCAGAGGCGTCATGGTGTAATTATTTTACGTGTAGTTGTTTTTTCCCTGTGTAATAATATTCAACATTACTATCAATACAATTTTCAAAAAATGCCTCTCTGTGCAAAATGGGTTTAAAAACATAAACAGCTGTGGGATACTGTTTGTCCGTGATTTGAACAGGGGGAACAAATCGTGGCAGGATCAGCCTGATATTATTTGTATCCCGCTGTAACTTTACTGTATAAAGAGCTAACATGTCCAAAATGTCAGGAGTAGTTAGTCATTACAAGAAGTGTTTATGAACTAAAAATCAAGAATGTGGGATACTGTTTGTCCGTGATTTGGAGAGCCCAGCGCTGCTCCCGATGAAGGGAAAACCAATTCTGCAGGGGAGACCTACCTTGGCACTTGTGCAGGTGAAACCAGAGGGAAGATATGCTGCACCATATTTTCTAGTCTTTGGCTTAGAATGAAGCTGGTTTGGAAACATATTCAGCTATGCTTCATCTCCTGCTTTGCGTTTGTGTGGGCGCCCCGTGCTAGCAGCGTCCAAGCCTTGTTTTTTTTGTTTTTTTCCCTTTTCATACCGCGCCCCCCCTGCAATGGCTCTGCGCCCCCCCTAGGGGGCAGGCCCCACACTTTGGGAAGGTCTGATGTAGGTGAAGATGTCTGTATTTGTCCATAATGTCCATAGTGTGCTGTGTTTGTCTATGCGGTCTCTGGATTCAGTCTTGTAGAGAGATCAGAGGCGTTGTCTCGAGCTGTAGGGTCCAAAACAAACTGTTAGTCTTACTAATCTTGAACTGGCTTAATATCAATGAAAATCAGAGTGACAATGAAAAACACTTTACTTACATTGTTCAGTATTTGTTTCTGAAATAATAGGAAAAAATAAATATTTAAGAATGTCAGAGACGTTCAGCTTTGCAGTCTGTATCAGAGCATCAGCTCATCAGAATCTCTCACCTTTCTTTTTCTTGTAAACAGCAGCAAAAACAGCAGCAACGAGGACGAGAGCAACAGAAACAACCACTGCAGCAGTGATGGTGATCATCATGTCCGAGGGTTCCTCTGATCAGTCAGAAATCATGTAGTTAAATTGTAAATCACACATTGGTGAGGAGAAGGCAGCATAATTTCTATGTCAAGATCTACAGATGTGATCACACATGTAACACTATACAATACTCAGATACCGTGACATATTGCAGTTAAGCAGAGCAGGCACACTAAAATTAGGTGGCTGACTTTTTAACCCTTTGACAGGATTTCTGCATATTCAGCTCCTCAATTATAAGGCCAGAACTAAACACCAAGGGTTTTATTATTTAGAAACACTTACATTTTGAAATGTAAGTTCCAGTATCACTGTCAGGATTATTGTCAAAACAGTTTCTCTTAAGAATATTAACAACAGCCATTCACACTCACATTCACACCTATGGGCAAGTTAGAATCATCAATGAACCTGACCCCACTAACTGCATGTCTTTAGACTGTAGCACCCTGATAAGGAGGAGGAGAAGTAAATGGATGAATGGACTGATGTTATCAGCACCAACACTGGGCATATTTTAAATCAAAGAGACACAGTTATTATATACAAGTACTGATTTATTTCCTCCAACTCTAACAGGATCTCCATGAGTTATTCCTACAGTAGCAGCTATTCTGCCTGAGATCAAACAAAAACAGGACAAAACACTGAATTACAGAAAATCCACAGTAACAGGAAACAAAATGAATTAAATGAGCTTTTCTCACCATTTGTATTTTTTCCTCCCCTGTTGGTTCTGATCACTGTTTCATTCAGCCTGGTGAGGATGACGTCCTCACCATCAGAGAGCTGAAACACACAGTCATATCTGCTCCAGTCTTCAGGTGTGAATGATGAAACATTCAGATCAACACTCATCTGGAAGGTCTCATCGTTGTTGGGGAGGATCTCTCCAGGATCCACACCTTCATGGATCTCTTCTCCATCTTTCCTCCAAAACATCATGACTCTGTTAGGATAGAAACCTGTAGCGTGGCAGCTGACTGGAGAGGAGGGAGTCTTCTGGAGAAGAGACACTGAGGGAAGAACTGGAGAGACAGATGGAGACAACGCAGGCAGAGGGAAGGAAGAAATAGCAATTAGAAAATAAACCAGATGAGGATACAAAGAAAAACAAAGAAGAAATTCAATAGGAGGAAATGTACAGTGTATGCATTAGATATAAAACATTATAGTACGAGCGGAAAATAATTGTGACTGATTTTCTGTGTAGGTTTTCAGGCTTCCAAGTTATGGTAGTCTATGAAGCTTGTAAAGAAAGCAACTGGACTTTAACTTTCTTGTAGACGTTTCAGCTCTCATCTGAGAAACCAAATGGTGGAGATGTCTTGATGCATGCTCAATCATCCAGGTAAAGTAATCCCCAAAAGTTTGTCTGTTCATCTGGACGTAGCGTTTTCAGTGGGAGAAATGTTTTGTCACTCATCCAAGTGACCTTCACAGTCTCAGCTGACTGCAGGCTTCCCCAACCTTATAAATAAAAAGTACATTTGCATAATGACTGAAACTAGCACCACTGAATAACAATGGACCGTGAGGTCAGTTTCATGATCATTAATATGCAAATTGTCATGACCATGGGGCAAATAGTGGAGATTCTCAGGTATCTAAACCCTGTCCCTTAAGACGGTCATTGATCCACTATTGATTATGTGCCTCGTCACATGAGCCAAAGTGTGAAAAAATAGACATGGGTCATTATTACCAGAGGTTTCTGATGAAAAAAGGGGGTGGCTTACGACACCAACTGTTTGTCATCTACAATGTAGTTTGGAGATCCAGTCCCAGGTGCCTCAAACCCTACTCACATCTTGCGTCATGTGGCCTCAATAGGTCACATGATAGGTTGAGGAAAGGTGTTTAATGTATAAAAGCAAAAATGTGAATGGTGGCTTGGGCTACTCCAACACAAGTTGATAATTTGGTTAGTGATTTTACACTGTTAAGACACTGAAAATCTGCTTCGACACCTGCTGAAAAAAACAAACAAAAAGAAAACAACACAGTAAGGAAACTACAGAAACAACCAACATAAGCATCAGTAACAGTAAATAATAAATATTGAATGCTTGTTTCAGTCAATAATACCTTTCTTCTCCTTACATGACCCACACCTTTTTTCGCAACTTGGGTCATGTGTTGAGTCACATGATTATAATCATGTGGGTTAACCCCCACTAAGGTTTAAATACTAATAACATTTCACTTTAGAACTAAAGGAGCTGTTTGGATGAGAGGTGAAACGTCTTCCCCTAGCTTAAAGAAGTCCAGTCGCTTTCTTTACATGCCCCATCGACAATTGTGACTATAATTGTAAATTGTATTTGTAATTTAAAACAGAACAAGCTATTCAAGCCAAAGAGTTTTAGTTTATTTAGTTTTGGAAGACTCATTTGCCCCCAAGCTTCATCTTCCTGGCTGATGTCTTTAGATGTTGCTTCAATATGTCCAAATAATTTTCTTTTCTCATGATGCCATCTACTTTGTGAAGTGCATGAGTTCCTTTTGCAGCAAAACAACTCCACAACATGATGCTAACACCCCCATACTTCACAGTTGGCATGGTGTTCTGAGGCTTCAAAGCTTCCCCCTTTTTTCCTCCAAATATACAGTTTATCATTGGCCAATAGTGCAAATTTTGTTTCGTCAGACCACAGGACATGTCTCAAGAAATTAAAATTTTTGTCTCCCTGTGCTGGGTTGATTCACACTTTTCACACCAAAAATCGTTCCTCTCTGGGGCTTAGAATCTGTCTTCTTCCCAAGCAGTATGACGGTTGTGCATTCCCATATTTTTTAATACTTGCATATTATTGTCTGATTGGATGAACGTGGGACCTTCAGGCATCTGGAAATTGCACCTCAAACTTGTGGAGGTTGACAGTTCTTTTCTTGATGTCTTGGTTGATTTCTCTTGATTTTCACATGATGTCAAAGAAAGAGGCTCTGTGTTTGGGGTGTGCCTTTATTTTCATCCACAGGTGTGTCACCAATTAACTCAAATGGACTCAAACAATCAGAAGCTCAGTAATGAAGTAATGTAATGAAGCTTATGTGTAAATTCAATAAGGAAGGTAGTCATCTATTTGCTTCCTATGTGTTAGTGACTAATCTAATCTTTACATAACTTCCATTTTCCCGCACTGTGAAGCTAATTGTGACATGGTGGGTCTAAACCAATGATTTTTCTCCAGGCCTTCGTCAGGCCAATCAGTCTTCACTCCTCGTACTTTAAATCTCACTGCGCATCTGTCAGTCTCCCGTACAGACAGCTTGATGCAATCCACCTCCTCCCCATCTCTGTCTCTCCCTCATCACTCAGGCTCCATTCAAGCCTCCATCTTCATCTCTACCACTAGTACCTAGATTGGCTGCCGATTATACCTTATTCAGGGTTGCTAGTAGGGTGCGTCACCTAGGGGGCAGCAGGGTAGAAATTCAGATTGAGGTAGTTAGTTGCTAGGTGAATTCCCAACACCATCTGTTTAAATTAGTTTCTATTGTGGTACCTATAGTGGTAATACTCCTAGGCTCAGAGACTCTGACCCCTTGAACGAGAGCCGATCCAGAGTTCTGTACAGAGATAACTGGGATCTGAAAACACATCACAGTATATTTTAACATTAGGTGTACCTCTTGTTTACGCTAAACTAAAATATTTTGCTGCCTTTAAATGGAATGAGCTACAAAAAAATGTGAAACTGATTTCATTACAATATTTTAAAATGTTATATTATCTACAACTACCCTTGCACGTGGTTTTCTTAATTTATGAAAATGTATAATGCGTTCTTGTATTGTTTTTTTGTAAACAAAAATGATGAAATACAAAATTAATCCCAAAATGTTTCGTCATACAACTGTATTTCTTGGAAGACCATGCAACACAAAATAAACACTACTGCGTCCATGAAACCACATCAGGTCCTGTGACTCTACCTGTTCTCTGCAGGGAGCTGTTCCCATAGGACAAAGACTTCTTCATCCACTCTGGATAAATGTTAGTGAGGAAGTTTTCCTTGTATTTTGTTCTACCATTGTCATCATCCCATCTCTGTTTAGTAATGTTAGCTTCTGGTTTCAGTGCGATCCATGTCAGTGTCTTCAGATCAAACTCAACAAAGTCTTCTCCGTTATAACCGTACTGTGAAAATCGAGTCACCTCTCCAGTATTTTCATCCCATTCACAGCCTTCTCTCTTCTGTAAAATGTGGACACCTGAAGAGAGAAACAAAGAAAAGAGAGAGAGCAATATATTATTTAAATATTGCACATTGTCATGGATGCACTGCGTCATGGATATGATGCATGGTAGGTAGGATGTGGACCCAAACACACTCATGGAATAGTGAGAGGAGAGCACACGTGGGATGCATGGTTGGAAAGTATAAATATTGGGGCAGAGGAAGTAAATGTAACACAAGAAACTGAGAATAACAGTTACCAAAATAAAACAAGAAGCCAAAACTGATTAGGAATCGAGGGTTAAATTGACATAGAGGACTGAAGAACTAGAGAGGGGAACAAGGAAAGAGAAATGCAGACGAGGCTGGGACACAAAGGTGAACTAAGCAGAAGCAACGTGTACATCACTAACCAGAACTGAAACTGAAGTTAATATAATAAATTCACAAGAAACCACAGAAAAGAGTTCTAAACTTCTAATAAACTAAAGCAACCATGCAACAAAGTAAATACTAACTACAACAAGAATGAATCATGAGATACAAATATTAAACTAAATATACACAAAGCCACAAAGGAGGTAAAAAGAATAAGTAATAAAATATGAATATGAAGGTGATGGAATTCTGCAACATGTAAAAGTAGGCTTAATGTGTCAAGACTAAAAGAAAAACAAGAGATCGAAACTGACTACTGACTGAAACTGACAGAAACTGACGGCGCATTAAGCGAAACAAAACAGTCAGATAAGTCAAACTTTACTCAACTCATTCTTGCTTCCTCTACTTCAGTACCATTGATTCATTCACGTTGAATTCTCTCGCAGCTGCTCTATTCCCATGTTGTTGCAGTATATTAATGACTAACCTCATATTGTGGATGGATTATCTCACGTAGCACATCTTTATATACCAGCTAGTGCAACTTCAGTAACCCTAAAAACATCACTGCTGTTTAGTTTTCTGTCTTAATTTATGTTGGCAGTGATAGCAGAGCTGTACGTTTTAATTTTTCAACAAATTTCTCAGTCAGAACATGGTATATCATGTTTAGGTGGAAACTAGCGAGCTAACTTCCTGTTAACTTCGAACTCCGTTAAATTTAATAAATTCTATTTTCATGGATGCCTGGATGCTAAACTTAATTGTTACACCTGGTAAAGCAGCAACACCAGGGCCGGCTATACGCTGGGGCAAGAGGGGGCAATGCCCCCTTAAACAAACATCTTGCCCCCTTAAGTCAAACTTTTAAAAGTTGAGAAAGAAAATAATAGATTACCCACAAACTGAATATGGACAAGATTTATTATAGTAGCTGAAAAATCCACTGGAAAAGGCACAAATGAGATGATATGTTTCAAGCCTCGTTCACTCTATGCCTCCGTGCTCTGTTGTGTGCAGGCTCACACAGCACTGAGAACTGCCACTCTCCCCAGGTAAACATCCATGCAACGCATCTTGCCACTGCCTTCATGTTAGACTCAAGTTTTATAAAGAACCCATGTCAAAATATTGTGGTTAGGTTAAATCCAATTTATTAACCTACCTCTGAGATGAAGTGCAGCTGCGAAGAGCGTACTTTCTCCCGTTTAGCTACGGCAGGCAATGATGTGGGTTTAACGTCTGTCTGTTAATTTGATTTTCCATGAAACCACGATAAACAGGTATTTATGTAGTTTTTTTACTATGCCAACCCTCTTTAGTTTTGTAAGTATTGGCTATATTGAGAGGTCTTATTTTATTCTTACTTCATTTTGCAAATTTATTTGAATTAGGTCATCCAATTAAGGTAAATGTTCTATTTTAATTGTTAGAATCTGATGAGCAATATTTCATTTTATTTTTTGTTTTTTTTTACTTTTCTGTTTTCCAGAGGGATTGCCACCTTAACGCGGTCAGGGGGTTTACGTGCCTTAGTGACCATAAAAGCTAGACCAGCAGAAGCCTAGCCTTCAGGTGGGACACCCAAGTTGGTCAAGTCTTAGGGTAGAGGCCTGACAAAGTGCAATCCAATTACATGACAAAAACAGTTATCCAGAGTAGGGCAGCCACAATTAGTCAAATAGGTACAATTACATTGACTATCAAAATCGTCAACGACTAATTCAGGGGTGATTCTAGGATCAGAGCTTTGGGGGTGCTGAGCACCCAGAGAGCTGCCCAGCCAGGCAAGATAAACTTTATGATGAGACTTCTTCCCTGTCTCTGTTAGTCCCTGCATCCTTAAATGTCTCCAGTTGTCCCGAGTTCCCTCTGACTGTCTCCTTGGTGCATTTAAACCCCTGTTCCTCCCTGTCCTCGTCGTCTGTTGTCTTCGTCTCCGTTATCAGTCATCATAATTTTACCATCTCAGTGCAAGTCTGCAAATTTCTTTATTAAATCATAAGATTCTTAAATTCATCAACTCTCTGCTAAAATGCACTGTTTTGTACATTTTAACACAATTTAATCCCCACATTTGTGAAAGAAAAGCAAACACTTTTCTGATAAGTCTGTAACAAAACCATTAAATCTGGTAAAGGTTATTTAAATGCTGTAAAAGAAGAATGGATTGGAATAAAAAAAAAATACATATCCTAACCCTAATTACTGGGGGAGAATAATGAATGATGCTCATAGTGAGTAAAAAGTAAACAAAACTTCCAGATTATATGAGTCAAATTAGTTTTTTTTTTTCTTTGTCAGTTAAACAGTTTCTGTTGTGCCTGTCACTGTTCCCTGTCTGTTTTCTTACCTGGTTCTTCCTGACCTTGTACTTTCTCCTCATGTCCCCTCTTTCCTCTCTCCCTCTTTGGACTGACAATCATACACAAATAGATTGTATTCAATTAGATGAAAAAATTACATTAATATGAAAAAAAAAATACTATTAAGATC
This sequence comes from Oreochromis niloticus, assembly GCF_001858045.2. Classification (NCBI taxonomy): domain Eukaryota; kingdom Metazoa; phylum Chordata; class Actinopteri; order Cichliformes; family Cichlidae; genus Oreochromis; species Oreochromis niloticus. The sequence goes on from NC_031985.2 coordinate 6,939,510, forward strand.
ACTAATAAAAAGTCCTCTCTCAGTGTACTTTCAACCAAAAGGCAAATAACCAAACCACATGTACACTTAATAAAAGATATAAATATTGAAACACTGATCCAACATTATCCTTTATTGACGGATCATTTGATCTTACACTGTTACCTGAATGTGGCTCCTTTGTTTGAAAAAACTTCCTTATATCCATTATGAACCTGGCTGTCTCTGTACACAACACACACACACACACACACACAACTAGAGTTATAAGGTTAATGGGCATCCAGCCAGTTAGCTAGTTAGTACCTTAGGTTAAATATTGGCACGTGCACATATGACAAAATAAGCAGCTTCTCTCATTCCATTTCAAACAGGACAGTGGTAACAACGGACAATTTTAAGTTTTAGATTTTAAATCTATATACATTTCAATGGGAGTAACAGGACAATGAAATGTCGCTGATTTTACTACAGAGTAGGACGGATTGTAGGGTAGCAAACATGGTCGGAAAACATGTTTTCAACACTGCAGGTTACCTGGGTGTAATGTTTTTCAGCTAAAAAGAAAAGTAATCTGACTCCTACCTAACTATATAAAGAGTAACTAAGGGTTAAATGCAGCTAACATGTCTTGTTTTAAGCCAGGCACTTACACCTCCGCTCCACTGCGTCTCAGCCACCAACGCTCTGGCAGAAAGGGCACTAGAGCCAGAACAGGGGAGAGGCGAGCTGGAACAAACCTTTTTTTGGGGGGGGGGATCTATACTTTTGTTGTTAAAATATTATGTCTCAACCAAGTACTGTGTGGTTTTTATATTTTTAGTAGTTTTTTAAAATATTTTTAGTACTATTTTTAGTAGTATATATATATATATGTATATATATACCCGAGACTGAGTACCAAGCCCCAAGTGCGAAAGGAGAAGGATCGTTGAGGATCATGGCCAAGCTTGAAACCTGGATCCCCCATAGCTGGTTACCAAGACTACGTGAAGTACCCTCAGAAGGTCTGCTAGATGATGTTAATGCAGTACTACGGACGATATCTACAGCCACCATTACGAAGACTAACAAGCTGATCTACAATACGGCAGCAGTGATCAGTGAGATGCTTGGCTACAAGTTGAACAGCCACAAGGGGCAGTACCCTCTATGGAGAAGGAGGCTAGAGGCTAAGGTCAAGGTACCACGGAGGGAGGTTAGCCAACTATCGGAGTTGCAGGAAGGTGCGATGAAGAAGGTGCCTAAGAAGTATAGGAACCTGTCCTGAGGCCTTGGAAACTGCCAAGCAATGACTCACAGCCTTGGCCAGCCGCTTGAAGAGGTACACCAGAGAGATCGAAGGCAGGAGAATAAACCAGCTGTTCTCCACAGAACCAGCAAAGGTGTACTCTCAGTGGCAGGGGAACAATATGTACATATGTATATGTACATAATATGTTTAATACAGCACCACCAAGACTGGAGACGGAACAATACTGGAAGAGCATATGGGAGACGCATATGCTCTGCCAACTCATAATGGCAATGCTCAGTGGCTAGTGGATCTGTGGGCAGACCACAGCAAACTCCCTTCCCTTAACAGGGTCCAGTAACCATCACAGTGGTAGACGTCCAAGAAAGGGTCTCCAATATGAAGAGTTGGACAGCACCAGGGCCCGACATGGTTCATGCCTACTGGCTGAAGAAGCTGACTGCACTCCACGAGCATCTGGCAGCAGAAATGAACCAGCTGCTAGCCGATGACAGACACCCAGAATGGCTAACCGAAGGCCGGACAGTCCTGATCCTCAAGGACCCCCACATGGAAGCTCCTGTCAGGCATCATAGCGGCTAAGATGGACAGGCACATGGGTCAATACATGAGTAGGACACAGAAAGGGATGGGCAAGAATACCTGAGGCGCAAAACACCAGCTACTGGTAGACCGAACAGTCAGCCAAGACTGCAAGACCAGTCTGAAGGCCTATGACTCAATGCCCCACACATGGATCCTGGAATGCCTAGAACTACTAGAACTATACAAGATCAACAGGACCCTAAGAGCCTTCATCAGTAACTCAGTGGGGATGTGTCTCAGGATTTCTGTATATATATAAGCTTTTAAAGGCAAAATCTAAATCACTGTCTCGAACTATTGCTTCATCGTCCTTTTTGAAGGACGCTGATTCAGTTGGTGAAAACAAAAATAAGACTTCAAAAATCTTTAACTGATAATTAACAAAATAATTTTATATCAATTAGTTTTCTTTTTGCTTATTAATTGACATAATTGATCTAAAAATATATAATACTGCACCTTCACTCTGGAACTGCTCCTTCAGACTAGAAATACGCCTCCCAAAGTTATTCAGATCCTGAAAGCAATCCTGAGTCAATATCTGCAACAGCTGAGTTTCGTTTTCAAGCATCTTCTTCACCCAGTTTTGTCTTGGTTCTACTGTCTTGTTGGTGCTGTCACAGTAACCCATCTGAATGCCATCAAGCATCATAGCACCCATATACTCTGGGATGTTTGGGACTCCAGAGGATGCAGTGACCAGATACTGCAGTGAGTGTTTCACTGTGGAAAAAACAATTTTTCTAGTGTTAAATGAAAGTAAATAAAACATTCAGAGAAAATGTCAGAAATATGATTGGTTCAGTATGATTCAGTTAGCATTATTGGCGCTGGAGTCAAAGGAAATATGACTAAAGAAAACTGTTTGATTGGTGATCAAATGTGACAGGAGAAAAGCAAAACAACAACAAAATTAACCTCATTCTTTTTACTCTGATGAAGATGTTTGACCAAATCTGCTCATCTGGTTTGCAGCTGTTTTGCATGCGTTTGTAACATCGACAATAAATTATTAAACATCTATAAAATTGTGTGTAATGTGTGTATTCAGCCAAAAATTTTCTAAACACTTCTTCAACGGGGCAAATATGTTATGGCATGTGATATACCAACTTATATAGTAAAAACTTTGCTACCGCCGGCGATAATCAAACACAGCTGTAGTTTCCGTTATCACACAGTGAGTAATAAAAAAGGTATTCGTTTTGGTGAGGTTTTTATCCGCAGTTTTCCGGGAAATTAGTAATGAATTTTCGTGAAATTCAGGCTAAAAAGAGCTTTAAAGTAAGGCAAAAGTTGACGCCCTGCTCTGGGTCAGATGAGTTCAAAAGATTTTCTTTTTACCTGAGGATGACGTGGAATACAAAAAGAAGCAACACGAATAAAAACATATTATCCTCATCGTGATCCTGTAATTACTGCTAGAATAATTTTGCTGTTAGTTCTCGCTGAGCGGTCCCATTTTAGAGACCCGTTAGGTTTTATGTACTGTACGTGTGAAAATAACGTCTTCCTGTTGATTTCTTTCACAGTAAAAGTCCTCGAAATCAAGACTAGCATCCAGTGTTAAAAAAGACAGAATGTGTTTTCCTTCTTTTTAAAACGGTAACATTTATCACATTCTCACCTGCTAATTCTGACCAATCGTAGTAGTCCATTTCTCTCTCGCTGACCAGCACATTTTTAACCCTTTCACGCAGGGCCGTGCAGAGACGTTTATAGGGGCGGGTGCTCAAAGCTAAAAAGGGGCACATTGAACCAGGCTGAATAACAACAACACACATTCATCAAGAATCTAATATGGGATCGCATCATACTATATCACTGTTGTGAGGCAAAGCAAACATAGCCTATGTTTTACCTGATGGGTACAATGTTGCTGTTGAGGGGTTGCTGCTGCTCCTGCTGCTGATAGTGCTGGAGGGCAGGGCTGTGTTGATCTGAGACTGTAGACATTAAAAAGTCCATAGGAGAGATGGTAGCTGATTAAACAAGTGTCATGAGATAATAACAAATTGCAAAGATTGGTGACAGCGCTTGGAACCATAAGGCAACAAAAAACTGAGAAATAAACAAGGCTCTGCCTGTGAATCACTCTTTGCCTCTCTTCCTCCTTCCATCCCCTCATTTCATCTATCACTCTCCACTTGCTGTCCATCTAAGAACAAGGCACAACTTGCTATTGCAATAAACTATTATTTAATTATCCACACTTAACAACTCTTACACTTAATCTATAATAAAATGATGAGAGAAAAATGTTATAGAAGCAAAACATTTCAGTTGTGCTTATTATTATTTTTATACTGGGATACCTCTCCAACAACTGGTACATGTGTTAATGTTACCTGTGTTCTTTGTAATCCAGCTGCTGAGGGATCCACTGCCTTTAGTAGCCTCACACAGCTCCTACTGTTTCCTCCTCATGTCCTTACCAGCCATGTCTGGACAATGTTATATTATGAGTAATAATTCAAAAATCCATATACATAAAACACACACATGCATGCACACACAGTGACATTTTAGACCTTCTTCAGAATACTGTATATACTGTGGGCACAAGTTTCCATCATGGTGCTGATCCAGAATCCTTCCCTTATTATTTATTACTAGAGCTACAATAATAAAGCAATGAGGGGAAAAAAGTAATAAATTTATAATAATGTATTTATGATGATTCCATTTGTTTCACTATCCACTCTGTGCAGGCAGAAAGCTTATTACATTTTTTAACTGTAGAGATACAATAATTTTGCTGCTGTAAAATCAGCATTTTGTCTTATTTAAAATATAAATCTAATATAATCTGTTTCTTAATGTATGTTCTTTAAAATACAGCGTGTTTTTTAAAATATTATAATTATAATAATCCATTATTATGTGGACATGCATATTAGATCGTTTTAAGTGAAATATAATCCCTCCAGAAAGGCAGGAAAAGCCCTGTAACTTACTTTAAAACTAAATATGTTCCCTAAAACGGTGGACAGAGCTACAGATCCATGACAGCCTTACCCAGTGAGCCAGCAGCTATGACCAGCACTACTTGTGCAGTTAATAAAAGGACAGGTAAAGTTTGTCGCGCTGTTGCACACACAGCACGCTCATTTGTTTCAGTTCGTCAGTTGCCACAAGACAGCTTACCAACGTGTACGTGATAAGCTAATACTCCTGTGTGCTTTAGACTACAGTGTGCGCTGTACACCTACTTACTGGTTTTGTCGCATCAGTCTGCGTCTCTGAGTTAATTTGTGTTTCTCCTACAGCTCCGGACCGCAAAAAATGCGCGTGCACTTTGTGAGCTCGTTCCCGGCTCGTAACCAGCGCGTTCTGCCGTCAAGGGCGATCATTGGTTAATGGTGATCATGTGACTGATGCAAGCCAGATCCTTTTATTTAGCAAAAATGTGATTAATAGTTAAATATTATTGTTGAGGGGCACAGACAGGACTCCACACGCACACACACATTTAAAAAAAAATTATTAAACATTTAAAAAAAAAATTGCCTCAACAAAAGGGCACTTTGGGCACCCATCAGGAAAGGGGCGGGTGCTCAAGCCCCTTCCGCCCCCCCCTCTGCACGTGCCTGCTTTCACGCATAGTGGTCACTACAGTGGACAGCTATTCAAAGGCTGTTTTCTTGTATTTGTGTCAGTGTTGATGGTATACTTGCACATAAACACAACACACAGTGTATATTATTCATTCGTTTGTCAAATTCATAAGTCAAAACGTATGTTGCCCATTTAAGTTGACATGTAAAAAAACTCTTTGAAAATCAAGTTTAAAAAAAAATCAAGTTCCAAAATCTTTTTTTCATGCCTAAAGATGAATAAAAATACCTATGAAAAAAAAACTTAATAAGATTGTCATAATTCATGCATGAAAGGGTTAAATCACTCTCGGAAACTAATTGATATACATCCATCCATTCTTTTCCATTTATCCTTGTCAGGGTCGTGGGGTTGCTGGAGCCTATCCCAGCTGTCTTAGGGCAAAAGGCAGGGTACACCTGGGACAGGTCACCAGTCTGTCACAGGGCCAACAAATTCACACTCACACCATGGGCAATTTAGAGTTACCAATTGGACTGTGGGAGGAAGTAGGAGTACCCACACAAACATGAGGAGAACCTGCAAACTCCACACAGAAAGACCCCGGCCTGATGGTAGCTACAAAATGAAAGAGTATTTTTCCCTTAAGTTATCTGAAGATCTTATAAATATAGAATTAATACATCCATCCACACATTTAAAGTAAAGAACAGGAAATATTCCAATATAAAACACATTTTTATTTTTTTATAAAGCACTTCTCTTAGCTTGTCTTAAATTTAAAAAGAAATAATTACATTTACAAATAATTGCATTTATTGTGGTCATGTCATCATCACTGGTTTTAAAAGGGTTTTGAGATAATACCTGACTTTTTAAATAATAAAAATGTTATCAAGGCAGTTTGGAACAGAAGAGAGAAAATATACATGGTCTGCGGTGCCACTGCAGGGGGGATGGATTCACCTGCGCAGCACCTCAAACACGCCTAGCCGGCTTAAAAGTCTGTGCTGTCATTAGAATGTTGTTGTTGTTGGTAATGTGTCAAGCTGTGAGCTGTAAAGCTGCAGCCAAGGGTTGTACAGCAACCGTGTGAAAAAATAAAGCATGCTGAAAAGCACTGAAACATGGACCAGTCTGCTGTGGAGTTATCACAAAAAGTTACAATAAAACTTTTGTGGAGCCACTGGAGGACTTCACCTCTTCAGACTGAAGGATTTACTTTCTTCTACAGCTTCTTCTCTCTTGGATTCTGCTGCTCTTTCTCCATTCTTCAGCATTTGCTGCAATTCAGCTTTAGTACGAGGAGGCTCCTGGGGCTTAATGTTGGGTATATATGCTGGAATAGATGGGAGGGTCTTTTATCACCTTCTGCACAGTGATGTCACACCTGCTGGGTTTCCGGGAGTTTCAGTGGACGTATTCAGAGATGAGTTGGTGTTTGTCATTTTTACCAGGTGGTCTAACATGTTCATGGTGATGTTCAGTTTTTAAACTTGCCGATCTATCTGCTTTTATTGTGCCATAAATACCTCATTAAAACTGCACCACCCCTGTCTTGTTGTTTTGATGCTAATCTCTTCTTCATCTTTCCTGTTTGTTTGGTGTCTCATGAAACTGCTCTATGATTCAGAACTGAACCCTGGGCTTTTAAAAGGGATTTCAAAAGTAAAATAAATAAATTAATGCTATCAACATGTCAACATGTAATCTTGCAGATGACTGACTCGTTAACATTTAATAAAAAGAAAGGGAAAAAAATTAACAATGATGAAGAAGTCATATTGCACTGATTGTTTATTTTACTATCATTATGGGAAACACAGCCAGACTGACTTCAAGCTTTAGGTAGCACACAGTGTTTGACATTTAATATTAATTTAATTGAAAAAATTAGTAAATAACCTTAAAATGCTGCTACTGAGTGACAATTCAAGAGATTTCAGGGCTGGCCTAAGACCCCACTGTTTCAAGATTCTGGTAACGCCCCTGCTCGTAAGCCATCAATAATATCACAATGAGGAATATTCAGACAAAGTCAGTAAGAACCTACTCTTTTCCAGGACCAACAGTCGGAATCCTTTCTCTTAATGTGCAATTGAAGGTAAATGAAAATGAAGAGGTATAATGAATATATAATTAATAAATTCTTGCACTATGAATTATTCCAGGATGCTCCTCAAAATTCCTTATTTATAAAGCATTCCCTTTAACTCTTAATGCTTATTAATGCCTAATAAAATACTTCACAGATAAAAAGAAATAAAACAAAACAAAATTCTTAAGAATTTCAGAACATCAGCTAGGACTGATGAACCGAAGACGGCCGTAGCTCTCCTGCTATGACTGGTGATACATACAATCACAACAACATATATTCACAGGAAAACCACAGTTAAAATGAGCAACTGACGAATATATATTTACCTTCATAAAAATGAAGGTTCCTGTGTCACAGGTAAGAATACAATGAAAGTAGAGCTTAGTGTTAGTGGATAGTGTAGAAGTCCTTCAGGAGGCCTCTGTCTCTGTGAAGAAATTAACTGAACAGAAATACACCCCTTTAATCACCTAAAAACTGCATAAAAACCGCAGTTTAGAAATTCCGATTCAGGTTTTCTCTTTTTCAGAAATAATTGAATGACACATGCATCACATCAGAAGAATATGAGAAAAGTAGCACTGACATTAATATAAAGAACAAAATGAACAACAATCTTTGCTCTTAAGTTGCTTAGCTGGAGGTGTGTATACTCATGTATACTCTGAGGCACTGTGCTTGTTTATCTGCCGTGTCCATTCAGTCCCTCAGAGAGTTCACAGATGTTGACAGCAGCTGTAAGGTACAGAACACACCGTTAGTCCTGGACTAACTTTTATATAAAATATGTATCAAACTTTTTCATTTTTTTAAATGCACAGATCAGAGTGGTGCAAAGTGTTTTTCTGAAATAAAAAGAAGAAAAAACAATTTAAAATCCCAGATAAGTTCAATTCAATTCAATTCAATTCAATTCAATTTTATTTATATAGCGCCAAATCACAACAAAAGTCACCTCAAGTTCAGTTTTGTAGTCTGTATTAGATTATCAGGTGGGGTATATTACAGCAGAACACAGCCAGGCTTTATTTGTGTTTGTTAGCTTGAAAAAAAACACCCCACACACCCAGCAGCAGTTATCAACTTTCTCTGTTCAGCTGGACTTTCTGTTTCACGCTCTCTGCTCACATATGAGAAGAGTGAAATTTCACTTCAGGTTAATTATTTCTGTGCTTCCCTCTGAGGAATTTTGATATATTGACGTTCCACTCAGTCCTTTTCAGGGATGGATGGTCTAAAACAGTCGTGTCAAATTCATTTTACATTGCCGGCCACATACAGCCCACTTTGACCTTAAGTGGGCCGAACCAGTTATAGTCACCTTCCTGTCAGTGTAAAGAAGTTACATATCTAACTGTTTTTCTACATGATAAAGAAAAGGCTGCCGTGACAAAGAAAGAAATCTGTTAGTACGAATCTTTGGAGTTAAATTGTAAGAAATAAATGTCTCACATTACTTTTTTTATAACTGTAGTCATAAAAAACAGACATTTCTATAATAGAAAGAGAAAAACAGAAACCTATTTTTGATTAAACTGTTAACTGCCTACGTACTTTTTGTAGTATAAATGGTCATAAGGGAGGTTTTTATCTGGAAAATGTGTAAAACTTATGAAATTACAGATAAAAATCCAAAATTTCTCCTTTTGCTTGTGTGTGGTGAGCAGCAGACCAAACAAGTTAAGAACTATAAATGACTTCAAGCACACATTCCGGCCTGTGAGAGCCATGGCTCTGTGCTACATGCACACATATCTGCACCTCTGCCATTCAAAGACATTCTGTATATATTTTGTGTAATATTCAATACTGAACTGAAAATTTATTTTTTTTCCAAGGAAGATATTGTTATTCTCTGTTTTCATAAAAGCATTATTTTTATCCATTTACCAGGGAGAGCACAGATGAGTTTTAAGGCCTGGACAAGTTTGAAACCTTTTGTCCTCTACAAAGGAAAATGGCTAAAAATAAAATCAGATATCACTTTAGCCAGCTCCTAGTCTTATAAATTCTGCACTCAGCTTTGCAGTTTCCAATATCATTGAGTGTCATTGAGGTGCTGCTCATTTCATGTTTTTGCTTGTTTTTTTTTCACTTTTTCCTGACACGTTTGCGTTTAAACCCCATCTCTCTGTGTACCTGGCCTACCACTACACTTGCTGTTCTCAGAACATCTACCCCGCTTCCTTCTTTCACATGGTATGATCCCAGTCTGTCTTTGTATGTTATTGGCCGCATGGTGTGCCCATTAAAATAATCTCCCACTCCTGCCTGCATGGATTCTCAAGGGCTGAAGATTCGTCTCCCACATGTCGACGGGTTTATTAATAATTCAGATGAAATTATCTCATGGGGTGGATATAATTGTATCACAGGCCAGATGTGGCCCATGGGTCATAAGTTTGACACCCCTGGTATAAACTGTGAACCTGAAATTTAAACTGGATTCATTTTAAGAATACTAATAACATTGATATCTTGCATTTTTGGAATAAAAAAAACAGTTATAACTTTATATATACAAGCACTGAATTTGTTTCTTCTTGTCTATAAGCATCTCCATTAGTTATTCAGTAGTAACAGCTGCTATTCTTGGATTCCAAACAAAAACTTTGGTGAGAATGTTCTTCTTGAAATCAGAGACCTGAAACACACACTCGTATCTGCTCCTGGTCTGACTGATAAAACATTCAGATCAACACTCATCTGGAAGCTCCCATCATTGTTGGGGAGGGTCTCTCTGTGGGGCACAACTTCATCGATCTCCTCTCCATCTTTCCTCCAGAACATCACGGCTCTGTCTGGGTAGAAACCTGTAGCGTGGCAGCTGACTAGAGAGGAGGGAGTCCTCTGGAGGAGAGACACTGAAGGAGGAACTGGAGAGAAGGAGGGTGGGAAAGTGAGAGAGTGAGAATGGATGGAAGAAATAATAATGAGAAAGGAAAAACAGGTAAGGAAAGAAGATGAGAATAAACAAGAACTTCAATAAGAAAAAGAAACATTGACAGTGAAACAAGTGTCATCTACATGTTAGATGAAAAACATGGCTGCAGCAGCAGAAAATAACTGATATGAACTCAAAGATGTGAAAATCAAAACTAAATCTGTAATTCAAAACAGAGTGAGTGTCACCAGCTTATTAGCAGCTGGATACAGATGTATCATGGCACAATCTAAACTAAATGCAACTTTAGAAACATGGAGATATTATCAGTAACTACTGCACGGATTGAAATTTTGTACTCATGAATGCACTAAATGCAAACACATGGGTTCAGTTCATGTAAAATCATTCTTTTAATCACAAACATTCATATAAAATAATGTAAATCCATCCACCAGCAGCTGAAGCTAAAAGAAAAGTTGGAGAATACACTGTTTGGAAAACGCTGAAGAACTCTTTCAGTTCCTCTCCTTTCGGGGCCCAACAGCAGATTATCTACTTTAGTCTCACCTCTCTGTCACACCAACCCTCTGCGTGTCCTTCACTACATCCATGAGGCTCCTCTGTGGTCTTCCTCTTCTCCTTCTGCCAGGCAGCTTCACATTTAACATCCTTCATCTTAAAATATCCTCTATCCCTCCTGTGCACACGTCCAAACCATTTCAGCTTCGCCTCTTTAGCTTCATCTCCAAACTGCCCTGCTTGAGCTGAGCTACCCCTCTGAGGCATTCATTTTTAATTTTGTCCATTCTGAACATCTTAACATCTTCAGCTTTGCCTCCTGTCTTTTCGTTAATGCCACTGTCTCCAAACCATACCTCATAGCATGTCTCACCGCCAGTTTGTAAACCTTCTCTTTCACTCTTGCTGTTATGCTCCTGACACTCGTCTCCACCCACTCCACTCTGCCTCTTTCTACCTGCCTCCCCCTCATTCACACATGTATATTCTGTCTAGATCACAACATTATTTGCAAATATCCCAACCCACAGAGACTCCTGCCTGGTTCCATCTGTCATATGATCTATCATACACTCTATCTGGATCCACAAAGACACAGATCAACTCGTTCTGAGCTTCTTCTTCTTCTCATGGCTTTACTTTTCCTCCCTGGTTTCACCTGTGTCCAATCAGCTCTGTGTGTGCATGCAGATGTGTCTCTTCCTGTGACAGTTATCAGTTTGTCTGTTTTGACTTTGATTTGAGCCAGTAGTCGACTCCATAGTCTTTGTTCTTTTCTAGATTCTTTTTCGGCATTAGTTTGTTCTGATCAGCTTTCATCAGAGCTCCTGTTTTCTCAGTTCAGGTCTGCATTTGAGTTTGTTTTTTTGTTTCTTTTGTTGAAGCTTGACATTTTTCTGCCCATGCAAATAACTGATTATCAGTTATGAATATCTAACTTTTTCAGAGAAGCCCCTTACCTACAAATAAAGGATAAAAACTACCCAGTGGATAGATATCCATAGACTTAGTGTAGAACTATAAAGAATATATGTTATAAGGTTAAAACTGGAGAAAACCACGAGTGTCCATAATGCTGTGTGTGCTGGTCACCTGGTCTTGATTATTAGAACACTATAAGTAACATCGCACCACAAATTTCTGTTTCCTTATTTGTGTCTTGTGTCAAACTTACTGATAAAAATGTGAAACTATAATTGTCCATAATGTAGCAGTACAGCAGTGTTTGCACACAGCTTCTTCTTCTTTCATTTACCTTCAAAATCATTAAATACAAAATTAGCCTCAAAGCTTTGTCCTTTAAAAGATAACTGTGTTGTTAGAAAGATAACTCAACATAAAATAAACACCACTGCATTCATGAGGTCATGTGGTTCTACCTGTTCTCTGCAGGGAGCTGTTCCCACTGCCCAAAAACATCTTCAGCCGCTCTGGACAGATGTCAGTCAGGAAGACTTCATTTATCTTTGTTTTATTACTGTCAGCATCCCAGCTCTGTTTGGTAGCGTCAGCCTCTGGTTTCAGTGAAGCCCACGACAGTGTCTTCAGATCCAGTCCAATAAAGCCAGACTTCAAAAAGCCAGACTTCTCTCCAGTGCTTTCCTCATATTCACAGAAAATAAAATAAATAAATACCGTAACCTTCACTTTGGTTGAACTGCTGTTTCAAACTAATAATCCGCGCTCTGTAGGCGCTTGGCTGAATGTTAAAGCACTCACGTTTGTACCACTTCAATTAAACTGCCTCAACCACAGCAACACCCACAAACTCTGTGACGTTTGGTTTCCAGCAGATCAAGTGAAGTAATTTATCGGCGAGTGTTTCACTGTGAAACAAGCATTTTAATATTTTATAAGATTAGATAAATAAAATATCCAAAAAGTAGGAAAAATATAACTCCTGTAGTTATTTTTAGTTATTTCAAGTGTGAGCAATGACCAACTGTGAGAGAATATTAGCAATAAAAACTAAGTTTAAATCTATAAGAAGAGGATTCGGTTATTATTCCTGAACGTGGGTGTGGAAATTCAGTTAACAAAGGTCAGACTAACACAACGTTAAAGTAAACGCGCTGCAGATGTGAAAAGCTCAAAGATTCAAAAGGTTTTATTACCTGCAGATGAAACAGAATAAAAAAGAAGCCGCGAGAATGAAGTCATCCTGTCCTTATCTTGTATCTTGTTTACTCTCGATGTACCGTTACCGGAAACCCGTTAGGTTCAGTGCGTGTGGGATAAGGGCGTCTTCCTGTTCCTTTCACAGGAAAAGTCCTAATTATATAGACACATATACATTTATAAGTGTAGGTTGTTTTCTCTCTTTTATCCTGTCCCTGACATACATGCTAAGCGACGAGCGTGCATAAAATTGTTTCTAAAAATGTAGTATCAGTTCAGCACTTTTTTCTTCATAAAGAAATAATATCATTGTTTTGGTTTAAAAACTAAATGTAATGTAATATGAAAATATAATAGGCAAAACCTCCAAAAGTTGAAAAAAAAAAAAAACCTGAGAAGAGGGACGGGGAAAAAGGGCAAAAAACAAAAACCAACAGAATAAGCAGACAAAAAAAAAATACATATCGATCACCTGGATCACCTGTTGAGAAAGAAAAAAGAAAGCAAGCAGAAGAAGACAAGAGTAATAAACAAGATCACAATGATATATGGGAATATGACAGTAAATACTAAATATTAAATATTATGGTGCAGCACGTGAGATCGACAGCGCACAGTGTGCTTTGAGGTAGGAGCCAAAAAGGGTGTAGTTTGTGTGTGTGATCACCCGTGTGTACACCTGTGAGCATGAACCCGCTTGTTTTTAAAAGGTTCCTTCGTGTAATGATCTGCTAGAGGGTGTGGGGGGCCACTGCCCCGACCTCCAGGGCATGAAGCAGGTATGGAGGAGATCAAAACTCCAGACATCCAGAGGCCCCCAGAACACAAGAGACCAAGGAAGACCAACAGAGGGGCAGCCGCGCCACAGTGTTGTTTATTAAAATAAGATACCATTAACAGTTTGAGCGTAGTTACAGTCAACAGTGAATATAAATGGTAAAAACTGAATATAATGCATAGTGTCCCCCCCCACCACCACCACCACCATTAACAAATGGTTCAGCCCATAGCAGGACCGGCTTTTTTCTTGTTTTCAGTAGCAAGCGATGCTTATGATTGTGCCAGAGCACATTTTGAACAACACCATGGGAATTTTGGATTTTACACAGGTGGTTGGATGTTACACTCTGGAAATGGAAGGAAGGTGAGTGTTATTAACCCTCTGTGGTCCACAGACATGCTGCACCTCCAAATCACATGACTGATGTAAGCTGACATAGCAACAAGCTGCAGCCACGCTGAGTCTCTATTTCAGCCCACATTGAAAGTTCGGACTTCAAAGTTTTAAAATTTTAATTAAAGGCCAGTAAATCCAGAGTTGTGATAATATATATAAGCCACGCTTTTTTTCTAAATACTGTCGTCACGTTTTTGTGTGTGTGTGTTTTAAGCGTTTTCTAAGGACAGCGCGAAAACAGTAAAGAAAGGGAAAGAAGCCACCTCTTTCCTATCGGTGGAAAAATGTACCATGTCGACCAATTTAAAAAAAAAAGTCAACACGTGGGATTTTGTTGTTTAGGAAGAGGGGAGAGTTTTGGGAGTGACGGTAACGGCAGCGAGACAGAGCGAGCGAGAGAGAGAGAGAGAGGGGGAGAGAGAGAGTTTTTAGATGTGGGAGATTTGTGACGTTTAGTGTGGAGTGTATACTTAGTGTGTTGTGTTGTCTTGTGTAGTTGTTCTGTTGTGTAGTCGTTTTGTTTTGTGTGTCAGTGAGGGCACTAATGAATGTCACAGAGGCACATTTGCAACGTAAACACTGTCACTAAGTAGAAAACCAGCGGAGTGATACACCTCCTGTTGTCAGGCCTGCAGGTTTGTCCCTGTGCTGTTCTCCTGTCTTTTGGTGGACAAACTTTTTTTTACTGGCACACATCATTTGTGGGGCATCTTATTGCGAAACCTGATTGTTCTCTCATTTTAGTTTTAGTAATATTTTTAAATGGTTGTACAAAATGAAAAAAACGGCAGGTGTATTGGCTGCATTTTTAGATAAATAGTTGTATATGTTTACAAAATGTACAATTTATATTTGCATTTCAAGTTATAAAAAATTACTCAACATGTCTGTGGTTTTTTTTACAGTAATACTAATGCAGTATGTCAGTGAAGAAACAACTAAATTCAGTTGAGCTGAAAAGAATGATACCAAACAAGGCAAGGGGGAAAAAATAAAATGAAACAATTTGAGGGTGAAATACAAACATGAACTCAAAAGGAGTCAAAAATGGCCGGTTGTATTTCAGACCTCAGTGGGTTAATCCAACAAATCATGAAAAATTAGGTTTAAATTTTTGTTCATGACAGTGCAGATTTCTGACATTTTGTGTAATTTAAGCTGTAACAATGTGATTGTTTTCTAACAAAAAACTGTGTGAAACTTAAGTTAGACTTGTGTTTGTAAATGAACCGCCCCATGTTGTTTTATTATACAGGCTATACAGTACATAAAATAAAAACTCACATGTTTTATGTAACTAAAGTGTGTAATTATGTGGGCTACAGACAATAATTAAGTTATAGACTTTATATGAAAAACGTGTATACTTACTGCATTTGAATTATTTTAACCATATGTAACCACCTGCATATGTGTTTGGAAAAAAAAGGCTTTGATTTTGCCACCCCATTTGATTTCTTTGCCACCCTCATGCCACCCTAAGAAAATTTCTCTAGATCCGCCCCTGCACAGAGCGCTCCTTTTATTTACACCTATTTCGTCAAGTCAGTGAGCTCTACTTTTCTGCATGGATTATCTATTATATTTCACTTTCCAGCCAAAATGTCCAGTTCAGATCCAGTGTCTATTACCCTGAAAGTGATGATATCTTTAACAAACCTCCATGACTCCTGGAGGATCTGTTTCCTCATTCTAACTGAAAATGAGTTGCTTCAAATACGGACCATTGTCAATCAACCTTCTAGCATTCCACCATTGGTTATATCCTTATTCCCACTCACCCAGACTTTGTCACTTCCCGATAGTCCTTTTTATTTATTTATTTTGTCAGATACATATAGAAACAATCAAACCACTCATTTTCTTAACCTTTTATGAGAGGAGGTACACTGGTTTGATAAGCACTCTCATGACTATGTCTTTTGGGAAGGTGATCTTTTGTACAGTTTGCAAATGTTACTAAAAACATTCTTGGTTGAGAGAAAAAGTTCCAGACGTAACATAGATGTGGTTTTAACACATGAGATAAGAAACAACTCATCAAGACAGTTTACAAAGTAGCAAACTTTATGCACCAAATCAAGTGTTAAATCTTTTTACATATTTTTTTTTAACAGAAACCTGTCAAATTTCTCTCTCCCACTGTCTCTTTTTTAGGAAATACACATTCATTTACAAAAGGAAAATAAAAAAGAAATCAACTAGTAAATGCAAAAATGTGTACTTATTTTTTAAAATAAATACAGTATCTTAATAGTTCCATAACAGAATTATGCAGGTCTGTTATGCAGCCTCAATGAGTTTCTTGTGATAGACTGTGCCAGTTTCAGGAATTTATTAATAAGTTACTTCTCTCCAAAATATCTAACTGCTGTTCAGTTAATTGTGTTAACTTTTTATTTGCCACTGACATGTCACAGATTTGGCCTAAGCATACATGTTTCTCCGTTACTTTGAGATGTATTTTCAAATATCTATCAGTTTTCAGAGTTTTTAAGAAAACTTTCAGCAACTGCCAGAATTGTTTTGAGGTTTTGATGCAATCTGACACCTGACTCTACAGTGACACCTACTGGCCTCTGTTATCATTGTCATATCTTGATGATGTTCCATGTAACATGAATTTTACTCTAAATAGAATTAAAGATTATAAATAGAATTTATAATATTTTAACTTTACTTCACTCACTATGTAACTGTATTACACTCATTATCTGGGAGTAGATGTCATCCAGTTTGATCTTTACACTGTTAAACAAATCTATTCCATGTCAGTGGGTTTTATTTTCAAAAGCATGTTTCTCTCATAGACAGTGGATGGACCTCAGTGTCTCTTTATGTTAGAAAACCTAACAATTCTCAGCATTTTTAAACTAAACAATGGTCAACAGAAAACAGCAGTGTGTGTGATTCATAAAGAAATAGACGTATAGCACCTGTTGCTACGTTTGTAATACCATTAAAAAGGAATTATTTAAATGAGAATATAACTCCATGAAGAAAACAGTTTAAACTTTAACATTTCTAATAAATAGCAGAGTTGAAAGAAAAAACTAAATAAAATTAAATAAATGTAAGTATTTTACCTCATTTTATTGTATTACTTTTTGTTGTTGCTGTTATTATAAGCCACATCTCCAGTCATGAAAAATATAATGAAAGAAACCAACGTGATGAAGGAGGTGGTTACTTATTGACCTTCTCTGCTGAATAAATGAATAACCAAAATGGTGCAAGTAAATTATTTATAGACAGAACAGTTAACATATAGTGAAACATGAAAACTGTTTGACGTGAATGACTGAACATCCTTTGGATTATAACACAAAAAGAGAAAAACGTTTTTCCACCAAAGGTAAAGTTCACATAAACAAACTATTTAAAAAACACCTTCTATGTGTTCGTTTAACTGGAGATTTGAACACTGTTTTCTGGGTCCAATATTTGTATATGTGGATCTTGTTTCAGTTTCTCCAACAGTTCAGCAGTGTTGCCAGGCACTGTTATTTCCAAAGAAGAAAAATCACTGGTATTCTTTATAAAATACATAAACTGTATATCAGAGTAAAACAAGTTGTACTTACAAGGTGAAGTTGAGTTTCTGCCTGAAATAAAAAGAAAAGAAATCATTTCAGGCATTTGTTCTACATTACAATAAAAGTGTCTAATATAAACAATACCAAAGAAATAATATAACAAAACCATGCACTGCTGGTCCTGGTTCATTGATAAACTCAGCTCCTTTGATTCTCTGACCTTTCCTCTTTTTGTAAACAGCAAATCCAACAACAGCAAAAAGGATGAGAAGAATTGGAACAACCACTGCAGCAATGATGGAGATCATCCTGTCAGAGGGATTCTCTGCTCAGTAAAAACAGACAAACAAGATCAAATCTGCAGATGAAGCAGGTTAGAATAAACATATTTACGAGTAATATTAAAATAAAGTAATATTTAAAATATCCTGGAAGAGTAGTTGTAAAACAGCTAACTGACCATTTGGTCTGTTTTGAGTGTTTTGAATCTATCTGATAGATTTCAGTTTGTTTAGGTAAATGAAGAGTAATTTGTCACATATTTGATACAAATCTGTAACTTAAACTGACAGCATATCTTAAAAACATAGAAGCTTGCATTTGGCTGTAAAAATCTTCTAACCAGATATCTGGTCTGGATGGCTTTGCTGAAAAATCTCTGAGTCATTTTTGAACAGGATATATCCTTCAGTGTTCATATTAAAGTAATATGTAGTGTGTACAATATTGCTAAAATGAGAAACATCTCTCTGAGTGATCCTAAAAAACTAGTTCATAGATTAAATTCTTCTCGGCCGGATTACTGTCATTCATTATTATCAATTTCCCCTAAATATTTCCTAAAAAGCTTTAAAAAGCTACAGTGAGAATACTGACAGAGATGAGAAAGAGAAACAATATTTCTCTCATAACATTCTCTCTATAGTATTTACAAGTAGAATGGGAGGCAGAGCCTTCAGCTTTCAGGCCCCTCTTCTGTGGAACCAGCTCCCAGTTTGGATTCAGGAGACAGACACTAACTCTGCTTTTGATAAAGCTGATAGTCAGGGCTAGATCAGGTGACCTTATACCTCCTTTAGTTATGCTGCTATAGGTTCAGATTGTTCCCGGACGTCATGTGATACACTGTGATACACCGAGTTTACTCTTAACTCCCCACGTCTTTACATATCACTGTAACATGTCATCACATTGTTCTCTTCTTTCTACCTTAGTCTGTGATTTATCTGCTTCATGCTCTCTTTTTTCTCTTTTCTCTTTCCCTCACCCCAAACCAGTTGAGGCTGTTAAAATGTAGTTTTTCCTTCCTACTGTCATCAAGTGTTGCTTATAGACAGTAGTTTGATTGCTGGAGTTTTCTTCAGAATGCTGCAGGGTCTTTAACTAAAAGTATAAAGCACCTTGAGGTGACTTTTATTCTGATTTGGCACTATGTAAATTAACCTGATTTGAAACTTTTGCGAAAATGGGTTTCTTAATAATAATAACAGTAACAGTTTATATTTACAATAAAAAAGAGAAAATGATTGTAATATACAATAATTAAAAAAATTAAGACATTCATTTTCCCCACAGTGACAGCTGTTCCTCCTGGGATTAAATATAGGACAAAAAGGTCAAGCATTATATTCGAGACAGCAAACAAAATGTTTCTCTCACCTATGACAGGTATTATTTTTCCACAGTTGGTTCTGATCACTTTTTTATCCAGTTTGGTGATGATGTCATCGCCGTCAGAGAGCTGAAACACACAGTCGTATTTGCTCCAGTCTTCTGGTCTGACTGAAACATTCAGATCAACATTCATCTGGAAGGTCTCATCATTGTTGGGCAGGATCTCTCCAGGATCCACACCATCATGAATCTCCTCTCCATCTTTCCTCCAGAACATCACGGCTCTTTGAGGGTAGAAACCTGTAGCGTGGCAGCTGACTGGAGAGGACGAAGACTTCTGGAGGAGAGACACTGAGGGAAGAACTGGAGAGAAAGAAAGAGAAGAAAATATCAAAAAGATAAAAAGAAGGGTTTCATTTTTCCAAATCTGACAATGTTAAAGCATCTTGATAACATCTAATAAATAATTGCAGACATTTATTTGACAAAAAAAATGACACATTAGAGCATCATCAGTCAAAACACTGTCATACATACAAGACAAAAATGTATCTGGGAAAATTAAACAATAAATAGAAAAGAAAAAACAGTGTGATTGCTGATGCATGTCGTTTGAAAATTCTACTTGTGCCTGAAAATGTTTCTGATCAAACGTTAAATTGGAAGTGTTGATAAAATCTTACAAATGTACAGGAGATCCAGCCCAGTTTCAGTTACTTTCTAAATCATTAAATATGAAATCAGCTTGAACTTTTCTGCCATTTTCTTTTAAAAGAGACCTGTATTATTAGAAAACGATGCAACATAAAATAAACACCACAGCATCCATGAAACTACATCTGGTTATGTGATTGTACCTGTTCTCTGCAGGGAACGTTTCCCACTTTCCAAAGACCTCTTCAGCCACTTTGGACAAGTCGTACTGAGGAACTTGACAGTGTATTTTATTCTATTTTCGTCAGTGTCCCATCTCTGTTTGGTATTGACAGCCTCTGGTTTCAGTGCGATCCACGTTAATGTCTTCATATCAAATTCAAGAAAGTCTTCTCCGTTGTAAGCATACCGTAAAAAGTTGATCATCTCTCCAGTGCTTTCATCCCATTCACAGCCACTTATACTCTGTAACATGTGGATGCCTGAAGAAACAGAAAGAAAACAAAGACTGCAGTGAACTGCATTAATGTTGTTCACTGTATGAGGCATTGCTATTCTCCAAGATTGGTTATTAATAGTTGAATAATTTAATCAATTGAAAAACATTGCAGATTCAAATTAACGTCTGGTTATTTGTGTTTAAAACAAAAAGGTTTAGAAGGACAAGAGAAAGAAAATGATTCAGCAGAGGAGTCATCTTAGAAGAATGTGAAGATAGAGATAAGTATATTTTCTTAAGACTGTTATTATTATATTATATTATATTATTATTGTTAAAATAAGTAAAATTGAAATCTTAACATTTTTTAACACAAACTTTTGTATTTTTATGATGGCTTTAAGGTCTCAAATAAGAAACAGGCCAACGAAATTAAAACTTGAAATCTTTCATGATTAACAAAAAACTTTTTGTTATAAAGTCTTGTTTTGCTTTGGTATATCTAATGTTTTATAATGATCTGACATGAAGCATAACAGGAAATACTTTACCTCCAGGTTGGTTAAATTGCTGCTGTAAACCAAAAATCCAGGCTTGGAATAAGTTTGGCAGAGTCACAAAACACTGTACAGTCAAAGACTTCAGCTGCTCGGGGTTGTCATCTAATATTTTCTTTGCCCAGTCCTGTCTTGGTTCTAGTATTTTGTTCCTGCTGTCACAGTAACCCGCCTGAATGCCATCAAACACCATTTCACTCAAAAACTCTGATATGTTTGTGACTCCTGACGATCCAGTGGCCACATGCTTCAGTGAGTGTTTTGCTGTGAGACAAAACAATATTGGTTTATAGTTAAAAATGTGCAAACAATGTCAGCAGCCTAACAGAGGTGTGGTCCACTTTGTTTTTTCTAAGTGAGGACAAAAAAACATTATTCTATTTAGGTTGATCATTTAAAATTCAGTTGTTACTTTAAGAGTATTTCATGGATTAAATAAAGACCCAATCAGTATATCTAGACAACGAGTGCCAAATGTAATACGGTCCAGTCAAAACAAAAACTGCTGTTTCAGCTCATTAAACAGATGCAGTGTCAGTTTTGTGACTGACAGACCAAATTAGCACGATGATGCACTTGCGAGTCTTTGAGTCGTCTACCAGAAGTGTGCTAATGTGTATACACAGATGCAGTTAGTTTATTTCAATGATTACATAAAAGAAGAACTCATATTAGTGGCTTAAATATTGACCAGATGAGGCCACGTGGCCAAACGAAATTAATACAGTGTAAGCGACAGTTTTACATGTTGTTCTCACTGAAAACGGAGTGGCAGGTAAGATGAATGAGAGAAGAAGAATGATGCTGAAGAAAAATCAGTATGGTTTTTTTATACAGGTAAACTCATTTGTTAGAAATGTGTGAGGAGCTATCCAGAGGAGAGCTGTATTATTACAGCTATTGTTATTACTTTTCCACTATTAAACACAAATATTATATGTGTAACAGCTGTGCTATAGAAGAACACAAGATATCAGATATCTGTGTTAATGAAGATAATGTCTAATGTGTATAAATGCGGGGGTTTTCGGGCAACATGGAACTTATTAAAGTCTATTTTACATATTTTAAGATTTAGACATTAAAATGAAACACTAATGGTGTTGATGATGTTATCAGCTGCATTTCGTTATCAGCTGCATTTCGTCTGACATATAATCCTAGGAAGAGCAAAGGACTTTCAAGCTCGCCGACCTCTGGTAGGACCCGAGCTTGAAGGAGAAGGGGGGAGAAAAAACGCTACAGTGCCAATAAAACCCCATAGTTGATCCACGTCTGATAAATTGGTTTTGATCCTGTTTTGTATCATTATTATTCCACAGAGTGAATATAAAAATGTACTTCATTAGGATCACGCTAATCATTAACGCTTACTTATTAAATTAAAACGAAAGTAAACACGCTGCTCGAGGTCAGGTGAGCCTGCTGTCACAGCTTTAAATTTTAAGTTTTTCTTACCTGCAAATAAATCACGGCAGAAGAAAAACAGCAAAAATAACTTCATTTCCTCGTTATCCTGAAAGCAGCATTGGTAACCGTGAATTTGGTGGACGTTGCTTTTGAAAGCCTGACAGAGTACAAGGTTCAGATTCCCCCCCTCTCCTTCTATGTTGCATGCCCACCGATATGGAATTAATAACCTGCCATAAATTGAAACTGGAAGAAGAAGCTTTGATGATTTAAATAAGCCTAATTCCTGTTATAAAAATAAGTCTTTTAATATGCGAGAAATCTTATTGTCTCTATATGAACATTAGGAAACCAGAGTTCCGGAGACTGTTAGGATATCTATTATGTATTATTCCTGTCAATGTAACATTTGGTGCAGTATTGTCAGCCTGCAGACACGAGTGATCCAGTGAAAAGTCACAATACAAAACGTTAATACTATTCAGGCCAGAATTAAATTCCCCTCACTGACACAGCTGTTTGTCCATTTGTGCTACTTAATTTAATATGAATGTATATGATGTCAATTAAAAAAAAAAGAAAAGAATACATAATACATCTCCATAACGGAAAAGATAGGATCGCGAAAGACCCCAATTCCCTCCCATTTTCGGGCCATTTTTGCTATGCTAAAATAAGTTAATATTTGCCTGATGATATTCTTTTTTATAATATGTTAGACTTACCCCAGTTCCTTAAATTAGACTAAAATGTCTAAGCTACACAAAAGCGGCACATTTGATTCTAAGGACAAAAAATGTCAGTTAATGCATTCCTTTATATTATGACTTTATTCTGCACTACGTGCTTTCAGTTTATATGTTCGTCCGCCATGACGCTTCTTGTTTTTATTATTCATAGCAGCTTGCACAATTCCGCACTTTTTCACTGCAAGGGTATCTTGTTACTGAAGTGTGTGTGTGTGTGTGTGTGTGTGTGTGTGTGTGTGTACGTGTGTGTGTGTGTGTGTGTGTGTGTGTGTGTGTGTACATGTTTAGACATCTTTGTGAGGACAGAAAATTGGCATGCTACTATACTCTTGGGACCAACAGTCACTTTTGGGGACAAAATGCCTGTTCCCACGATTCTGAAGGCATTTTTGAGGCTCAAAATGTGGTTTGAGTGTCAGGATTACAATTAGGTTATGATTAGGTTTAGGCTGAGGGTTAGGATTAGGCGTTCATTTTTGATGGTTAAGGTTAGGGTAAGCGGCTAGGGAAAGTATTATGTGAATGAGATGTCCTCACTAAGATATGAAAACGAGTGTGTGTGTGTGTGTGTGTGTGATGTCTAACTTATTTTCTCTTAGAAGGCCATTCTTTGAATTATAAACTAGTTTAATACTAATAAATGATGCTAACCTTTCAAAGCTACAGAAGCTATCCTGGGAGCAAGAACTAAAGTAAAACTAGACTGTGCAGCATAGAGCAGACTCTGGAAATGATTGTGCACTATGAGAGAGAAAACTGCTCTCCAGCCTCCTCTGAGGACTCGTCCATGTCAGTCACAGAGGCAGAAAGAGACCAGCTGGACTCCAGCTCTGGCACATCTGAAGACTGATGAAGGAGTGACAGGATGGACTTGTCCTTCTCCACATTTTGGTGTCCCACACAAGAATATGCTATGTCCCAGCACCCGGAGGTTTGGTCCTGGGACACTACACAGTATGCCACTATGTCATGAGTGACCCGAAGTCCAGCTTTGCAGATCCCTCTCATCAGTAAATGTAAGGGCAGTGTGATGTTTTTTGTAATAAGGGTCAAATGCATTAGAATTTTAAGACTTAAAGAAAAACAGGCAATGACACAAACTTATGGGACAGAGTGCTCTTTGAGATGCTATGAAAGGGATCACTTTATTTTGAGTTTAGCTGTTGTTTATTTAGTCAACAGACGGATCATCTTCCTTTAAGACCAAAGACTTGTATGACCCGAGTAGCAGGAAAATAACACCAACATATGCAAGGTTGTTGGTTATGACTTGTATACAGTAGCTGGCAGTGGACTGGATACTGTCCATAAAGACCTGGAACAATAATAAGGGCAATTTTTCCTTCTTTTTATAACATGAGCATTGTTTATATAGTAAATATTTAGGGTTTGGAGCAGGATTGACCTGTTCTTTGTTTAACCATCCACAACTGTACTGGTTCTGCATATCTGGTCTCTCTCAGGAGTCCACAGGATGAATAGCTGTTAATGAGACAGTGACTATGGATAAATTGAAGATTTTACAGAACTACAACAATGACAAAATTTCCAACACACCGAAAGCACACACACATACACACACACACACACACACACACACACACACACACACACACACAAAACAGATTAAAAACAAAAAAATAAATAAGAAGAAATTTATGAAACACTATTGATGGAGTCAGTTTGATCTGAATTAGTTTAATCAGTTTGGGAGTGCTGTTGGTAAATGGTCCATCTCCTCTGGTCATCAAACAGAGACCTTGAAATAACCACAGCATGCTTTAAAAATAACTCATAGCCAGTGTAGTTCAACAGCTATTGCAGTGACATATTCAAATCTCTCACTGCTTTGCAAATTTCAGGTAGAAGCTGCAGTCTGTGTCTGAGTGAAGCCAGCATAAAGTGATTTACAGCAGTCAAGGTGAGACAGACAGAAATGATAAAGATGTCTTTTTTTTAATGAAACATGAAAGCAATATTTATTTTGACAACAAACCAAGCTTATTTTCAATTTTGAGACCAATGATTAAAACAGCTGGGACTGATGAAGTAAACATCTATAACTGTGTGTCATCTCCATATCATTGGTGAGATATACTGTATTTTGAATGATCTTGCTGACAGCTGTGCACCAGGTTCCTGTTTGACAGGTATGATCATAATACATGTAGAGCAAATTCTGTTATATCAGCCAGAATTTATATTGTTGCAGGAGAAAGTGTTTAGGATTATTTAGTAAAAGCAGATTCAGGTTTAACCTCTTCGAAAACAACTGAATACTCACGCTGGACAGAAATACCAGAAATTAAAGAACTGTTATCAATAAAAAATAATGAAATGATCAACAATCTTCTCTGCTTGTTACTTGTGTATGTGTTGGTGTGTATATTGGGCTATAGGGTGCTGTGTTTGTTCACGGGGTCTCTGGATTCAGTCCCTCTGAGAGTCCATAGATGTCGCCCGAAGCTGTAAAGTCCAAAACACAGTGTTACTCACACTGCTGTTGGAGTTGCTTTTATATGCAACACTATTAATACAGAGTAATAAGAAAAATAGTTTACTTACTATGTTCACTTTTTCTTTCTGGAAATAGAAAGGGAAGAAATATTTCAGAATGCCAGAGAAATTCTGTTTTGCAGTTTGTATCAGAGTATTAGCTCAGCTCATCTGAATATCTCACCTCTCTTCTTTTTGAAAACACCAAATCCAATGACGACGAAAACAACAGAAACAACCACAGCAGGAATAATCATCATGTGTGAGGACCTCTCTGCTCAGTCAAAACAAACAAACCAGATAAAATGTGTATAAGAAGCAGGTTAGAGTAGAAGTACATCCATCCATCATGTAGTATTATTCTAGTTCTAATATAAATCCCAGGGGGGATTTGAGGGGAAGTAAATACAGCATAATTTCTCAGACTCATATACCATGACATATTTCAGTTCAGCAGAGCGGACACACTAAAATTATGTGGCTGACTTTTAACACCTATTATGTTCCCTGATTGAAAGGCCAAAAATAAATAGCCAATGGTTTTATGGATTAGAGACACTGTTGAATTTTGAATTTTATTTAGATTCTGCTTGAGGCCCAAACAAAAACAGGATAAAACATTCAAATACCACAATATCAAGAATCCAGAGTACAAGCAAACAAAACGAATCAAATGATTTTCCCTCACCTTTTGTAATGTTTTCAACCCAGTTGGTTCTGATCAATGTTTTATTCAAACTGGTGATGATGTCGTCTTCACCATCAGAGAGCTGAAACACACAGTCGTATCTTCTCCAGTCTTCAGGTGTGATGGATGAAACATTCAGATCAACACTCATCTGGAAGGTCTCATCACTGTTGGGGAGAATCTCTCCAGGATCCACACCCTCATGAAGCTCCTCGCCATCTTTCCTCCAGAACATCACGGCTCTGTCAGGATAGAAACCTGTAGTGTGGCAGCTGACTGGAGAGGAGGGAGTCTTCTGGAGGAGAGACACTGAGGGAAGAACTGGAGGGGGGGGGGCATGGAGAATGCATGGAATAACATGGGAAAGAAGAATAAAGGTGGAGGAATTGAATCGGGACATATGAAGAAAATATCTGCCCGAAATCACTCTCATAAAAATAACATTTAAAGTGTATCAGGTCATGTGATTGTACCTGATTTCTGTAGGGGGCTTTTTGCACTGTCCACATAGGTCTTCAGCCACTCTGGACAAATCTGAGTGAGGAAGTTTTCATTGTGTTTAGTTCGAACTCTGTCAGCATCCCATTCCTGTTTAATAATGTCAGCCTCTGGTTTCAGTGCGATCCATGTCAGTGTCTCCAGATTGAATTCAAGAAAGTCTTCTGCGTTATAACCAAAGTGTACTAAGCCAGTCACCTCACCAGTGTTTTCATCACGTTCACAGCCGCCTATCCTCTGTAAAACATGGACACCTGAAGAGACAGACAGAAAACAGCGATCGCAAAGAGCTGTTATATATTGCACCTTGTGTTAAGCACTGCTATTTTCAAAGGTTTGAGTTGTGCTCATAATTCAAGTCCAATAATTAGATGGTCATCATCATTTTTATTAGCATTAACTAACTGGAACACTGCAGCTTTTAAAGGCAGGCCTGATGTGAAGATCACAGGACCACAAGAAAACGATAAAGGAGGAAAAAAACACAGAAACTGATTGATCACATCAGTCATGTGACAGATGTCTTGATTATAGCAACAGCTTTAAAAAGCTGAAAAAGTGTTAAAGTACAATTCTTCAAGGCAAACTCTAAATTGAAAATTTGTAATTTTAGGAGCACAGAATGTAAAATGTAGCTTTTCACATCAGTCTGTTTTGTTTAGATATATCCCATGATTTAAAATGATCTGAGGTTCACCTTCACTTTTGGTGAATTGCTTCACATTAGAAATCATGTTTTTGAAGAAGTTTGGCTCTTCCTTGAAACACATGTGATTGTACCACTCCTTCTGCTGACGATTGGTTTGTAATATTTTCTTCGCCCAGTCCTGTTTTGGTTTTAATGTCATGTTGTTGCTGTCACAGTAACCCGCCTGGATGCCATTAAACACCACTACACCCATGAACTCTGGGATGTTTGGGACTCCAGAGGATCCAGTGACAAAATACTTCAGTGAATGTTTCACTGTGGAGCAAACAATATTTATAATGTTAGTGAATTAAGAAAATAAACATTAGCATAATACACTCAGTATGATTAAGGTAACATATTCTCAATAACGTTACAGTAACAGTCACATGAGTCTAGCATACTTTTATTTTCATTAAAAATAAAAGTCACTGATCTGGTTTGAGGGTGTTCCTTACACTGTAAAATCTAATTAGTTCCCAGAACTCAAAAAAATTATGGAAACTCGTTGCCTCAAAAAAATTGAGTAAAGCTTAGCTAAAAATGACTAAGTTAGGACAACTTATTTACTTTGAGTACTCTGCACAAGCTCATTTGTTCCCAGAACTCAAAAAAATTGGATCAAGTTTACGTAAGATGACCAAGTTAGGGCAACTTACTCATTTTGAGTACACTGTACAGCCTTGTTAGTTCCCAGAACTCAAAAAAATTATGGAAACTCGTTGCCTCAAAAAAACTAAGTAAAGCTTACTTAAGATGACTGTTAGGACAACTTATACATTGCAAGTCCGCAGTATTAACAATAACTTGATATTTCTGACTGTACAATACTAATTGTTTACCTACTGACAAACATGTTAAGGTCAACTAAATGAAAAAACAATTTGTGGTAACCTGAATATGATTAAAAATAATTAACAACACTTTTTGTAATTATGTTAAAATGAGCCCAACTTTTATTTTCAAACACAACAAAGTATAACAGCCAACATACTGGACACTGTTCTGCTGAACAACAAACAATTATATTGACATCACTGTTATAATCTTACAATGAAACAAAGTCTCAGATTTAATTATTCTGAAAATAAGTTTAGGCCTACCACAAGTTTGTTTTGTACTTTACATTACTTATATAATCAAAATAAAATATTTATTGTTCTGTCACAAGTGCAGTCTCTAATTTAAACAACACATTTGTTTTCCATTTCAACACATGAGCTGGAATGTTGTATTATTTTAAGGATGGCTTGTTTCCAGTCCAGGCATTACTGCCTGAATGACTGTCATGGATCGAGGTGATCCAAATGTAGGTGCAGAAGAAAGTCTTTAACTTCCCTTAAGTACAGTGGCAGTGGATGTGGGTTGGAGATGCAATGAGCTTGAACCTGCAGGCGACCATCTTCACTGACCACACCATCTGTGATGGAGGACTCATCTCTCCTGTTGTCCTGCAAGCAAACAATCATATTTTTTGGAACATGAACTTAATTGCTTTCTTAAAACATTTTTTTCTGCATTTGGTATAAAACAGACTCCAATTTAGACAATCTCAGGCTCCCTCCCCACCGGAGAGGTGACATTCAATGTCCCAAATTGTCAGTCTGGATAGCCCTGACCACCACCCAACACACAATAATGTCATGAAAGCATCATTTTAAAAAAGGGCTATGCAAACATGGCCAATAACTTTCATTCTAATGATGTGCAAAATGATTTTGGGCACAAAACAGATTTTGCTGTTAGAAAACTTGCAGACTTCACTATATACAGTGTAGACCCTCTAAACTAAGTTTGGGGAATGTGATCTTTCAAGAAATGCAGACCAAACTGTTGTTGTTTGTTTACTTACACAGCATGTCTTGTAGAATTAACTGTGGTCACCAGCAACAGCATAGTGCAGTCATATCTCAAGTCTAATAACAGAAGACAGGAAAAGATCAGTGAAGAAACAACTTCCCCAAACCAAAGCACAAATAAAACAATAAGTAAAACAGGCTGATCTAAAGTATGATTAAAGTTCAGCCTGATTAATATAAATGTCACTGACAGTTGCTAATATATTGGAAAACCAAAATACTTACCACTGAGTTGATGTCTTTCTGTCCAACAGCAGGAGTGCTGGTCCCGATCGGCCTCAAAGACAGTAAGAAGCAAGCAGAGGGAGAAAAAACAGAACATTTTTCAGAAACTGATTTGATCCTTAATGGCTGTGCAATCATTGTAACATATAGTTTGCCTATGTTGTTAAATAAAGGCTAGATTTGACATTAATAGATGCCACAGATGTTCTAAAGCTGCCACAAAGCATGAAAAAAAAATAGACGTCTCCGAAAACGTCGGAGCATTTTTGCAAATATGTGATGTCTTGATAAATCGAGCAGATATTTGAAATTTACACAGCTACATTCTCGCCTGAAAATATCTTAAAAGTTTATTTTGTGACCCAGAAAAAGTAATAAGTTTTTCAGCGGCGCTCCTCCGCCATTGCCGCGCTTACAAGTATGCACAGGCTCAGACAACCGTGGCCGACAAATGCGATCCTCCTTTTCCCCAGATTACCCTTTCTGGGTCACAAAATAACCTTTTAAGATATTTTCAGGCGACAATGTAGCTATGTAATGCTCAAATATCTACTTAATTTATCAAAATATCACATATTTGCAAAACTGCTTCCACGTTTTCGGAGAGCTCTGTTATCCACCCCCCACATCCCACACCTACCCCACCCCTAACGGCTGCACCTCCCGAAGAATTTTGTCTGGGCTCTTATCTCACTTATTTATTTCAAACAATCAACAGAAAATTTCACCACATAGTTTTATACAAGGTTTTTAAGGCTGTGGTGTTAATTTTTAAGTAACATGAGCCCAGCGGCAGCAGCAACGCTAGGCTAACGCTAACTAGCTAGCAAGATTATAAACCTGGTGCTAAACTAAGAGAAGCCACAAAATCAGTTTGAATAAGAGTAAACATTTACTCACCAAGTCAGTGTATCAGGTAAAGATCCACAGCAATGACAACAATAATATCTTGAGCTGACACTTCTCCAGGTTTGCTCAACATATTCCATAAAAAATGCACCGTGAACATGCGGACTGATCCGAGAGGGAGGAGGACGGTAGTCACGTGGCATTTTCAAAACACATCTTTCATCCTTCCGCACTGAGAAGGAAAACTTCCAGCTTACTTAGTTTTTCTAAGTTAAGACAACTCAAATAAATGGAGTTTATCAGCGTTTTTGCATAAAAAGTACTGGTAACTTATTTAAATTGAGTTCTAATAACAAATTGATAAAAATTGAGTTCAGCCTATTTAATATTTTTAATTAAACACAATATTACATTTTACAGTGTACAGCAAACCTAAAAGTTATCAAGAAAAACTGTCATCTATCTACTGTGTGTGTGTGTGTGTGTGTGTGTGTGTCTTAAATCATCCTAAATCTCCAGTAAGCAGTAAACAGGGTACATGTGACAGGAAACGCCTAACTTTGCAGTTCTTATACACCAAGCCTTTTTTTCAGTAGCTACTAATAAGAAAATTCTATCCTGTTCCATATTCTTATTATTCCAGAAACTGTGTCCTAAACTTCAATTAAAAATGTCAAAAGTGCTTTAAAGTACAATCAAAGTAAAAGCTGCTCAAGGTCGGGTTACTGCTGTTAGAGATAAAAGATTTTTCTTACCTGCAAATAAACTATGACAGAAGATAAGCAGCAAACACAACTTCATCGTTTCTCTATCTTTAAGGTCATAACTATTATTCCTTTTATTTACAGAAATGTGAATCAACAAGTCGTCGTCCACCGACAGTAAGTGACCAATCCGTGTCCCTCCCCCTGTTCCTCCAGTTTATCCAGTTAGCACGCTTGTAACCATGGAAACACTTAACTCTGCAGGTCTTACACACAAAACCTTTTTTTTATTTGCAGTAAAAATAAGAAAACATAGAAAGTCTTATGAAACTATGCAAACTACTGAATGGTTTAACATTGCGTTGTTTCACAGTTTTCATCAGTGTTGCCTAAAGGCAGAAATTGGCGCAGTTTATGTCTGCAGGGGTCTGCAGAGATGTTTTCTGTCTGTTTCCTAACCCTGGACCTGTACAGACGTGCAAAGTACAGACTGGATAACGGCAGTGTAAAAAAAATAATAACCAGCAGCTCCTGCAGGCTGAACTTGCTGAGCTGCCACTGGAAGTAGGAATGTTGAATATTATTTTTGTTTGTGGCTTATTGGCACATATATGATCGCTGAATAGTCTTGTTAAGCAGACTGGACAACAGCGACGCCTTGTGGCAAAGACCCAGAAGGTTCATTCGTTTAATCTGAAAGTAGCTTTTTTAGTCGGAGAAACTTTTCGTAACTCATTAAAGTGACTTCCTCAGCCTTACCTGGATGATGAACCATACACCAAGACTTGTGGCAAAGAGTTTATTTACGGTAACATGAGCAGCTGCCTGCCATTCATCTCTAGCTTTATTGTCAGGAATCTAAGTCCACAATACAATTGAAAGAAAATAGGAATGAATTAAGATTTTTTTTTTTAAAGTTTTTAAAGTAGAGCCTCATCTGGAAGGTCCCATCATTGTTGGGGAGGATCTCTCCATTATCCACGCTTTCATGAAGCTCCTCTCCATCTTTCCTCTGAACATCTTGGCTCTTTAAGGATAGAAACCTGTAGCGTGGCAGCTGACTGGAGAGGAGGAAGACTTCTGGAGGAGAGACACTGAGGGAAGAACTACAGAGAGAAAAGAAAATGCGACAAATGTTAGATTCTGATTTGTACTCTATCTTAGAAAAAGGAAGCCATATGAATTTCCTCGCTTACTACATCAGATTATGTGATTATACCAGCTGTCTCCAGAAAGCTCCTCCCATAGTGGAAAAGCTTCTTTAAAAACTTAGGGCATAAATGGCTTGAAGAGGTTTTATTATGTTGTAATTGGGCATGTTCCATATTCCATCTTAGTTTGGTGATGACAGCCTGTGGTTTTGGAGTGATTCATGTCCCTGTCTGCAGATCAAACACTATAAAGTCTTCTCCATCATAACCATACTGATTGTATCCATTAATTTCTCCAGTCTCATCATTCCATTTACAACCACTCATCCTTTGCAAAATATGAACATCTGAAAAAAAAATAAAGCCACAAAAACTGCAATAAACCAGTGAGATGTCAGCAGAGGCCACAGCTAATATCATATCTGCAGACACAAAAATAGAGGGTCTACACCCACTGCACTGTTACAGGAACAAAACCAAATTACCAATTTGCGGGTAGAGTGAAAGGCTGATATTTTAAAGAACTTTTACTCTCTGGATTCTTTTGTTTTATTTTAGCAGTGTGGTGGGTTGACCATGACATTTCAGGGCTGCATACATGTCCTGCTACCACCGGGGATAGCCTTTAACAATAAAAAAGAGAATTAAATGAAGCTTATGCCAAATTTTAGTAAGTATGTGAGTACATACAATCTGTATGATAAATTGTAAATGGAGTGATTCTTATATAGCGCTTTTCTACTCTCAAGCGCTTAACTCGTCTGCCTGCTTTCCCAGGTGTTTAGCTCCTTCTCTATTCTTTACATCATTTCCACTTTACCAACAATTCCAACATCAGCATTCTAGTAAAATAATTTTTATGCCCATCTTCTTCAAGCCAATTAGTCTCCACTCGGCATAGTTTAAATACTACTGCTTACCTTTCATGCTCCCTTGCCTTCTGCCTTAATTTCTGGCACAGCTTCGATTTCATTCAGCTGTGATGGACCATCAGAGTCTACCAGCCAAACAGCTTACAAGGACATGAACTGCTGCACATAACAAGGCTAATTTACATCATGGAGCCCTGGTCTCAAAAACTGGCATAGATGTAACTCTGTCTGTAAGCTGGATTTAAGTGCTTAAAGTTTTACCAACATGTTTAGTGGCATCTTCTGTTAATACGGAACATGACGTCATGTGGTTGGTTGGTTGTGGCTAATTGATTTACATTAGTTTATGTTAGCTAACCAGTGGGTGACCTTGCCATGCACGTAAAAGGAATGTGGCACATCACAAACCAAAACAACATCATGAATTGACTGAAAATCTCAACCATTTGCCACCATGAGGTTAGAGACTGGGGACCCAACAACAATCTGGTACTTGTCCTGCAGACTGCTGAAGTACAATAAACACTCTGTAGGGTCAACTTATGGAAAGCACCTCATCCTGATGGTGTACTGGGATGAGTACAGCAAGACTGCACCATGGAAGCAGAGAGGTCTTCATAGGCATCTTTAACACATCTTTGTCACATTGCTCTGTTCCCGCCTGTTTAAAAATATCTTTAATATGCCATTACCTAGGATGACCAACCGTCTTCTTTTCATTTTTCATGTTCTGTCCAGGGTGTCCAGGTGGATTTTTGAGATTGATAAAAATGTGAGTGATTTCCTATATTCCGACAGAGGACCCATGTGTGTGACGTCATCCCCGAACTGCTGCTTTGTGAGTTGTTCTGCGCTCAAAGACGGGACAGACAGCGCGCAGCAACGCGCGTAATGATGTTTAAAAGATCCCAAAGCGCAAGTGCATCTTTTCAGACGAACTGCAAAAGAAGTTTCCCTTGTACCGACCCAGTACTGGTAATTTTTCTTATGCAGATGAGGCATTATTTCTGTACCATTATTTAATTATGGGGCTTTTACATTGTTTTTTGCACTTTTTGACTTGTAAAAGCCTATATGACATAGTCTACAATTCACAATTCATTAACTGCACAGAGAAGGCATCGTTTAAATATGTTAAAAATGTTTCTTTAAGCAAGTTCTTAATGACTGAGCCAAGTGTCCTCTTTTTTGGAAATGAAAATATCGTCACCCTACTATTACCCAAACAGACTGCATTAAATTAAATTAAATTAAATTAAATTAAATTAAATTAAATTAAATTAAATTAAATTAAATTAAATTAAATTAAATTAAATTAAATTAAATTAAATATTACCAAATCACAACCACAGTCACCTCAAGTAACTTGATAGTGTAAGGTAGACGAGCCAAGGTGTGAAAACGAGTGTAGGTCACAATCAGCCAAGGTTTCGGGTGAGTTTATTGACCTCAGGAAATCACATGATAAGGTGGGGCCAGGTTTCACAATGAGCTCACCTGAAACCTTAGCTGATTGTGAACCACACCCATTTTCACAACTTGGCTTGTGTGATTAGGCAGAGGATCAATAGGGGTTCATTGTCCCGCTTGGGGGGACACTCCCGCAGAGCTTAAATCTGGGACTCTCCACCATTTGACCTTAAAACTGAAGAAGCTTCTCAGATGAGAGGTGAAATGTGTTCAAGCAACTTAAAGAAGTCCAGACGCCTTTTCTTTTTCCAAGCTCCTTAGACTACGATGACTTGGATGACTGAGAACCTTCACAGACACATTTTGCTTACAAGGTGCTGAATGAGTTTTTTTTTTTCCTGAAATTAAAAGGCAACAAATAATGACAAAATGCCATATAAGTTCATTTTCCCATTAGCTTAGCTTATCCAAATCTCTCACTTTACTTTTACAGGCATTTGTGGCTCAAGAGTTAGCAGTTCGTTTTGTAATTGGAAGGTTGCTGGTTTGAGCCCAGGCTCCGACAGTCTCCGTCGTTGTGTTCTTGGGCAAAATACTTCACCCGTTGCCTACTGGTGGTGGTCAGAGGGCCTGGTGGCGCCAGTGTCCAGCAGCCTCGCCTCTGTCAGTGCGCCTCAGGGTGGCTATGGCTACAATGTAGCTTGCCATCACCAGTGTGTGAACGTGTGTGTGAATGGGTGGATGACTGGATGTGTAAAGCCCTTTGGGGTCCTTAGGGACTAGTAAAGCGCTATACAAATACAGACCATTTAAAAGGAGCTCTGTTACCAGTTTGCTTCTTTTCCAGGTGTGTGTATCGGCAGGGTGATCTTCCAGTGTCTGTACTGAATAGTGCTACTTTAACTGCTTGACTATTGGGCATTATGAAGATCCCAGTTACCTCTGTACAGAAGTCTGGACCAGAAGTGTCCATTGAAATGGTCTGAATCTCTGATCCTAGGGGTATTGCCACAGTAGGTTAACAGAAACTAATTTAAGCTGGTGATGAAGGGATTCACCCAGTTCTATCGCCACCTGAATGCCTACCCCGCAGTCCACTAGATGATGCCCTCCACTAGCAACCCTGAGTAAGGTGCGATCGACAGCCACATTTTTTAATCGTAGCTCCACCCTAATGATCTATGGCACTTGGAAATTTGCTGGGATTTACTTTAGTGTCTGAAAAATAAGCCACAGGAATCTGTTAATTTTGAAAGGCAAGAATAACCTAAAAGAATTTTACAAAAGTAGATATTAATACTCATACCCAAGTTTTAAGAATCCTAAAACTTTAATTGCAGATTAGGATACTATATTAAGCAATTTAGCAAAGGAAAACCAAAGAGCTCAAACAGCTAACAATAATCACATAATCAAATCATTTCAAAATTTAAAGAAAAGTAAAACTTTTAAAAATGTAGAATAACTAAATCTAAACTGTTGCTAAACACCTGTAGTAAGTCCCAATCCAAGGTGAGTTGAGTGAGAAGATCAAATCTCAAGAATCCAATTTTGTAATCGATCTCAATAACGAACCCCTTGTTGTTACATGTGTAAACGTGTTTGTTTATCAACTTTGAGGAATCACCAGTCGAGACACTTTATTGAGATTATTATTTATTAAAGCATTGAATAATTAAAAAGTATCATGGATCTCTCCTGTTCAGAAAACCACAGATACAGCTAACTTCCCAGAAGTGAGTACCCAAGCTTAGAGGTACAGCTCCTGCTCTGTTACACATGTCCTAGATGTTTTCTCTATTCTTTCATCCTTCACCCAATAACTTGTTGTCTTAGTGACCATGAGAGCAACCGTGGCTGAGATACCTGACGATGTTTTTGTCTCACATGGTACCGATGACCCACCTTATCATAGTACTTAGTGTCCCTTTACTTTGAAACTTCTACACTGTCACCATTTCTAACAAAACACTGTGTAGACATCTAAATTCTTAAGCTCTTATTCACTATAATACTTAACACATGGAAAAATCCGATTTGAGCTGACCTCGTTGTTCTCTTTCCCCCCTCCCCTCACCCCTGTAGTAAAAGCTATTTTCTTACAATTGATACATACTTACCATAATTCACTTCATTTTGCATAATTTCAACAGGATTCCTTATTTTAAACAAAAATACATTGTTTTCCTCCATCATTCTATTCTTTATACTCACATACGAGTTTAAGGTGACATCTGCACAGAAAGAGTGCAGATGTGACGTTGTGCAGTACACACACAGAGAACGTCTGGGTTGAAAGGTTATTAGAATTATTTATTTGTAGTGATTATTTTCTTGTTTGACTTTATTAATTCTTGATTATATTTTGATTACATTTCTGATGTGATTAGAGCAGAAATAACTATCAGCAAAAGCACTTACATATAACTCTGTCACTCTGTGCTACATTACACCCCCAAAGGCTGGATTTCAGGCCTTTTCCTTAATTTCTGACTGTATCAGGGCTCAGGAATCTCATTCTTCTTTACATTATTTTACCGAATGTTATTTTAACACATTCAAAATAACCTACAAAATGAAAAAGATTCTTAAAAAACGGTGTGAACGAACACCATATTCATGTGTCTACTCATTTTTTCTCAATCAACGACACATCCACCAAGGAACACGTCTGACCAGCATTCTCCCCCACCACCTGATCATCAGCGCTTTGGGGTCCTTAGGGACTAGAAAAGCGCTATATAAATACAGACCATTTACCATACACCATACAAACTATATATACATTATATCATTAATAGCTATAGCAGTGCTATAGTAAATATGATATGATAAAATATTAAAATGCATTTTACCTGAGTTATTACAAGTTAACTTGAATTTAAAACAATAACAAAGGGAAAAAAGATTTTGTGTAAAAAGTCATGTTTACATAAAAGAAAACTGAAATAGAAAATCTTCTCGGTTCTTGTTTGTTCACAGTGTTAACTGGAGGTGCTAACACTGTGTAGACTCCTCTGTCTGTCTGTGTCTTTTGGAGAGTTCTATCGTGTTCTGAGGAGCTGTTACATCCAAAAGTCCAAATAATAATAACAATAAAGTTAACAATAAATAAAATT
The DNA here is from genome assembly GCF_001858045.2 of Oreochromis niloticus. Lineage (NCBI taxonomy): Eukaryota > Metazoa > Chordata > Actinopteri > Cichliformes > Cichlidae > Oreochromis > Oreochromis niloticus. Next base: position 6,977,207 of record NC_031985.2, read on the forward strand.
AGCACAATATTAATCAAATAATTTAAATCCAGAGTGAGAATACCAGATTAAAGGGGGGATAGTGTACTTACAGGAGGTAGGGCATCTGCCTAAAATAAATTAAATAAATCAATAAAATTCATTTTGGACAGTTTTAAATGTCTAACAATCAAACTTTCTCTTATAAAGAAGTAACAATGTTTAACATGTAGACTATTATATTGCAGCGATAATAAAACTAAGCATTTATGTCTCTACTGACTGATCGATAAACTTTAAATCCCTTACCTTCTTTCACTTTGTGAATGGCAATGACAGTGACAGCAATGATGATGACAACAAGAACAACCACTGCAGCAATGATGAGGATTTCTGCTCAGTGAAAACAAACAAGATAAAATGTACTGATAAATAAGATGGAATAAAACTGCATCCACTTATTGAAAATATTTTTTTGACAATTTAAGTTGTTTGATCATGAAGCCACACAGTCAACCTGATCAAAATTTTTTTAAATTGGTCCCTTTCGAGGTCACCACAGTGGATCATCTGCCTCCTCCTCAGCCTGTACCTAACATCCTCCTCTGCTATCGTCTCCAAACCAAACATTGTAGCAGGTCTCACTGCTGCACTGGCCTTTGCTTTGAAATTATTGACCCCAAGTACTTTACTACATCTGCTCCTTGCATCACAGCTTCACTGTCTGCACTGTCTTGAACCAACTTTCTCTAGAATTCCTTTTTTCCTTCTAACTAATATCCAAATCTGTGGGCCGTACACACTGACAACATTGAGCATTACCTCTTTGATTTCCAGCTTCAAACTCATGATCCTGTCTGAGACTCTCTTCAGCTCCAGAACACTCTTCACATGCTCTTCTTTCCAGATTACTCAGTTTCTCTTCCCAAATGCACCATGGTAGAACAGTTTGAATAAACCTGGCATTGCTTCCCTTACTTGTTCACTTTACACAAAGTACCTACATTCTCTGTTATATCAGCCAGCTCTCTCCCATAATCTCTATATTTAAAATCCCTACTCATGATGATGATGGTGATTCCATGCATTCTTTAGTGTGAATACTTTGTTGATAACATATGTCACATATCGGATTTAAATATGACTTTTTAACGCATTTACATGAGTTGTTTTTCACCCAACAAAATGCTTCTAAATGGGCCACAAATAAACAACCAAGGCTTTCATAGACTGCAGATGCTGAATTTGAAACATAGAAGTACTAAACTAATTTCAGCTTGATGGTTTTCTTAAGAATATTAACATCAGTTTTGTCAAAGTGCTGGAAAAAAATTATTCTTTTAGGATCTCCATCAGTAATTCCCACAGTAACAGCAACTCTTCTTGGGATCCGATAAAACATTTAAGCATAACATTAAACACAATCCACAATAACAGCAAACAAAATAACTCAAATCTGTTTGTCTTACTTTGATCATGTCTAAATTTGTTTTTTCGCCAGTTGACGGTTTTATTCAGGTTGGTAATGATGCTGTCCTCAGCGTTAGAAAACTGAAACACACACTCATATCGTTTCCACTCCTCAGGTGTGACTGATGAAACATTCAGGCCAACACTCATCTGGAAGGTCCCATCATTGTTGGGCAGGATCTCTCCAGGATCCACACCCTCATGGATCTCCACTCCATCTTTCCTCCAGAACATCATGGCCCTTTGAGGGTAGAAACCTGTAGCGTGGCAGCTGACTGGAGAGGAGGGAGTCTTCTGGAGGAGAGAAATGGAAGGAAAAACTGGAGAGAGGGAATGTGGGAAAGAGAAGGTGTGAGAAGCAAAGCAGTATACATCAAAGAAGAAGTAAATGTAGTACACTTGTTTGATGAAAAATGTTAATCAATATAAACTGTAATAATAATAAAAAAGTAATAATTTAAAATGGAACAAGCAATTTGAGCAAAAGTTTCACTTTTTGTCCCTCTGTTTTTTGTGCACAGGTACCTTGCCTAACTGTGAGTGCGAGATCTGTACATATTGGATGCCTGGAAACCCTTCCTCCCTTGATCCCCTCAATTCCACTAGCACTCTTTGTACTTAGTTTTGACCACTGTAAATAAACACACTAAAGTGAAATCTTCCAAGTCTGTGTCCGGGTCCATCGGTCCATTAGCCTTGACACTGATGACTGTGGGACTATTTCATGTTATTTAGATTTTGTTTTATTTGTTTGCACACATATGTGTGTATATGCATACATATATATGAAGGTATGTGTGTATATGGGTATACATGAACTCAAGGTAGTGACTGAAAGAGTATTATAGTGGGTACAAATGGTGGATGTTCACACCCAAGGGGGGAGGAGTTTAGTATGTATGGGGTTAGAGTAGACCTGCTACTCCCTGGTTTAGACTGCTGCCCCCATAACCTGGACCGGAATAAGAGGCAGAAAATGAATCGGCGGATTTATTTTGATAATTTGTTTTCTTTGTGTGTCATTTACTTCCCAGTTTTCACCACTAGTTTTCATTATGATCTGCATAAAAAAACACGTTAACACACGTTGTCGTTTTTTTTTTTAAGATCATTAATAGAAAGATAACAAAGCAGGGAATAAACACACTCATGTGATTCTACCTTTTCTCAGCAGGGTGCTGTTCCCATTTTTCAAATATTTCTTCAGCCAATCAGGACAAGTCTCAGTGAGGAAGATTGTTTCTGCTGAGTTTCCATTAGCATTCCAGTCCTGTTCGATAATGTCAGCTTCTGGTTTCAGTGCAATCCATTGCATCATTTTAAGATCAAATTCAAGAAGGTTTTCTGCATCATAACCATACTGTATCACACCATTCACCTCTCCAGTGTTTTCATCCCATTCACACCCTTCTATCATCTGTAAAGTGTTGACAGCTGAAAAGTGAATTAGAAATTAATTAAAATGAATAATATTAATACTGTGGCGAGCTCAGACAAGGAGGAGACAGAGGTATCGTTTGGTCTTGCTTCCCGTGAGCTAGCCAGGGAGCACAGCCGTTTATTAGCATAGGCAGACGAGCATACAACGCTAACACCACCGCTCGGCGCAGCCACAACAACAACACACAGGGTGCTCTCTCACCCCGGGAAACACACAGACGCAAAGAGAGAGTGTCACCTGTAACCATGGCAACGTAACAACAAAACATGACTGTCAAAACAAAACCCCGAACAGCCCTGGCCCGCTACATAGCCCCCACCTAAGGGGTCAGTCGTCCCCGACAACCCCATTACCCAACACAAAGTCCTGCAAATGTCCATGTGTCTTCCTTCGGCGCGCAGGCCGATCTCGACCAGCAGGGGAAGAGTCACTTGGATGAGAACCTGGGGTGCCACCAGCATCCCCTGCCCCGCCGGCTGCTGGAGCGGGCGGGCGGTATGGTGAGAGCCTGTCCTGGTGCAACACCGCCACGCGCCCTGGGCCCGGCATGCGGATCCGGTACACCACTTCTGTTAGCCGCCCCACGACTTCCGCCGGCCCTTGCCAGTGACCGCACAGCCTGGGGGACACCCCTCTCTTGCGAACCGGGCAGTACACCCAAACCTTGTCGCCAGGCATGAAAGCTCCCCCTCGGCACCTGGTGTCACAGGCTCTTTTCTGTCGTACTCCGGCGCTGACCTGGGCCTGGCGGGTGTAGTCATGGACCATTCGTGGCCGCTCCCTCAGCCTCCTGTAGCAGTCCCTGCCCACCGACACGCGCCGGTTCCCTGCCTCGGGGACGGGGAAAGGCCCTAGGACGTCTCCTCCCAATCTCTCCATCGGGGCCCCCACCCAATGCTGCTGCAGGGGGGCAGTGGGGCGTTGAGTGGGGCCCTTCCGTGCCGTACAGGTGTCACAGCAGTGCACATGAAGTTCCACATCCCGTCGACAACCAGGCCAGTAGAACTGTCCCCTGAGACGGCGGAGAGTTTTAGCATTCCCATAGTGGCTGGCCCCCACCGAGCCGTGGACAAGCTCGAGCACCTGCGACCGCAGCGACTGAGGCACCAACAGCTGCGGGAGATCCTTGCCCTGTTCGGGGGCCCGCCATCTCCGGTACAGGAGACCGTCGTGGGTCTCCAGATTGTTGTACTGGGAGTAGTAGGCCTTCACTTCGGGCCCCTGTCCTGACACCCCTGTCCAGCCTGGGCGTCGTGCTGCCTCCAGCCAGGCCCCCACCTGAACCAACGTCGCATCAGCCTCCTGCTCCTGCTTCAGCTGCTGCATGGTCAACGAGAGCCATCCCCCTCCGCCGGCTGTGGCCCAAGCAGTAGCCACGCCCCGTGCCTCCTGGGCCTGCTCTCCCTGCCGTTTCACGAGGGGCAGCTGGCGTGGGCGCAGACAGATGGGTTGAGCAGAGCCGGTGTCGATGGTGTGCTGAACCAGCCGCGTCTGCCTGCAGTCTCTGGTTCCCTGCTTTTGACCGCACTGGAGGGCCAGAGTCTCTGTACCAAGAGTGATAGCCAGCTTTGCGGTGTCAACGCAGGCCCCCCAGCGGGTCAGCAGATCAAGGCCGATGATGCACTGGTCTTGGATGTCAGCAAGCCAGAAGTCGTGCACCAGCTCCAGATCCTTCACTCGGATCCGCAACGGTTTCTTCCCCCACATGTCAGTTCTCTCCCCCGTTACTGTCATCAGCTGGGTGTCGGTGGGTGATCAACCCATCACAACCGGCCCGGATGTTCCAGGAAACACACCAGGTCGTATTAGGGAAATGGTGGACCCCGTGTCCACCAGGGCCTGGCAGGGCTGGTCCTCAACACAGCAGCTCAGGTAGAGTGCCTTGAGGTGCCCAACTAGGCCCGCCACCGTGCATCGTTCTTGGAGGGGGGCAGGAAGCTGGAGCGGTGGTCCCCACACTGTACCGCTCCCCCTCTCATCCCCCTGAGGCCACATAGTTCTGGCCTTCAGGGCGGGCGGCAGGCAGTCGCGCGCCACGTGGCCAGGCTCATCGCACCGGTAGCAGCGGTCGGTCAGTCGACGGAGACGCCTCCAGGGCACCGAGGGCTGCAGCTGGCATATCCCCGCGACCTCCCCCTCACTGTCACAGTCTGCAGCTCTGATTTGAGGGTAGTTTGTGGGGCGCAACTGCTGGTCAGGTCGCGAGGTGAGCACAAGCTCGGCCCTTTCAGCCTCAAGGAGCGCCTCCCGGAGAGTCTGAGGCATGGCCCGGTGGACGTGTTGGCGTAGTCGCTCTGGGAAAAGTCCTCGCAGGAATGCATGCAGGCTAAGCTCCTCATGGGCTGCTGCTGGGAACTCTGGGTAGCCACGACGAGCATACAGCAACACATCCGCTGCAAAGGTGCCCAGGCTCTCCCCCGGCCTACGGCTCCGGTTGGTCAGCTGCTCCCTGCTCTGATCAGTGGAGTGCCGCTGCCCAAATCGCCTCTCGAGTGCTATGGTGAGGGCCTGGAGCTCATGCTGCTCTGACGGCGCTAGGTCAAGGAGTACCTGTAGTGCATCTCCTTCCAATGCTAGCGCTAGGTGTGTAGCAGCCTTTTCGTCGCTCCAGCCATTATGCCTCGCGGCTAACCGTACTCTAGCGGGGTTAGCCCGTTGTATTTCGGTACCTTAGCTGGCGTTGCAGGCATCACTGCTCGCTGTTGGGGGCCCGGCGTGTCGGTCGACAGAGGCAGCCCATGAAGCACTGTCCCAGCGGCGGTCGCGATGGGCCGCTGCGGGACCCGTCGGGGACTTACATGGCCGCTCACTTGCTCTCTCTTCAATCGCCCACTTCCCAAGCAGCGAATGGTCTCCTCGACGGCTTGCTCCAGCCTCTGAGTGTCTCTCTCCATTCCGGCGAGGGTGAGCTATCCCACTTCTGACACCAATGTGGCGAGCTCAGACAAGGAGGAGACAGAGGTATCGTTTGGTCTTGCTTCCCGTGAGCTAGCCAGGGAGCACAGCCGTTTATTAGCATAGGCAGACGAGCATACAACGCTAACACCACCACTCGGCGCAGCCACAACAACAACACACAGGGCGCTCTCTCACCCCGGGAAACACACAGACGCAGAGAGAGAGCGTCACCTGTAACCATGGCAACGTAACAACAAAACATGACTGTCAAAACAAAACCCCGAACAGCCCTGGCCCACTACAATACTGTGAGGTACTGCTATTCTATCTTTGTTGTGTTCTTCCTATGATTTAACTCTGATTTGACAACATTATATTAGAAAACAGGTGTAATTCAAGATTAAAAGAAAAAGATGAAGGACAAGAAGAAAAAAAACAATTCAACCATATAAAAGACATCTAGGGTATCCGTAAGAACCAGAAAAAAAAAATACAGGCACTTTAAAGGCACTAATAATTAATGCAATTAATGTAAGACAACTATTTAGAACAATGTGTACATGTATTATTTTGTCTCCAAAAGGTTGATTCTGTTCATCTGAATGTAGCATTTTCAGTGGGAGAAACGTTTCATCACTCATCCAAGTGACTTCTTCAGTCTCAGCTGACTGCAGGTTTCCCCAATCTTATAAACAGTACATTTGCATAATGACTGAAATTAGCACCACTGAATAAACAATGAACTGGGACGTCAGTTCCTTCATCATGATTATGCAAATTCTCATGATCATTGATCAACAACCACTGATCAATGGCCATGAGTACCATTCACAGAGAGTTGGGGAATGGCTGCAATCACAGCACTGTAAGATGGCGCAAGATGTACCCCTTGCCCCCCTCCACGATTCAGAGATGGTCTTTCCCTTTTCACTAAATGGCCTCCTTGACTCCGCGCTCAAACCAGCATTCCTCCCTGAGCAGGATGGTAAATGGTAAATAGTATTTAATAGTATTTGTATAGCGCTTTTCTAGTCCCTAAGGACCCCAAAGAGCTTTACACAACCAGTCATCCACACACACTGCTGATGGCAAGCTACATTGTAGCCACAGCCACCCTGGGGCGCACTGACAGAGGCGAGGCTGCCACCTGGCGCCACCAGGCCATCTGACCACCACCAGTAGGCAGCGGGTGAAGTATCTTGCCCAAGGACACAACGACCGAGACTGCCCAAGCTGGGGCTCGAACCGGCAACCTTCCGATTACAACGCGAACTCCCAACTCTTGAGCCACGATGTGCACATCCTCATCATTGAAAAGGTGTCCACTGCCCTGTAGGTGTAAATAGACTGCACAGTCCTGGCCTGACAAGGTAGCTCTTCTGTGTTGATGAACAGATGTCCAGATGAACAGAATCAACTTTTGGAGATTTACTTACCTGGATGATTGCGAATGCAACAAGATATTCTTTTGTCATGTTCACAAAAGAAGCAAGTTCACATTAGTAAGATTTCTGGTCACAATCAAGATGCACAAAATTACAATTTAAAATCTATAACTAGAGACTAACAACATGATGTGACATAAAGTATAAGAGAAAATACTACACCTTCACTTTGGCTGGCCAGCTGCTGCCATTTTGAAATCCACTTTCTGAAGAGGTATGGCAGTATCGCAAAGCAAAGTTCATTGTACGAATCCAACTGAGCCTTGTCATTATTTAATGTTTGTTGGACCCAGTCTTGTCTTGTTTCCAATACCTTTTTGCTGCTGTCACAGTAACCAAACTCAGTGTGTTTAACCTCTGCAACTGCCATAAACTCTGGGATGTTTCGGACTTCAGAGGATTCAGTAACAAAATACACCAGTGAGTGTTTCACTGTGGGAAACAAACAATGATAACATGGTACATTAAATAAGAAAAAAATACAGACATTATTAGAAATACGAGTCATTCATTTTGATTCAGCTTTAACTTTTTTAAATGTAAGCTGCATTCTTTATATAAGTAACTGCAGGACACTGATTATAAATGCTGTTAGATAGAATTCTTTGAGAATAAATATTTATGATCAAAAGAAGAAATGCAATTTCACCAGCTGTTCATTATCCTGGTCCTATTCACATTTTCCCCCCTAACTGTGGGTGTTTTATCTCATCCATATGGTGGCAGTGTAATTAATCATTTCAGAAAAAAATCCTGACAGACAGAAACACACGCATAAATAAATAAATAACTCAACTTGGAATAAATATTCTACTAAAAATAAAGTACTACTAAAAATAGTTCCTTTTAGGGACCAAATCTATATACTCACAGTGGGGTTTTTTTTAGAGGCAATGAGTTTGCATATTTCTTTTTAGTTCTAAGAACTACTTAGGTTTTACAGTTCACTTTACATTATTTACAATACTATATTGCTATATTCTTTAACATTTTCAGTAAAGCTACTGAAAATGACCGGACAGAGTCTTTGGTTTTGTTAAACTGTGATTGATCAAGGATCATCTGTTCAAGTGAAATATGTATCAGTAACTGAAAAAAACATTAAGCTAACATTCATATCTTGGACTGTGGGAGGAGTACACTATTAGGGGCAGCACAAACAGGCAGTTTGATGCCTATAATGTCAAATGCCTTGTAAAAATTAATAATGTAATAGCATGATAATATTTTTTTCATCCTCCTATAAGCATGAATTACATATTTGTATACATATGCAATGGCAGCTGCAGAGATGAAGAATTATCATAGTCAAGAGTTACTTGGTATTTTTTCTTGCTTTTCCCTTTAATGCTGATGGACATGATAACGAGATGCCAGTGCTGTTAAGGGGAAATTCCAGGTTCATATTTGCTTCCTCTTTCATTACTTAAAGAGCCACCCCTGGTGACCATCGCCCGATTCTCCTGTCTCATGAAAACCAGGACCGTCACAGGTGACCCCCTTGCACCCCTGCCCACCACCTGTCCCACACCCCCAGACTCACAAACAACTTCTTCCCCTGGGCTATTCAGACTATTAACGAACAAAACCTTTACTACTTAAGTAAGCTTTACTTAGTTTTTAGAGGCAACAGGTTTGCATATTTCTTTTTAGTTCTGAGAACTACTTAGCTTTTACAGTGCACTTTACATGATTTAAAATACTATATTGCTATATTCTTTAACATTTTCACTAAAGCTTCTGCAAAACACTTTTGAGACAGAGTCTTTGGATTTGCTAAACTGCAAATGATGAAGAATCATCTGTTCAACTGAAATATGTATCAGGAAACTATTTCACCTGTATTAAAAGCATTCTGCCTAAATCTTTGGAAAACATCTCTAGGAGTGTAAATAAAACATGTTTAAAATATATGCTTTTTATACTATATACCAACCCTTTTCCACTACATTACTTATGATGAACAGTGCAGAAGAGTTGTAGTGCAAATCAAATTCCATTGTTAATCACTGGCTGATAATACATGCATTTGTGTTGTCCTATTTTTTAATCCTTATTATTTCAGAAAATCGGAGCTAAAATGGTTTGGCTCTTCCATTAAAATAAAGCAAAAGTAAAACCACTGCTCGAGGTCAGATTATATTTCTGTTAGAGCTTGAATGTTTGAAGGCGTTTCTTACTTGCACCTAAACCATGGCAGAAAAGAAGCAATAAAAATAAGGTCATCTTTTCTTTATCTTTAATGTTAACTATTGTTGTTCTAACATGTGAAAACATTTTTAGGGTTGGTAGTACTTAGTTTAAATACTTATCTATTGTTGCATCTGTTCCTGCTTTCACCCACTGAAGCATGAAGTGCTTCACTTGCCTGCTTGCCAGTACCTGCCTATGTCCAATACAATGTGCCAAATTCTTTGTCTTTAACACACAGAACCTGACAAACAAACTCGAATGTAACAAGTTCAGAGTGAATCCCAGCATGTATGTATTGTAGCTTTCATTTGCTGTCATCGTGTAATCTGGGATGTTTGCTACATTAGTAGATATTGTGATTTAAACCTTCATTGAGTGCAGAATAAATATCATTTATACAACTGTTTGACTAGTTCTGATGTCAGAGTGCAAGTGAGATTTTTTTTTTTGTTAAGTTGTGCTAAATCATATACATGTCAAAGTTAGCATACTTCACTAAAAAATAATTTGCTCCAGTAAAATGATTGTGGATCATGATCTTACCTGCAGAAGCAATGTGACAGCTAAGGAGCAACAGCATTAGCTTCATCGTCATATTTAGAAAGATAGAGTTGAAGTGAAGACCTGAGAGGAGAGTCGTGTGGTTTTACAAGTTTGTTAAGGTTTGTTTCCTGGTGCAAGTTTAGTTCACATTATCAGTATATGAGGTGTGCTTAAACTCAGCTGACACTCAGCATACTTGAACAAGGGTTTAACTAATACTATTATTATCATTATTATTAAAAAGGCATTTCTGTTGTGTCCCAAAAAACAATATAAGTAAAGTAAAGTCAAGTCAAATTTTATTTATATAGCACCTTTCAAGATAAAATCACAAAGTGCTTGACAGAGGCAGAAAACAGACATTAATATCTCAAACAAAACAAAATCAACCAAAAGCAAGTTTAAACAGATACGTTTTTAACTGCTTTTTAAAAGACATGACTGAGTCCACAGATCTCAAACTCAAAGGGAGCAAGTTCCAGAGTCTGGGAGCCACTGATACAAACGCTCTGTCACCTGTTGTTTTTAACCTTATATGCTGGACAACCAGCAACCCCTGGTCACAAGACCTCAGGGACCTGCTGGGGTGATAAGGAAGAAGAAGATCACTTATGTAAGTTGGAGCTACACCGTGCAGGGCCCTATAAGTCATGATTATGATCTTAAAATGGAAACTGAACTTGACAGGGAGCCAATGCAGTTGAATCAGCAGGGGAGTGGCATGGGAGTATTTGTGATGCTTTATTACAATAGTCTAAGCGAGATGAAACAAAAGCATGAATAATCATTTCCAGTTCGGAACGTGACACAATGGGACTCAGCTTAGCGATATTTCTTAAATGGTAAAAACAAGAGCGAACCAAAGATTTAACGTGTGTGTCCAGCGTCAGAGCTGGGTCAAATGTAACACCAAGGTTCCTAATGGAGGATTTAATATAAGAAGCAAGAGGGCCTAGATTTTTAACCACGAGGGGAACAAATTTCTCAGGAGCAAAGACAATGACTTCCGTTTTATCAGCAGTTAGTTGAAGGTAATTACCAGCCATCCAATCTCTAATGGAATCTAAGCAGGACTGCAAGATTTGGAGCTTAGAAACATCAGGTGGCCTAAAAGAGATATATAGCTGAATATCATCTGCATAACAATGATATGAAATATCAAAGAAAGAGTTAAGAAGTTGCAGAAGAGGGAGTAAATACAACAAAAACAGTAATGGTCCCAAAACAGAGCCCTGAGGCACCCCATACGCAAGAGAGCTGACGGAGGATCTGAACTTAGAAGTAGCCACAGAGAAAGACCAATTTGACAAATAGGATTTAAACCATTCCAATGCGGTACCCGATACACCCACCCAGTGGTTTAATCTATCTAACAAAATAAGATGATCAACAGTGTCAAAAGCAGAGGTCAGATCCAGCAACATCAAAACAGTGCACTCTCCAGCATCATAATTCATCAAAATATCATTAGACACTCTAAGAAGTGCAGTTTCGGTAGAGTGAGCCTTACGAAAGCCAGATTGAAATTCATCAAGAACGTTGTGTTCATCTAGAAAAACCGTGAGTTGCTTGGCCACAACCTTTTCTAAAATCTTGGCAATAAAAGGCAATTTTGAGATGGGTCTGTAACTGGAAAGCAAAGAAGGATCAAGTTTAGGTTTTGGGTGGGTGAATGACAGCACTTTAACAGTAAACAGGGACCTGACCAGAGAGTAGAGATGCATTAATAATTTTAAGAACACTAGGACCAATAGACTCAAAAACATTTTTAAACGAAGACCCAGATAAAATATCAAGGGGGCAAGAGGATGATCTAATTGAAGTAACCAGCTTCAACAAATCAGGTAAAGACACTGGTGAAAATCTTTCAAATATGACAGGCTTAAGTAAAATCAGAACAGGCAAATGGTACATGGAGGGAGAGATGTTGCTCCTTACATTGCTAACCTTTTCAACAAAGAAGGAAAGAAAATTTTCACAGTCTTCATTCGAAGAAATAGGGACAGCAGCAGAAGCCGGAGCAACAATATCGCTAATTGTGTCAAATAAAACCTTAGGGTTACCTCTGCTCCTAGAGACTAGGTTTGAAAAATAAGCAGCCCTTGCATTACGAATTGAAGCGTTAAAAGAAACTAAAAGGTCTTTTAAATGAAAGAGATGCATTTATCTATTTAAAATATTTAATTTAAGTCAGTGTTACCTGTTTCTGCCCGTTTCCTGGAAAATAAAGATCCTAATAATATTAATAAATCTGTCAAGTTCCTTACAGGTAATGCCGGTGTTTCGTAGGGGTAACATAAGTAAGTAAAGTAAGTAACATATTTTTTATATACATCTTTCTAGACAAAAGATAACAAAGTGTTTCAAAAACAGATAACAAGGTATAAAACAAAAAAAGACAAAGTTAATGAAATGTAATTCTAAAAAGATGTGTTTTTAGTTGTTTCTTGAAAGAGACTACTGAGCCCACAGATCTTAAGCTCAGTGGGAGAGAGTTCCACAGTCTGGGGGCCACAGTGGCAAAAGCTCTGTGTCCCTTAGTTCTCAGCCTTGTATGCTGTATGACAAGTAGACCCTGATCACATGACCTCGGGGACCTGCTAAGGACATAGTGCTGTAAAAGTTCAAGCTGGTGCTTGTCCATGAAGAGCTCTAAAAGTCAGAATCAAATCCCTATATACATGTCAAAGTTAGCATACTTTACTAAAAAATAATTTGCTCCAATAAAATGATTGTAGATCATGATCTTACCTGCAGAAGCAATGTGACAGCAAAGTTGGGCTAAATCCCTTTGTTAAGGTTTGTTTCCTGGTGCAAGTCTAATTTACATTCTCAGTATATGAGGTGTGTTTAACCTCAGCTGACACTCAGCATACTTGAACAATTATTATTAATTATTAATAATTACATTGTTTTATTAAAAAAAGCATTTCTGTTATGTCTAAAAAAACAATATAAGCATTTATCTATTTAAAAGTTTTAATTTAGATCAGTGTTACCTGTTCCGGCCTTCTTCCTGGAAAATCAAGATGCATTTTCTGATGCATGCATGCAACATGCATGCATTATTAGCAGAGAATGATGTAAGATATTCTCCTAATAATATTTAAAAATATATCAGTTTTCCTTACAGTTTATGCCATTTAAGATTGCCAGTGTTTCGTAGGGCTAACATAGCAAAACAGACAACCATTCACTATCACACTCACAAGTACAGCCAATTAAGGATCACTAAACGTTGTCAGAATTAAACTAACATTCATATCTTTGACTGTGGGAGGACTACACTATTGAGGGCAGCACAAACAGGCACTGTGATACCCACAATATCAATTGTCTTATAAAACGTAATAATGTAATAGCATGATAATATTTTTTTAATCCTCCTATAAGCATGAATTACATATTTGTGTGCATATGCAGTGGCAGCTGCATAGATGAAGAATTATCATAGCCAAGAGTTACTTGGTATTTTTTCTTGCTTTTCCCTTTAATGCTGATGGACATGATAACGAGATGCCAGTGCTGTTAAGGGGAAATTCCAGGTTCATCTTTGCTTCCTTTTTCATTACTTAAAGAGCCACCCCTGGTGACCATCGCCTGATTCTCCTGTCTCATGAAAACCAGGACCATCACAGGTGACCCCTTTGCACCCTGCCCATCACCTGTTTGACTCACTACTCTCTGGTCAGCGCCTCAGGTCAATCAGGTCTCATGCCTCCAGACTCACAAAGAGCTTCTTCCCCTGGGCTATTCGGACACTTAACAAACACTTTTCCTGCATGTATATTCTATTCTGTTCTGTTCTATTCTATTACCCAATACATTTTTCTAGCTGATCACAAAACTTGTAGGGTAAAGATAAGAACTTGTTTTAAATATTTTTACAGTACCATGAACACATTTTTATTTATTCAGTTAGCCACTGATTAAAATCTAAAAGTGTCCTTTGTCTAGGTGTCTGTTGTATTGTAAAACTACAGTTGGAAAAACTCTCAAAAATGGAGAGACATAAGAGATGTTAGTTTTAATATCTTGGGAGCAGTAATAATAAGTTTCTGCTAGCACTCACTGGGGAATTCTCAGCTTCTTTTATACAAACAAAGTAAAACGACACAAAGGATGTGTGTAGCATATCTTGCATTTCACCCTGGGAAAGATGTGCAGGGGTAGTATCGCTCTAATTTAGTGTTGGCTCTCTCTGCAGTATCACTTCATCTTATAACACAAAGTTTTTTTGTTTTTTTTTGTGTAGCTTCTCTGTGTAGTCAATCTAATGAAAAACTTATTTAATAGTGCAATCTTTATGTCATTTATCTAAAGCACAGACTGTTGATTCACTTGCTAATTATATTTACAATATTCACTCACTGTGTCTTTAGGCTTAGCTCGTAGCTGACTCGCTAGCAGCATGGCCTCCTCACCATCCCTCCTGCATTTCCTTCTTATTGAATAGAATAGAATAGAATAAACCTCTATTATCCCACGATGAGAAATTTCGGTGTTACAGAGCTCTTACAGCACGGGAAAATAAAATATGAAAGGAAGACACAAGGTGGTCCTATAAACATAAGCAACCGAAGTTCATATATACTGGTAACAATGTACAGAATATGTATAGAAAAAATTGAAAAATTGTTCGGAGATACGTATGAAATGTACAGGGTTATGTATAAAATTTACAGAGCTATTTATAAAATGTACAGTAAACAAACAAGCTGGTGAGTAAGATGACCAAAAGAATGTTAAGCTGCATTTTAGAGTCTGACAGCTGCTGGTAAGAATGACCTGCGGCAGCGCTCCTTCCTACACTGTGGGTGTAAAAGTCCACTGCTGAACGAGCTGCTCAGTGCTTGTACAGTCTCATGCAGGGGGTGGGAGGTGTTGTCCATGATGGATGTTAGCTTAGACAACATCCTCTCCTCCCCAACCTGCTCGATGGACTTCAGCGGACAGTCCAGGACAGAGCTGGCCCTCCTGACCAGTTTGTCCCTCTCTGCCATTCCACCACTCCAGCAGACCACAGCATAGAAAATAGCAGACGCCACCACAGTGTCGTAAAATGTCCTTAGGAGTGTCCTGTTCACCCCAAAAGATCTCAGCCGCCGTAGCAGGTGGAGACGACTTGTGTCAGATGTTTGGTTATTCCTTGGCTTCCAGTAACACTGTGAGGAATCATGTTTGACCAGGATACATCCTTCAATGCACATATTAAACAAATATGTAAGACTGTTTTCTTCCATTTCCACAATATCTCTAAAATTAGAAATATCCTGTCTCAGAGTGACGCTGAAAAACTAGTTCATGAATTTATTACTTCTAGGCTGGACTACTGTAATTCATTATTATCAGGATGTCCCAAAACCTCCCTGAAAAGGCTTCAGTTAATCCAAAATGCTGCACAAGAGTCCTGACAGGGACTAGAAAGAGAGAGCAGATTTCTTATATTGGCTTCCCTTCATTGGCTTCCTGTTAAATCCAGAATTGAATTCAAAATCCTGCTCCTCACATACAAGGTCTTAAATAATCAAAAGGCTATGTGAGTGAAGTTGCCCTCCCCCCATCTTCTTCAAATCTAACAAAATTGATGCCAAACGTTTGTGCTGGTTTGTGCTGCAAAAAGTTTTGTTTGTGCTGCTTTTGTTTTAAAGATATCAATAAAAGTTTCTAGAGGTCATCTAAGGTCAACTAGCCCCTTTCTTTCCTGTGAAAAGGTTGTGAAACATAAACCAGTATTGGATATTTTTTTTAATCATGATCACACTCTTTAAAAGCAAAAGGTAAAAGTAAACTTATAATAGGTAAGATAAACTATGCATGCTATCTGAGAAAAAAACTTTATTTGGAAAATACAAAACTATCAGAATATTGTAGGCACACCTCCTATTAGAAAAACTACATACATGGAACTGTCGAGTTTTTTGGTTTTTGTTAATGTGGGGGGCTGGTTGACCTTGGATGACCTCTAAAAACTTTTATTAATAATACAAAAGCAGCACAAACAAAACTTTTTGCAGCACAAACAGGCAAAAACGTTTGACGTCAATTGTGTTTGATTTGAAGAAGGTGGAGAGGCCAACTTCACTCAGGTAAAAAACAAAACAAAAAAAAAACCTATATAATAATTATATATCTATATCCTCAGGAGGCTTGGATTCATCAGAATGAGACTGCAGGTATTTGCGTACATCCTTCTCAGCATCAAATTTCATTTCAAATGCTATCCCATGGCAAGGGATACATTTGTTTATGAGGATCATGTGGGAAAGTTGTGGCAGTCACTGTGAATGCTGTAAACATCGACACTTGTATGGAGTGCTGCAGGCCAGCTGCTCTGTCCCTGCCAGAGAAAAAGATAAATGGGTGAAACACTGATCAGAGGGCTCATTTTTACCCAATTTTAATTGCTTGGACATTGTGTAAAATATATATAACATCATAATGCAAAGACTTACAAATCTCACAAGGCTGTATTTTATTCACAATAGAACCTTTGAACATATCAAATGTTCAAACTGAGATATTTTACTGTTTCATTAAAACGTATGTTAATATTAATTTTGTATTTGCTGGCAGCAACACATCTCAGTAAAACTGTCTTGAAAGAAGACATGCAAACTCCACAGAGAAAGACTGATGGTGGATTTGAACTCAGGACCTTCTTGCTGTGAGGACACAGTGCGAACATCATGCTACTGTGCTGCACCACACCCAAGTAGCATATGAAAACCAGTAGTAATATCTTGCGCATCCACCAAGCGGTGCAGTGCTAATGGAAGTTGTATTTTTTATGATCAATCGTCCACCTGGGCCTTTCTATCTGAATTCTAAGACTTTTTATCTGATTTAATTCTCAGCATACCATGCACATGGCATTTTTAAACCAGTATTAAATAAAATTTAGAACACATTCACTAATATAAGTCAATTTACACTTGCATTTGATATGTTAAACCAATTCCCTTGTATTATAATTGCTGATAGCTGCTGATATTTGTGATATTAATAATTTCAAGCAGTGAAGACGGAAGAAGAGATGTTAATTAAATATTTAATTAACTGAATTAATTGAAAGTTCCAGAGGACCAGCAACAGCTGGAGCCCTGGGAGAAATGAGTGATCGTCTCCAAGGACAGCTCTAACCCGGACAGTGAAACTGAACATGCGGTCAAGAATCACGAAATATCGCCTGAATGGTGGGATCGAGGGTTTGGAGAACATCGATGAGATGTCATCTGAACTTCAGATTATTTGTGTAACCCTGGTTTTCAGGGTAGCATGAGTGAGATGTCTCATCATGGGATGCACCTCCCTGCATATTTCTCAGAAGCATGGATTGCAATGAATGTCACTGACACATTTAGCGGAGGCAGCAATGCTGTATTCAAAGACACATGCTTTAAATCAGCCTCCTGTAGAGGTTCAAATGGTCCAGCATCACTCCATACGGCTCCATACACGCAACAGGGGGTCTATGGGGCAGGGGGGCCCTTGCAACACACTTTGGAACATGGCAGGTGAACAGGGAACATCCAACTTCTCCTCCAGTCAAACAAGAGGGGGCTGTCAGGCCGAGCACTTCCTCTTACTGACCTACTGAATGACGGAACTGATGTTTAAATCAGGTCCTTCCGTGGCCGGCCAGCCCTGTTCTCCTGCCTGAGTGTGGGTACTGGGGCTTCATCCATTTTAGAATCCTGAACTTAGTGAGAGGCAGGGTGACCTGCTGCTCAAAGGTCTGTTGTGAGGAAAGAGGAGGTGTTGGTTCAGTTTTCTGGGAGAGGCAAAGCCTCATCCTCTCTCTTCCTTGCCCCACATTTCTGCTGCATGAAGCCAAAGCAGTCCTGAAAACTCCGTCATGCATGTTCGACATATCCAAAATGTCCTCCTTCTCACTGCTCACAGAAATTAGAGGCCATCTTCATCCAATGCAAAGCCTTATACCAACCTTGTGAGCTAACTGTAGCCATACTTATCAATGTTTATATTCCTTCCGATGCTAAAGCCAGCTCAGCACTCAGCCACCTCCAACTTCTTATCTGTAAACAGCAGAGAGAGCACCCAGGGGGCGTCCATATTGTTGCGGGGGACTTTAGGCACTGTGGTGGATTTTTGTTTGATATGTATAACTATGTAACTATATACACTATATCTCTATGCGCACTGAACATATATATTTTAACTTTCATGTAGAGTCTTAGGCACAAGTAGAGCTGGGCGATAGAACGATAACGATATGTATTGCGAAATAACTTTTTCTCGATAGAAAAATTAAACTATTGCGATAGGCCTCATCTCTCTTGCGCTCTTAAAAAAAAAAAAAAGAACAGCCAATCCAAATTAAGTAGCGCAGAGCCGAACCAATCACAGCCGCAGCGTCACGTCACGTGACTTGTTATGTACAGCACAAGTGCCAAGGCGCACGTGTGTATTTGTTTGGGAAGCAGCCAGCCGGGCTGCCCGGGTAATGGAGGAAATGAGTGTGCCGACTAGAGAAAAATCAACCGAGAGCGTGAGCGAAGGTTATCGAAGAGATAACAGATGATGGTTCCAATGCCGGAGAGATTGTCGAACGGAAGGGCCACAGAAGTTTCGTAGTGTGAAGGTATTTCAGCTATTTCAAGTCTGACAAAAAACAGAGTAGCGCGCACTGTAAATTGTGCTGAAAGCAAGTCTGGAAATACAATAAAGCGGTGCATGCTCAATCTCTGACTGAAAGCGCTAATTCGTCATTCGGCTTTTGTCAGACTAAAGTAACTGTTAAAACTGTTTGAAAAGCTAAGCTATACAACAAGGAGAGATTGAGAATTTCCTTTTAGTTCTCAGTTTATTTGATATTGACAAAAGTTAGTCAATTTTGTCTGTTCTTCTGTAAAACGACCTAAGATTTATTTTTAGAATTAATATTTTGTTTCTAAGTGGAATTGACAATTTAGTAGTCTGTTTTGTTTGTTCTATTTTGAAACTTAAACGCTTTAGCGGCTGCCCTTTGTGTAGTTTGCAATATTTGCCTTTATTTATCTGAAACTGAAGTCTCATGTTCCTTAAGTACATCTACCCTGTTGAACTTATTATGGGAAATAAATATTTAAATCAAAACAAGCTGCTGATTATTTCAAATATAGTTATTTGGCTTATATCGTGATATATATCGTTATTGCCTGAAATGAAAAAAACATATCGTGATATGAAAAAATCTTATATCGCCCAGCTCTAGGCACAAGACATTTTTGCTTCACCGAGGTTTATTAAGTTGGTACATTAAGAGGGCAGTTAATGTAGGGGGAGAGTTCTCTTGAATAATTTACTGAATAATTAATTAATTTAACGTCTTTAACGCAGCACAACCAAAACAGTAACATTGTAATAGACATCCTGAACACATCACGATAAAATATCATACAAAATACACACACACACACACACACACACACACACACACACACACACACACACACTTTGAACCCAAACTGAAGTGTTTATTATATGTTATAAGATTGTGCCACTTGCTGTATAAGATTTAATAATTAGGCTTAATGTCTGACCTTTGACCGTGTCATGACCTATTGTGATAAGCCAGAGCAAGGGGTACTCAGAGTCCTGACTGGCCTTTGGCCAAGACCTTGGCCGCTACCTGACCCCAGCAGCCGTGCTGGGTGCGTGGGAAAGTTACCCAGCAGCAGGGGGCGGGGATACTGGTCCCTATATTAGGGGACCAGAGGACGCCCTCAGGGCTCTTTTCCTCCTGCTGCTGCTACCTGTCCGTCTCTGTGTTGCTCTGCTGTCTGTTTTGATTTGTGACATTTAGTGTGGAGTGTATACTTAGTGTGTTGTTTTGTCTTGTGTAGTTGTTCTGTTGTGTAGTCGTTTTGTTTTGTGTGTCAGTGAGGGCACTAATGAATGTCACAAAGGCACATTTGCAACGTAAACACTGTCACTAAGTAGAAAACCAGCGGAGTGATACACCTGCTGTTGTCAGGCCTGCAGGTTTGTCCCTGTGCTGTTCTCCTGTCTTTTGGTGGACAAACTTTTTTTTACTGGCACACATCATTTGTGGGGCATCTTATTGCGAAACCTGATTGTTCTCTCATTTTAGTTTTAGTAATATTTTTAAATGGTTGCATAAAATGAAAAAAAAATACAGGTGTATTGGCTGCATTTTTAGATAAATAGTTGTGTATGTTTACAAAATGTACAATTTATATTTGCATTTCAAGTTATAAAAATTTATTCAACATGTCTGTGGTTTTATTTACAGTAAAAAATACTACTAGGATTTTAAGTTCTTTGTGTGATTTCAGATCAGTAATACTAATGCAGTATGTCAGTGAAAAAACCAACTAAATTCAGTTGAGCTGAAAAGAATGATACCAAACAAGGCAAAGGGAAAAAAAATAAAATGAAACAATCTGAGGGTGAAATACAAATGTAAACTCAAAAGGAGTCAAAAATGGCCGGTTGTATTTCAGACCTCAGTGGGTTAATCCAACAAATCATGAAAAATTAGGTTTACATTTTTGTTCATGACAGTGCAGATTTCTGACATTTTGTGTAATTTAAGCTGTAACAATGTGATTGTTTTCTAACTTAATTTAGACCTGTGTTTGTAAATGAACCGCCCCATGTTGCGTAGCTTTCTGGATTTTATACTTATTGGGCTAGATATTTATTTATTATACAGGCTATACAGTACATAGCATCAAAACTCACAAGTTTTATGTAACTAAAGTGTTTAATTTTGATGGCTACAGAGAATAATTAAGTTATAGAAAATTTTTATATGAAAAATGTGTATACTTACTGCATTTGAATCATTTTAACCATATGTAACCACCTACATATGTGTTTGGGGGGGGGCTTTGATTTTGCCACCCCATTTGATTTCTTTGCCACCCTCATGCCACCCTAAGAAAATTTCTCTAGATCCGCCCCTGCACTTGCCACCCCATGCCACCCTTCTAGATCTGCCTCTGGCTTACATATTAATCTAAACCAAAAGTAAAAATAGGTGCTAAGGGTCAAATGGGAGTATTGTTACATCTGAAGATTTAACATTTTGCTTACCTGCAAATAAATCACGACAGAAGAGAAGCCAAACAAAACAACCTTGATTTTTTTTTCTTTATCCTTAGAGATGCGGACTAAACACATAAATATGGTAGACTGTCACAGGCTGGGTCTCTGACCCAGTGTTTTAAATTTTATTTTGTATTGTTGAGATTCTCATGTTAGGTTTGTGATTATAGTTTGTGTGTTATTATTATTTAGGTTTTAGTTGAGGATAAGCTCAGCCATTTGTTATCATCTGTCTCCTTGTTTTTTTGTTTGGTTTCTTGTCTTGTCTGTCATGTGTTTCAGGTCTGGTAAGCTGGTGTTGTCATGTCTAAGTCTCCATGTTTCCTGTTTTATTTTGAAGAGGTCTTGTTTTCTGTGTTCATTGTTTTAGTTTCACTTTCTCCTGTGGTGTCATCATGTTAATTTGTGTCAGCTGTTTCCCCATGTGTTTCTCTTCTCATCATCACCTCCTGTGTATTTAGTCTGTGTGTTTCCATTCGTTCCTCGTCAGGTCATCTGTATCTTTCCCCGCCATAGAAATCCTATTTAACTCATAGTCATCATAGTTAGTCTATAGCAGTCTAGTCACAGTGTCATAGTTATTTCATAGTTTTCTTTGTTAAGTCACTTCTCAGTCTAGTTGTTGTTCAAGTTTGTTTCTCGCTTTGATTTACGTTTCAGCCCGAAATAAAGGCTCGCCTTTTGTTAGAATTAATTCCGTCTCCTCACCTGTGTCCGCACCTGGGTCCTCCACACCCACTCCACACGCTACGAAACAGTACTTCATATATTTGTCCTTAGAGCATTTACTCCTGGTTTCTTAAGAGGTTAGTTCTCCCTCAGTGTTCCATCCCCTTGAGTCAGTCCTCCTGTATTAATGTTCATTCATCACATGTCTGTGTTTCCCCAGTAAGTTTTCTCACTTCCTGTTGTTTTGAGAGTTAATGTTCCTTTTGCTTTTCTTTGGACTTTCTTCTTTTTTCTCCTCTTCTGTTGTGTTGAAGAAGCAGCTGATCATGCATATCCACACCGTAGACTACGCCACTATCTTCCTCCTCCAGCACATGAACTGAACCGCCAAGCAGGCAAACTAACAACTCATAGTAGTGTGGAATTATAGGGATTATTTTACATAACCATCATCTTATCATTGCAGTAATTATCATTTCATCAAAGTGTTTATTGAAGTTGCTGGCATTATGTTATAATTTGTATTATAGGGGTTATCATAATCAAATATTAACATGTTTATTACAGGTGCAGTTATAACTACTTTAAAATGATTGAGTTAAACATATATATATATATCATAACTCATATGCTGAGTATATTGTTACAGTAAAAAATAGTGGCTGAGTGAAGGCCTGAATGTATTCAGCTTCTTGTTGCATTTGAGTCTGCCTAGCAACAGGTGACGCAGAGAGGAGGACAAGTCCATGGGGACCCCATCGCCTTATTTGGAGAAGATGCCAGAAAGGGGAACTCCTGTCTCTGCAGTTATCTCTTAGAATAGATCACTGTCTGTAGAAGAGGCAAATAATGTTCTTAAGATGCAAATTATGTGCTTGTAAACGCAAGAGGGGGCGTCATAATACCCTGATGTTATAAAAGCAATCTGAAGTGTATTTTTGGTTGGGGATTTACAACTGAGGTTTTACAGTTTACATCTCCCCACGCTGCGTGTATTCATTAAAATCAATTGTTTGATTGACCTTTTCTGGACCATGATTGTTTTACTCTCGTCCTCAATTTCGGACCCTTAACATTTGGTGCATTGGCCGGTGGTTGAGGGGGAGAGAGACACTTGGAGATTGAGACTGAGAGGGTCCGAGGTGATCGAACGAGCAGACACGAGTCAGTGGTCGAAGTGAGTGGACATAAGCCGGCTTATTCAAAGGTAAGGCACTACCTGTTGAATTATTTCCAAAATGTGCCAGATTGGACATGAGAAATTAAAGTCTACTTACTGAAATTACTGCTAAATGTCTGTTTTGATTTTGGTGAAAATCTCATGAGAAGTTGAAGTTGAAGTAATGATAAGTTATAAGTAAAAGTGAGTTACAGTTTCACTAAAGGTACCGGGTTAAAGTCCCAAAGGAAAAGGAAAAAGAGTTAAAGTGACTTAGAGTGTCACGTAGAAAGTAGGGAATTTGGTCATTTTGTGGGTTAGAGTCCCCTATGTCCACAAGGATAGGTCTGCCTAAATCTTACTTCTGTTTGGGAGTGCAGATTGTGGGTTCAAATTAATTTAAATTTTTCGAGAACGACAGCGGCGTCTGTTAAGAAGCGCACAGCCCGGACGTTGCGATCCCTCCTCAATGTGGACGCACATTGTTGACCTATTGGTAAATAGGATTAGCTCGGTTTGGCTTGACCGTGGGGTACAGGGCATCCTGAGATAAGCTAGTGGTTGGACCACTTTACCGTTTGGAACGGTATCTGCGCTTTTTTGGCCAGTAGAAACCCGGTTTCGGGCGTGAAACCTTAACTCAAAATTTCGAGAAAGCCTTGGCTGTGAGAGGCCAAAAATAGAGCTTCAGGCAAAGTTTGGGTTGGTTAACGCTTTTAAATTCAGTTAGGGCACTAGCAATCGGGCCACCGTCGGGGACGGGAGAATGGCTAAATTGGTCGCAAAAAACTCAGGGAGTTTTCCGCTGGGCGGTTATTATTAAATTTGTCGAAATTCGTAGGTTTTAATAGTCCTGATAATACTGCAGTTGTAATTATAAAGGCGTCTCTGTAAAAAAGTGTGTCAGAGGAGTCTGTGAGTCAGGCTGGTATTATTTTTAGACTGTGTGTGTGTGTGTGAAAATGCAAATAAGGCAGCTGCAAGGTCCCTAGAGTTTTAGGAAGTTTAGATAGAGACTGTTACACCTTGCTGAATGTGTCAGGAATAGAAATATTGTCCTGCTATTAGTTGCTGCTATTTTATAATCATCATTAACATTTCATGTTAATAGGGATGTTGCATTCAGATGCACTCAGATGTTCAAAATATATTGGTATTATATTAGTCTTTATTACAGGTTCAGTTATAATCAGTTGAATCTATAATTTAAAGGTTTCTGAATGTTTTATATTCTTACACATAGTCTTCAGTGGGGGAGAAGCTGATTGCAGGCTGACAGGAAACGGTGTGCTTTTGCAAAAGTGAAACCAAAACCAGAGTCTGGGTTTGTATAATGAGTTTATACATTTTACATAGAAGTTAAGATCATCACAACACAGGATGGCCTTAGCCTGGTTGCCTACGTGAGGTCAACTAAGGTTCAGAAAGCAGATGCACACTCTGTGCACGCGCAGAGACATACACACACACACTGTTAGGGTGTAGGTGAGAGTTGACTGATGAAGCAGTAGATGCACGATGCGAGAGCTGAGCTGGCTTACGGGAAACCACCGGGGAGAAGATGGAAGCCAGTGTACTTTTAATTGTGCCTTAAGCTGTCAAATAGAACATTTGTGGTTTTGAAGCTGATGTATGTGATGACGCAATGAGGGGGCGTCACTAAATATACTCTGATGCATATAAAACTGTATTTTGATGTTAGGAGGATGAGATTGTGGGGCTGTCTGCTTACGGAGTCCGCTCATTCTCCCACGCGTGTCATTTCATTAAAATCATCGTCTTTACCCTTTGGACCAGTGTGGTTACTTGCATTCCTCCTGTGTTTCCTTCCCTATATTTTTGAACCTTAACATTTGGGGGCTTCGTCCGAGGGGGGAAGTGAGACAGGATGGAGAAAGGTCCGAGGCGTCAGGCGCTCAGGCATTGGTCAGTGGTCAAAGTGAGTGACAAGCCGGCATATAACAAAAAGGTAGGCACCACCTGTTGATCTTATGAACCAAAGTGTGTCAAATTGGGCTGTGTAAATTGAAAGTCTACTCACTGAAACTACTGGTAGATGTCTGCTTTGATTTTGGTGAAAAGTTGAAGGTTGAAGTAATGATAATGATAAGGAAGTATAAGTGACAGTACTGAGTAATGAGAATAAAGGAATGAAAAGAGAATTAAAGCAGTTGGACTGCGAAGTGAACTTTTAGAATGATAGGGAATTTGGTCATTGTGTGGGTTCAAGTCCCATTGGTTATGCAACCCTTAAGAACTTTCTCGGAGGTGACGCTCCCTGCTGGATAGAGAAATTTATCCTTCACCTAGCGATGACTAGGGATAGTTTCGGGCAACATTCGAGGAGGACTCGGGAATCTCCAAAACTGTTGAGGGTTGTCCTTAATCTTAATCCTGTTTTGGGTGTAGATTGTTGTTTCAAATTATTCTAAAATTACTTGAGGACGAGGAGTCTGGGACCCTTAAGAAGCGCATTTTCTCCTTGGTAACGCTTGCGCTAAGACAGGACGCTGATCTTAGACCTACTAGGACAGTAGGGATAGTACCGTCGACAGCGGGAGAGAACTTGGGAACCTCTGAAATTGCTAGGAGTTAGAGTCTCCTATTTGCGCTTTTTTGGCTACGATAAATTTGGTTAGGGCATTAGCAATCGGGCCACCGTCAGGGACGGAATACTGGCTAAAATTGGTCGCAAAAAAGTCAGGGACTTTTATCGGTTGGACCGTTATGGATAAATTTGTCGAAATTTGTAGGAGCGACAAGGCCTAAAAAAATCTGTGCAGTTGTAATTAATAAGACGTCTGTAATATAAAATATGAGATCTATGAGTAAGATCAGTCTCTGTGTCAGTCATGCACAGCCGGATGTGCACTGATGGTGTGTGTAAATGCAAATGAGCAGCAGTGACGCGCAGAGAGGGTGGTTTCAGTTTTCGAGAGGACTGAGCTTTTTGCTAAATGCCTGTATATAAGAAGTTGGTTTTGATTATTATGAGAGTGTAAATACAGTGTGAATATATTAGTGTGGATGTATAGTAAATGACTGAATTTTGATAGATGTATATTTCGTGAGCCATAAAGGTTGGTGTGTTTTATTTTCAGTTATGTGTGTGTGGGGAGAAGCTGCGAGACGATGAGAGGTTTCAGTTTTCTTTTTCTTTTTTCTTTTGACTTGCTCTTTCTGATCATGGAAGGCATGTCCAAAATACTCGTATGAAAGCGTATTTTGCGTGATTTTAACTGTGTGAAGGCTGTCAGTATTTGATTTGAGTGACTCTGCATGATTTGTCTGAGTGAGTGGAAAATGGCAGTTTGAGAGAGAAAAGGCAGTGTGTGAGACGATTACTGAATGACTAAAGAGGTTAGAACTTTTAAAGGTGTGTATGGAATAAAGGAGTGTGAAATATATTTCTTGTGTGAGGAAAAGTAGGATGTTTTAAAGTTTGAAAGTGCTTTTAATTCAAGAAATCCATGAGAGATGTTATGACAGGTTGAGTGTATTTTTTCCGATTGAAAATACATAAGTATATGTACTTGGGAAACCCAGTTAAGAGATTATTGGGTGACTGATGCTATAAAACTGACCTAAAGAATGGTCCTGTCCGTGGAGAAGTGTTAGTTGTCCTGATGTTTGGAAGAGCTCTATTTAAAAGTGTGTGTGAGAAGAAGGTGTGTGGGACTGATGATGTCAGGGGAGCACCCAGAGAAATAGACAGAGTTAAATTCTAAGAAGATGAAGCGAATGCATGTTTTAAGGAAAAGTAATAAAGTAATAAAATTATATTAATTACAGGTTTTAGAAA
Source organism: Oreochromis niloticus (assembly GCF_001858045.2). Classification (NCBI taxonomy): domain Eukaryota; kingdom Metazoa; phylum Chordata; class Actinopteri; order Cichliformes; family Cichlidae; genus Oreochromis; species Oreochromis niloticus. Next base: position 7,003,861 of record NC_031985.2, read on the forward strand.
AGAGACAGACTGAGAGAAATAAATACAGGAACTAACAATTACATTAAGGAATTGAAAATGCACGTACACAAACTGTTACATGTGAAATTATTGTTGGAAAGTTTAATAAAGAAAGCAGTTTACACTCCTTTAATTTCCAGAACCAGTGTGTCCCCTAGACCTGATAACACTCTTGCCCAGTTGGCTCCTGTAGTAGGCGGGCATGGAAGGCTGGACAGCCCATGACGGGTAAGATCCCACCTCGAAACCCTGGGACAACCTAAGGCAAGGCGCAGTCACGATTGCTCGAACCTAAGTCCCGGAGTGACCTTGGAGTCACTGGAGGAGACGGGATTTAACAGGTAAGGCCACTGGGCACAGGCGGAGGGGAAATGTCATTAACAATGACCAGTGATGAACCAGAGAGAGAAAATACACCCTGTCAAAAGGAGTTTGAAACACTGCAAAAGAAACATTTATAAAAACCACACATACAAACAGAAAATGCACTAACCTTACAGAGACAAGCTCATGAAGATTAATGAACAGATAATGACTTAAAACCTGGCTAAGAACACAAACATACGTAATTAAATCAGCCTGCTAATTTCATGAGGGTTAAAATGGTGTGAATGGTTAATACAATTGATGGAAAGATTTAAAAAGATGGAAAAAACAAAAGAAAAGTGTCTATAAGAGTGACTCAGGAGTGCTCTTGCACTGATTGATCAAAGTAAGTGATTAGTATAGAAAGAAAATGAAAATAATTCAATAATGTGATAAGGTTTAAACATGTATTCCTCTTGTTAAGTTGGCTGTTGAGCTGTGGGTTTATGCAAATTAGCTGGAGTGAGTGAGTGACAAAGACACTTCCTGTGTGCGTGTGTGTCGGAGGCTTTCAGTTCAAGAGAGATCGGGGCTGATGAAGAGTATGGGGAGAAATATATAATGGTAAAGTATCAGGATATTTGATTACGGTGGTCAGGTCTGTTCAGAGGGGCAGATTTGGACAGGAAATTTATAATTTAAGGATGATACGTTGTTGAAATTGGTTTTTATCTTGTGCTGAATGAAAACGGTCTTTGATCTTTTGACGAGGTTTTCGGTGTGTTGAACGGGTGAAATTTAAGATTGTTTCAGATTTTTGAGGCCGTTGTTTTATTTCCAGAGAGGGTGTTTAATTAAGACATGGATATGTCTGAGAGGGGCCCCAAAAATTTTTTGTAGTAGTGCACTCAGGAAAAAACCTGTCAGGTGATTTTGTTTTGTACTTTGATGAGCTAATAATCAGCTCTCTTTTTCATTTTTGTTCTAAGCAGGCCTGGAAGAGAGTGAATGGACGGCGCTGACAAAATTACCAAGTACGAAAATCAGGTGGGCATTACGGAATTATAATTGATTACAATCAGAGACTGATTGGCGGCGAGTCTCTGTCTAAAAATGGGTTGTATCGATTCAATCCAGTCAAAAGTATAGAGAACTATTTTCCTAAAAAGGAAAACGAAACGAAACAAATGCAAATGATTGAGCTCATTTTGCTGATGTGGAGCATCTGATGACGTGCGCGGGAGGCTGCAGATCAGCAAAAATATCATGTGTGAATGCATGTGAGTGAATGTGAGTGGTTGGACCAAGGGGGGAAATAAATAAAAGGTTGACAAACAGGAGAAGTGGAAGACTTAAATCTGGGGATGCTGATGTTCCTTTGGGTGAATTTCTGCTTTGTTGATTTGGGTTAGACCATATTGATACATTATAAAATGCTAAAAGGGAAACATTGATGTAACTTAAGTTACCATTAACTGAGGTAACACATGATTAATAACTGTTCTGTTTAAGTTTATTTTGTGTCATGACACAGACTAGATCATAAAGGGAGAGTTGAGTATGAAATGTAAGGCACAGGTTTTGTTTTCAGGAAATTCCAAGGATCCAGACTTTGCATGGAGCAACGATTTTGAGGAGATTTGACATGATGATTAAATTGATTTTGTTCCTTAAACACAGGTTTTCAGGGCTGGAGCAAAACACCGGAGAGGACAATTGCTGAGCTGTTCTGAGAAATGAAATGACTAACCTTTTTTCCTTTTGATTTGTTAAGCTTGGGTGAAGCATGTTGAGTTTTTTGCCACATGAGATGTGTCAAAAAAGAGAGGGATTTAAGATTTAATTTGTTTAATGTGAAAGGGGTTTTACTAGGATTTTATAACGATTGGGGTTGTTTGATAATCTAGATATAGTAAAACTGAGGACTTGTTAAAAGAAAGGAGTAAAATGAACTGAATTCTGTTTAGAAGATAAATTGCGGGGGTTAATAAGAAGTTGTACATCAAACTTAGAGGGGAAACTGTGGGAATAAAGGATATGCTTTGGGGGAAAATAGTGAACATTTTATGAGTAGAAAATGTGGGATTTCTTTTTTATTTTTAGGGTAGAGGAGAGCTTTTTATGAGGATGTTAAGAGTGGTATGGACTCGAATGAATAATATTGGAGATTATATATGTAGAAATGATTTTTCATACACATTGCATTTTTGTGCCGTTGACGGAGTTGTGGCTCAGAGAGTCGTCTCTTGAGGGTCACAAACTTTTGGTTAACGTTATGATTAGCCAATCTACTGTGAGAATGACCTGAGTTATTGAAGGATTGCACACGCTTACAGACATATAGAGTTCATTAAGACCTGACAGTATTGATTCCAGGCAAAAGGCCTGAAATCCATTTAGCATTTAACTGAATAGGAGTTTCGTTTGTAACTAAATTGGGTGACATGTAAAATATGGAGATAACACATGCAGTTCTAAATTAGTCCTCTTATATAAAATGCAGTTACAGGATAACAAATACTTGTTGAAGGGATCAAGTTTTTGCTTTAAACCAGGTCCAAAGGGGGAAAAGCTTATGTATTTTGGTTAAAACTGATAAAATATAATGACTGATAAAATATAATTAGAATGTACCATTACATTAAAAGCAGCAAAATGAAATAAAATGATATATTCAAACAGGTTATCACCCAGGAAATGGGAGTTCAAAATACTGTTAGAGTTCAGCTTTTAGCTATGATGAAAGTTATTTAGGAGTAATTGATTATATGCTTAAACTTAGTTGATTAAAATGGTTGTTTTTCTTTGATCCTTTTAGTAGAATAAGCCCTTATAATGATTTTATGATGATTTTGCTTGTGAAAGGTGACTTTAGATGAGAGGCCCTTGCAGCAGTGGCAGTTTTGTGTACAGGATGTTGATGATCAGATAAGGAAAAACAGGAAACGTATGACAGCAGTGCTGTAAGACTGTTAGAAAGCTGTAGATTGAGATGAGTGATGTTTAAGATTATATAGGAATAAAAGTCAAAAACCAAATACGAAATTAGGTTCATGTTTTGAGAACAATCGAGGAATAGAGTAACTTAGAGCATAGTAGGGAGAAAGTGTTTTGTTTCCTTTGCAGGAGGCCCAGAAGAGAGTGGGACCCAGAAGAGGAGCAGAGACCACTTAAGCATGAAGTGTTCTCAAGTGGGAGAGGGCATTTTATAACTAAGACCACCTAGATGACATGAGGTTGTCTGATTTGTTAAGTCACAGGATGCCAAGAGAGAGTCAGAGCTAAGAACAGTGATCCTAAATGTCCATGACGTCAGGGGTGGACAGGGAAGCAGTTGAATGGGCCAAGGAGTGACCCAACACACAGTATGGTGACCTCTTGTGGTCAAGAGGTCAAGAGAGGGAGTGTCAGGAATAGAAATATTGTCCTGCTATTAGTTGCTGCTATTTTATAATCATCATTAACATTTCATGTTAATAGGGATGTTGCATTCAGATGCACTCAGATGTTCAAAATATATTGGTATTATATTAGTCTTTATTACAGGTTCAGTTATAATCAGTTGAATCTATAATTTAAAGGTTTCTGAATGTTTTATATTCTTACACATAGTCTTCAGTGGGGGAGAAGCTGATTGCAGGCTGACAGGAAACGGTGTGCTTTTGCAAAAGTGAAACCAAAACCAGAGTCTGGGTTTGTATAATGAGTTTATACATTTTACATAGAAGTTAAGATCATCACAACACAGGATGGCCTTAGCCTGGTTGCCTACGTGAGGTCAACTAAGGTTCAGAAAGCAGATGCACACTCTGTGCACGCGCAGAGACATACACACACACACTGTTAGGGTGTAGGTGAGAGTTGACTGATGAAGCAGTAGATGCACGATGCGAGAGCTGAGCTGGCTTACGGGAAACCACCGGGGAGAAGATGGAAGCCAGTGTACTTTTAATTGTGCCTTAAGCTGTCAAATAGAACATTTGTGGTTTTGAAGCTGATGTATGTGATGACGCAATGAGGGGGCGTCACTAAATATACTCTGATGCATATAAAACTGTATTTTGATGTTAGGAGGATGAGATTGTGGGGCTGTCTGCTTACGGAGTCCGCTCATTCTCCCACGCGTGTCATTTCATTAAAATCATCGTCTTTACCCTTTGGACCAGTGTGGTTACTTGCATTCCTCCTGTGTTTCCTTCCCTATATTTTTGAACCTTAACAAATGGCTGTGTTTAAGACGCTTATTACAATATTGTAAGTAAAGTTTTTATTTCTTGCCATGACTGTATGACTGTTTGCTGGGTTTTGAGATAGGATACATAAAATGTTGATACTTATGACCGTTATTTGGGGTCTGAAAACTGAAATTGACTTTGAAATAATTTCAGTAATAGAGATGTCTGTAAGTGATGTCCCTTTTGGTGTGTTCAAGTAAGATGTTTTAGGATTTTTAGATGGGTTTCGTTTCAGTTTGAGATAATATACACAGTTACATTTGGGGTTCCTAATGCATAGTTGACTTTGAGTGATACATATAGGTGTAAGACGTTTGATGTTTGTTGGGCAAAGGAGAACTTTAGAAGATTGTAAGTGGTTTTTCTTTTAGTCCGATGATATATAAGTAGTTAGATTTGACAGACTTGTTTACATTTTGGCTTTATGTTAATATAGGTTGCAACGGGCACAGAGGAAACACAGTACAACATCTTAAGGGTTTAAAACAATAATAAATAAATGAATGAAGTTTCTTAAGGGTTCTTGTGTGTGTTTTTAGGGATAGTTTTTTGTGGGTTTTTAGGGGGAGTGTGTGTTTGTGTGTGTAAAACGGAGATAACATGAAAACAGAGGAAATAGAGACTAGAATGTCCTAGAAGGCAATAAAATGCAAATTAAGAAGCTGTGAACTGCTTAAACCACAGTTGGTTTCACAAGTGCTGCTGCAAACATTGTTGAATGCGTGTGTTTAAGACGCCATTTATGTTTATTAGAGGGTTATAAATAAAGTTTTGAGTTGCTGTAGTGGATGTATAGTAAGTGACTGAATTTTGATAGATGTATATATTTTGAGCCATAAAGGCTGGTGTGTTTTATTTTTCAGTGATGTGTGGTGAGAAGCTGTGTGTGAGACGATGAGAGGTTTCAGTTTTTCCTTTTTTCTTTTTGACTTGCTCTTTCTGATTATGGAAGGCATGTCCAAGATACTCGTATGAAAGCGTATTTTGAGTGATTTTAACCGTGTGAATGCTGTCAGTATTTGATTTTAATGTCTCTGAATGATTTGTCTGAGTGAGTGAAAAAGGGAGAAGTTTGAGAGAAAAGGCAGTGTGTGTGAGATGATTATGAAAGTATTGTGTGAATGATGTCACAAAAAACTGACAAATGCAAAAACTTAGTATATTTAAAAGTGTGTGTGTGAGAAGAGGGTGTATTGTTTTTAGACCAAGACTTAGTAAAACTAAAAGAGGGTTTGTAGACTGCAAATATGAAAAAAAAACAAGTGTTTGATTAATTTGTAGAAACAGGAAAAGAACAGGAAATACTGTGCTGCTGTGTGTGTGAGAGGAAGGTGTGTGTGTGACTGATGATGTCAGGGGAGCACCCAGAGAAATGGACAGAGTTAAATTCTAAGAAGATGGAGCAAATCGAGGTTTTAAGATAAAAAAATGAATATAATACTAATTGTATGCTCTAGTGTGTCAATACAGGTGGGCGTCTCTCAACTTTGGAACCTTGAGTTCAGCAGCAGAAAAGTAGATTAAAAGAATTGGGAGAATAAGCCAGTCTTTGGCTCGAAATTGTGCGGCTGGATCTCTCACTTTGTCCCTGAAGCGGAGAAGAAGTTCAAAGGACAGTTAATCGCCTGATGAAGACAGATAGAACATCGTGGACTTGAATACAGCAGGCAAACGACAGTGCCACTGATCCATTAACACTGATGACGACTGACGACCAGCAGCAGCATGTAAGAGTAATGCAAGATGTACTGTGAAAATACAGGCTGGGCAGTTGAACAGTGGGATAAAGAATTGTGGAAGAGCACTGGACATTGAGTGATATTTTGCCATGCTGAGACTTAATCTGAAAGAAAGACTGTAAAGGAACAGAGAAGAAGACAGCAGCTGAGTTGAGACTGTGTTTGCTGGAGCTTTGAAGCACGAACAGGACACTGTGAATGAAAAAGAGACCGGTGAGAGATGAAGCTGGACGAGTTTGACTGTGAGAATATAGGATATAATTGGATTGAAAATTGAAACCTGAACTCATGAATTGTTTAGGGATGTCCACTACAGCATAACAAAGAGGTAAACCTTAGAAAAGGTAAGAATAATGAAAGAAAATAATTGTCATTACCTTAATGAATAGAAAACACACATACAAATTGTTACATGTGAGATTATTTTTGAAATGAATCAGTAGTGAGATAGTTTGAATCTAAAGCTCAGTGGTGAAATGCATAAATTAAATATGAATATATAGGATGCAATGAAGAAACAGCTTACACGTAGTGTACATTAACATGAATACATAGAAATGCAATGAGAAACTCAATGAATTAATTTAATGAAGAAGCAGCTTACACTCAATTAATGTAAAATGCAAGGAAGAACACGCTTACATGCATGGCATAATTGGTGTTTCTGACCAGAGACAGAGAAATGGGTCATTTAAGTACTTGTGGTAATGATGAAAATGTCTTAGTTTTGTTATTTTCAGGGGTAAAGCAGAACCGGATCAACTCTCCACTGCCGCAGTCAGAAGAAAATTATAGGTTGACATCACTGGATATGTTAAGGCAAGTTTCTGGTTGAATTGTTCACAGAATCATGTGTCCATGAACCAGGAAAACAGGCCCTAGCTCCTGGCTGAAGACTAGGAGTGCTTTATTTAAGGTGGGAAATCAAAACAGAGGGTTAGTAATTCGGGGAAAAAGAAAACTGACTGCTTAACTGGAGAATTGGAAAGGTGTCTGACAGACTGCGAAGCCATAGATGCAAAATACCACACACAAACAGAAAATGTATTAACCGTACAAAGACAAGCTCATGAAGCTTGTCTAATCAAAGCTTAATGCATAGAGATATTGATTAAAAACCTGGCTAAGAACATAAGCATATGCAATGAAGATCTGCTTGCTGCTTGTATGAGTGAGAGAATGGTGTGAATGGTTAATAAAATTGATGGAAAGATTTAAAATAGATGGAAAAAACACAAGAAAACTATTAAAGCAGTTTTTAAAAGGGGTGACTCAGGAGTGCTCTTGCACTGATTGATCAAAGTAAGTGATTAGTATAGAAAGAGAATGAAAATAATTCAATAATGTGATAAAGTTTAAACATGTATTTCTTTTGCCAAGTTAAATTGTTGAGATATGGTTGAGTATGGAAAAGTTTGAGAGCTTGTGTGAATGTGGACAGAGGAGCTTGCTGTGTGTGTGTGATTGAGGCCTTAAAGGAGGGGTAGATTGTTCAGAGGTGCAAATTTGATTAGGAGGTGTATAAATTAGTGTTGACACATTGTTGTAAGGTTTTAGGCTGAATCTAAGTATGGTGAAGTGTCTAAGGGGACATGGTTGTGTGTAAAACGGTGCAGTTTTGACAAGGTTTTCAGTGCGTTGAATGGGTGAAATTTAAGATGGTTTAAGATTTTTGGGGCTGTTGTTTTTCATTTTAATAGAGGGAGTTTTGATAAACATGGACATGTCTAAAAGGGCCCATAGTTTTTATAACAGTGCACTTAGAAAAAACCTGTCAGGTGATTTTGTTTTGTACTTTGATGAGCTAACAATCAGCTCTCTTTTTTCTCATTTTTGCTCTAAGCAGGCCTGGAAGAGAGTGAACTGACGGCGCGGACAAATTACCAAGTAAGGATTGCAGCGAGTCAATCCAGTCAAAAGTATAGAGAACTATTTTCCTAAAAAGGAAAAACGAAATAAAACAAATGATTGAGCTCATTTTGCTGATGTGGAGCATCTGATGACGTGCGCGGAAGGCTGCAGATCAGCAAAAAATATCATGTGTGAATGCATGTGAGTGAGTGTGTGACTGGACCAAGGTGGGGATGAATAAAATGTTGACAAACAGGACAAGTGGAAGACTTAATTCTGGGGATGCTGATGTTTGCTTGGAGGGAATTTTTGTTTTATTTACTGGGGTTGGATTATGTTATTACATTATAAAATGCTAAAGGCTAAAAGGGAAACATTTTTTGATATAGCTCATGTTACCATTAACTGAAGAAACACATGATTGATAACTGTTCTGTTTTAAGTTTTCTTTGTTGTAACACAGATTGGATCATAAAGGGGGAGAGTTGAGTATGAAATGTAAAGTATAGGTTTTGTTTCCAGGAAATTCCAAGGATCCAGACTTTTGCATGGAGCAAGGACTTTGAGAAGATTTGACATGATGATTAAATTGATTTTATTCCTTAAGCACAGGTTTTCAGGGCCGGAGCAGATCCACCGGAGAGGAGGATTGCTGAGCTGTTCTGAGAGATGATATGACTAACCTTTTTCCTTTAATTTCTTAAGCCAGGGTGATGCATTTTGAGTTTTTGAGTTTTTATTTATTTGGACACATCTGGTGTGTCCAAATATAAAGGGGGAATTTAAGAGGTAATTTGAAATGGGTTCTAGGATCATTATATGACTTTTGGGGTTTTTGATAATTTAGATATGGTAAAATTGAGGCAGAAATTGTTATTTTTAAATAAAGTTATTTTTAAAGTAAAATGAAGTGAATCCTGTTTAGAAGATAAAATGCCGGTGTTCATGAGAAGCTGTACACCAAATTTAAAGGGAAATTGTGGGACATTTTTGAATAAAAGATATGCTTTGGGGAAAACTAGTGAAGATTTTAGGAGTAGAAAATGTTTGATTTCTTTTTATTTCTAGAATAAGTGGTTATAATGCAGGCTTACACATACAGATATTACATAGAGTTATTTTATAGGGCAAAGGTGGAACACATGTTGCTTTGTTTCTGCTTAGCAACTAGTGAGGCAGACGGTGTTAAAGATAAGTATGTAATAAGTGAACAGGAAACATGTGAGGCTGAGACGGGTGAAACAAAATGTTGTAAATAATGGAAACTTGTGTAACTGGCATTAACAGTAATTTTTGCATGTTAGGTATATGCTTGAAGCAAAAAGAGGTGTAAATCCTGATAGAAATTCTGAAGCGTGCTTTCTAGCGGAGAGTTAGGCTGACATGGGGATGGTGTATATTTTACCCGGGGTGTGTTTAATAAAACTAAAAGCGTTGCTCACACACATAAAGAGTATTGAGATTAAATAAAGTTAATAAAAAGGATAAAGCCCAGAACATGATATTGTGAACCAAGTTTGAATAATTAAAGGAACATTGGATGAACACAATAGATTAGTGAGGTGTAGCAGAGAGAGGCTTTTTGTTTTCTATCTTTTACAGGAGAAGATTTCAGGACCACAGCGAGAATCCTGGAAGCCCCAGACCGAACGGAACCAACCAGAGAAAGGAGAAAAACAGAGCACAAATACACCTAGTTGTTTATGTTACAAAGAAGATCAAAAGCTTGTTAGACGTAGGTTATAATGGAAGCATAAAAGGGATGAGAGGAAATTTACATAACATAGAAATCCTGCAACAATTCGTAAATTGCCCAAACACAGTGTTCAGACCGGATATGCGCTACCCGTTAAAGGGGGCGAAGAAATCAGGCCTAAGTTTGAAAAAATGAAATGGGTTAACTCGATAGAGGAGGTTTCCAAAGGTTGAGAAAATAATGTAGGACCTTTTACCAGGAGAAAGCTAATTGTATCTTTTACACTTTACAGTGTGCACTGAGGGAAGTCAGGAATAGTTTAAACTAGGATTGAAAAAATTAAACTAGGTGAAAAAGGGGGTGTAGCAAGTAGATTTAGGGCAGCTCACAGCCTGGCGTAAACGCAAGGTGCCGTCACACAGCTTAAGTTATTTGTTTGATTTATTTTATGACAAAATAATAAGGAAACATTGTTTATCAGTAATATTGTTTACAGGGTTCATATTGCATTGAATATGTTTGTCATCACATTCATTCTATTCACAGGTTTAGTTCATTTTATACACATTGCATATCTGTGCTTGTTTAGAGTTGATGTTCTATCCAAGAGGGTTTTAAGCTTCACTGGTGAGAGTGTCCAGGTGATACATGTTGAGGGAAGATGGGAACATAGCAGGTTAATTGCATGCATGCTTACAATACACATAAATCTAGTAGCAGGCCTGAGCGAGGGCCCAAGTGTCTTCTGCTTCTTATTTGAGACCTGCGCCAATTTAGTTTACTTAGTGATTGATGACGAGGGTCCATTCCACTAGATTTCCACTAGAGAGGGACCCAGGAAAGGAGCAGAGACCACTTAAGCATGAAGTGTTTTCAAGTGGGAGCTGGCGTTTTATTACTGGACCACGTAGATGACATGAGGTTATTGTCTGATTTGCTGAGTCAGGGGACGGCAAGAGAGGGTCAGAGCGAAGGTAGTGGATCTGGGAATGGTGTAGTGACGTCTTTGGAAGACGTCAAGAGAGGGAATTGTGGAATTATAGGGATTATTTTACATAACCATCATCTTATCATTGCAGTAATTATCATTTCATCAAAGTGTTTATTGAAGTTGCTGGCATTATGTTATAATTTGTATTATAGGGGTTATCATAATCAAATATTAACATGTTTATTACAGGTGCAGTTATAACTACTTTAAAATGATTGAGTTAAACATATATATATATATCATAACTCATATGCTGAGTATATTGTTACAGTAAAAAATAGTGGCTGAGTGAAGGCCTGAATGTATTCAGCTTCTTGTTGCATTTGAGTCTGCCTAGCAACAGGTGACGCAGAGAGGAGGACAAGTCCATGGGGACCCCATCGCCTTATTTGGAGAAGATGCCAGAAAGGGGAACTCCTGTCTCTGCAGTTATCTCTTAGAATAGATCACTGTCTGTAGAAGAGGCAAATAATGTTCTTAAGATGCAAATTATGTGCTTGTAAACGCAAGAGGGGGCGTCATAATACCCTGATGTTATAAAAGCAATCTGAAGTGTATTTTTGGTTGGGGATTTACAACTGAGGTTTTACAGTTTACATCCCCCCACGCTGCGTGTATTCATTAAAATCAATTGTTTGATTGACCTTTTCTGGACCATGATTGTTTTACTCTCGTCCTCAATTTCGGACCCTTAACAGTAGATAAAAAAAAATCTCTGAACCGGTTCTCTGCAAAAACTGTTTCTCAATTCCCATCCATACATATGATAAAGTATAACCAGTAATCCCATAATCCAACAAAAGGGTTTTCTCTAGCATTTTTCTTTTTGGGATATTTTTTGTTAAATTGCACGTCACAGACCACGAACACAGAAACTCGCACACTCTTCCTGATGAAAATCATGACTATGAAGAAGTTAGATATTAAAAAAATGTTGCAACAAAATGCAAAATGTTCAAGAATTGTTTAAATTCTTTCTTTCATTAATCTTTTTCAATAAGTCTACACTCAGTAGTGGAAAATCTGAAAACTGAATTTCAGGATTTTCTTTGTTGTTAACTTTATTAAAGTCAAAAAATAGAAATATAACATTTACATTTCAGCACTACTGTAAGAACTTGCTGCCTCACATTTCTCTTGATCATAGGTAAGGCTCAAGGTCAAAGGTCAGACATCAACATTGGTATAAAAGCAGGCTGACATCAGCATGTTGTGATTAAAAAAGACTTCATCACACATCAAAGATTTGTGCCCTTCAGGGGAGCTGAGTTCTCTGAGTGCTCTTGCTGCATTTGAATGATATCATAGATATCTTAGCTTTCCTTAACCCCTTCTCTGTTGGAAAGCTCAGCTGGGACACCTTGTGGCAAAGAGATTAATTACATTCACATAGCTGCTTCCTTTAGCTGCTTCAGGCTTAACAAGGAATTATTCGATTAAGTATCTTCTCCTGTGCATTTATGAAGAAACTACCACAATTGTTCTACTACACGTGTGCTCTGCTCATTTCTATAAAGAAAAATTTAAAGGATTTAGCCTGATTATCTAATAGAAATGTAACTCCATATTGTTACCACCTCAATCAACTGCATTTTAAAGGTTTTGACTCCACACACGAACAGCTCTCAATATAAACTGATCAGAATGAGATCAACAGAAAAGAGATATATGAGAAATCACTGTGGCAGGATGTGGTTGTAGCTCATCTCCAAGGGGAAAGATGAAGTTAGGGTTAGATTAGGTTAAGTTTTAAATTGGGTCAGCTCAAAAACTAAAAAAATAAAAGTCAGTGGACACACACACACACACATTTTGAAGCCAAACAATCTACCAGATACCTGCAAGACAACACAAAACACAAGTGTCTTCTTTTTTTTTTTCTTTTTTTTTTAACCTGTCCCGTTTGGTTCTTTTGCCATCAGAATTATTGTCTAAAGGCGAAGAAAGATGCCCAACGGATTTACTTTACCAAATGGACCATCCCAGCCTTGCTGTAATGGTCTATTTGATTCACCTTTTATTGTTTATTTTATTTTCACTTGCTGAATATGGGACAGATTTGACTGGGGGAAAGAAAGGGGAGAAAGAAAGAGGGAAAGAAAAACAGCGGGGAAGAGGGACGGGGAAAAAGGGCAAAAAACAAAAACCAACAGAATAAGCAGACAAAAAATACATATATCGATCACCTGGATCACCTGTTGAGAAAGAAAGAAGAAAGCAAGCAGAAGAAATCGAGAGTAATAAACAAGATCACAATGATCTATGGGAATATGACAGTAAATACTAAATATTAAACATTATTGTGCAGCACGTGAGATCGACAGCGCACAGTGTGCTTTGAGGTAGGAGCCAAAAAGGGTGTAGTTTGTGTGTGATCACCTGTGTGTACACCTGTGAGCATGAACGCGCTTGTTTTTAAAAGGTTCCTTCTGCTAGAGGGTGTGGGGGGCCACTGCCCCGACCTCCAGGGCATGAAGCAGGTATGGAGGAGATCAAAACTCCAGACATCCAGAGGCCCCCAGCACACAAGAGACCAAGGAAGACCAACAGAGGGGCAGCCGCGCCACTATCCCAGAAAGAGCTGAGGAGAGTCCCAGATGAGGGGTCACTCAGCAGCCGCGGAGCAGAAGCCAGGGGGGTTGCAGTGACGTGCCCGTGAGCTCCGCCGGCAGCCAGCTGTGCCTGAGTGACCGAGCCCCGGGCCGAGAGGCTGAGGGCACCCCGCCTCCGAAGTGGCCCGAGCGAGCCCCAGGCTCCAGGCCCCAATAAGCAGCCGCCAAGGAGTGAGCCGGTGTGTACCTGGGCGCCCACCCCCGGACACAGAGAACCACCAACGCACCGATGTCTGAGGGCGTCCGCCACCGGCAGGGGAAGTGGTGGGGGGAGATGGGCCTCCAAACCTTGGAGGGCCTGAGATGTCCCCAGAGAGGTGGCGTCTGATACCCAACCTGACATATAGACACAGACATACAGGCACACACAGATACAAACATCCATTCCCACCCTCATGCTCTCATAGGCAATTATTCCACACTCAACCAACGCGGAGACAGACATAGAGAGACACTGTACACACAATCACACTCCCCAAGCTTACTCTAAGAACCGGGTCTGGGTACCCCTGCCCCTGGAGGGGGAAACTGCACCCAGACCCAGGTGGTGTTACCCTTTTCCCTGCGGTGGGGAGAAGCAGACCGCCCCGACTCCGCAGCAGCAGGGAGGCCCCACATTCCAGACCCCAGTCGGACGGCCAACTCCTCCTCCTAGCCCCCCCGCTCCAACAGGCCGCAGAGAACGGGGGTGTGTGAAGACTCCAAACCTCCCTCCACCCGCTCATATGTAGTGTTGATGTATGTGTGTTCTAAGGTGCATTTAAAACCCAGGAGGGCATGGAGCTACCTGCCAGAGAGCAGCAGGTAAGCACATAGCCCCTCCTGCTAGCCCTCAATGTCTACGTGTATTTAAAATTGAGAGGTGGGCAACGACGCCAGGGGTGAGGTGTACACCCTGATGGTAATTTGGATTCTGTGTGGCGTGCCCACCCCCAAGATCCTATATGTATGTGTAATGAGAGTGTGAGTAATGTGAATGTCTAAGTTGTGGGATAAAATTGAGGCAGAGGCAGCCAGAAGGGGACAGAGGGGGGGGATGCCTCCTCTGCACCCTGGTGACACACCCCTACCCCAAGGCCCTGCATGTGTGGGTGATTGTGGTGGAGCAGGAAGAGGGAGGCAGCTGGAGATGGGGAGGGAAGGAAGGGAGGGGCAAGTGACCCCTCCCTGGGGCCAGCTCCCCCGCTGACCCCAGTAGGCACCCCCATACTCTGCAAACCGCCAGGGAAAGGGTGCCCCAGGCCCATCCGGACCGGGGCCCAGTGCAGCAGTGCCGCCCGGCCCCACAGAGCCCGGGACAGTCCACCCGACCCCACCACAGAGAAAACTGCACCCACCCCATCACCCCAAGACACAAGTGTCTTCTGGTAATAAAGTTTTACTGAGAGCAGACTGGGACCTTGAGCCAGTCTGAACAACTTGCTGTCTGAACCTTATGAAGGAGTAATTAGGGCGACATGAAGAAAAACATTGAGTTGAAATATTGAGATTAAAATCAACATTTCATTTTCAAAAAAAAAGCCAATGTCAAATTGCTATGGCTGTGGCTGTCTTCCCCAATGAGTAGAGCTAAAGATTAACGATTTACTCTAGTAAGCACAGTTAATTAATGACCAATAGAAACATTTAAAGTAAAACTATATTTATTCTCTGTGATGTCTATTATTTGAAGTACAAATAAACAAGAGTTTGATGACACTCACAATTGTTTCCATATAATTCTTATTATCCTCCAATTATGTCAGCATTGTTTAATTGGCAATACTAAGAACTCACAGAAGGATAATTTTTTCAGTTTTTTCTTTAACCGTCCAGAACTAGCTGACTAGAAAAAACAATTGAAATACAGCAAAACCACCCAGCTTTGTTTGTTAACAGAACCCACATCTTTTAGACCATTTTAGTTTCTCCATCAGTTTCCTGTTGTCGGAGGAGTTTTTCTCCTCCTGGCAGTCTGCATCACTGGATTTGTCATCTAAAGATGAAACAGTGAGATACAGGAAACATTCCCATTAATGACTTTGGAATTAAAGTATGCCACCATTGTATTAATTTGTATTAATTGGGTGGTAATTTTAGGGAATCATGGAAGGAGGTGTACAGGTGTACAATATGTAACACACACAGGTAAGAACAAAATACAAACTGTACCACATATAACTGGATACAACAAGTTTTACAATGTAGTAATATGTCTCCCGGTAGCAGACTGTGAGGATGCAGGGAAGAATAGGACTCAAATGCAGGTCTCTTACGATGAACGGTGAATTTATTTGCAGTGAGTGAAAACATATAGCTATATACAAGACTAGGCACTGTGGCTCCTGTGGTGATTCCTCCCCAGAATCCCACACAGTGCAAAATATCCATGAAAAGGTGAAAACAGCAACTCCAAAACTCCTCCTCCCACACCGTGACTCCCCTCCGAGAAAAAGACGCACTCCGCTCCTGATTCCTGCTGGCACACAGACAAAACAGCTTATCAGGCACATAAGTCACCGGCTGTACTAACAAGTTTGACTCAAGGATCCACCACCGACTGGAGCTCAGCCACACTCTTAAATAGGTTGCTCTTAACGAGGCCATCAGCTGCAGCTGGTGATGGCTGATTAGCAGCCGGTGTGGCAGCTTCCAGTGCGGGAACTCTTCCGCGTCGCAGTCCAATCGGCAACCAAAACATCCTGGAGCGCGAGCTAACATAAATACACAGGGAGACGGAGAAAAAAGGAGAGAAAACAACCCAAACACTACACATGGAAAAATAAACAGAAATACAAAAATACATGAGCCCTGGGTCCCTAGACCCAGGCCATGACATAATATTCAAAAACACGTCGGTGAGCATATAATCACAGAAAAAAATGATTCTTCAGCAAAGATAGGAATGGTTACTGTTTAATACTTTCTTGCAGACAGTGAACTTTAGTGGAGGCTTGGACGTTAAACTCAGCCTTCAGACTGACCTGCAGAAGAGGTACATGATCTCACAGAGCTGCTGCCTGGACGAGTTTTAACATTAATTATTGAGGGTGGAGCCTGTGTTATATTTTAATATTGTAAAATGTTTTTTAGTGTACAAACACCTGAAACAGCTTTGAGCCTTTAAATTTTCTGTAATGCAGATAATAAATAAATACCTCATCCCATTATAATATTCAGAGACAATGTAGAGATGCTGAAAACAGAGTAAACAGGCAACATGTGAGCAAGAAGCAAAACTGGTTTGGAAACTTATCTAAATATAACAATAAATCTTTATTTTAGTGAGAATTGAGTAAGAAATGAATATCAAACTGGTTCAGTAATCACAGAAGTATTTTAGTGATACACTGAATTGTGCTGGATGACAGAAGATAGCGAGTGTAATCTTTAACTGCATAAAACCTCATTTTTAAGGCTTGAACCCTAACTCTGGACAGTGATCGTAGAATAGGCCAACTCTGACCATTTCCACATGACCGTGAAACAGCTGGCTGTCCTGCTTTAGATCCATTCTTCCTAATGTAAATGCTCAGACTTGGAACAAGAGAACTGGCAGGTTAAAGACTCGATCAGATCAGAGCCCGTGGAGCTCATGTCTGAACTGAATGTGTGAAAACTGCTTTAATAAAAATCTCCCAGAGCCTCACAATAATTAATCTCATGGTAAGACATTAAGGGATTTACTGACACTGTAACAATAAAACATCTCATTTCTGAGTGTTGACTGCAGTTGCGAATTTTGATGTTCAGTATTTTAAGTATTAATGTTATTTGTGTCATATCAGCTTATTTGATCACAGGATACAGGATCCATGCTTCTGTGAAGCACACACTGATTATCAATGTACTGCTAAATTTCTATAAAGCATTTCCTCCCTTTAGCCGGATACAATTCAAAGAAAACCAGTTTTCCTCTATGAATGATGTTGGGAAGCAATACAATAAATAAATAAATGAAATTAAGTTTAAAAAAAAAAGCAGAGCCACAAAAGTAGTTTTTGGACCATATCATTTAAGAACTCAGAACAACACACGTCCAGCAAAATGAAACAGCACTAAAACACATGTTCTCTATTCTGATTCCTTCCACCTTAATATTACATACAACTTTTTTCTTGGTGTTTGACCCTCAGTCCTGTGCAGACCACCACTAATATATAGTTTACAGACTAAGAATATAAGTTGATGAACAAAACAGAGTTTCAACAATCACCAAAAAAAGGAGAAACTGAAAGACAAATCCCTAAAATGTCTTTTTTTGGTAGTTTGAATTATTTTTTCTTTTTTGGTTTGTTTTCTTTCTGTTTTGTAAGTCACTGTGATTGTGGATATGGATATTTCATTGAGCTCCTCTGATGAATGAATAATAATAATAGCTCAGTGCAAGTAAAACGTTTTAGAGATATTTTTTTTTTAACAATTAAAAATAAGATATAGTAAAGCATTAAAATACACATTACTTCAAAGATTAAACTTGTCCTTTGAATTCTAAGAATATAAGTCTGTCCACAAAAAATCCAATTCACATAAAAGAATATTTACAATAAGCCTTCATATATTTACAATTTTAAATAAAAGAAAATATATTCTGCTACTGTTTTACTGGAGGTGCATGCAGGGTCCTGAGTTTGTCTATGTGAGTCTTTATTGAGATTCTCAAACTCTTCCTTGTTGTCAGGAGCTGTAAGGTAAAAAGAAAAAAAAGCCTTACAATATTTAACTAGAGTGCATGTCAGATAAAGAGAAAGAGCACACAAATAAGGTGTACTTATTTATAGTGTCTGTCTGAAAGGGAAAGGCAAAAAATTTCTATTACCCTTCATAATAGCTACCAAGCTACCAAGTTCAGCAATAACCATAACTAACATAGGCTATACTGCAGAAATACTGTAACCAAGCCCAGCACTGCTGCTCTCTCACATTTCTTCTTTTTGTAAACAGGAAATCCAATGGCAGCAATGGGGAACAAGAAGAACCACTAACACAGCAGTCATGGGGAACAGCATGTCAGAGGGATTCTCTGCTCAGTAAAACAAACAAACAAAAAACAACAACCCCAAAACCTAGATGTGTGTGTGGGTGTGTTCTTTGTGCAGTGTCAGGTCCTTGGAGAACTTCCCACTCCTAAGTCATGTGTTGAAGATGTGACGGCTCTGATGAAGGGAAAAACTCTGTCCCCAAATAGTCGACTTTGTACGCTCTGCCCTGAGTATGATCCAGTTACTGGCCTGATAAGGGTTGGAGGATGCCTGAGACGTGCCGAAGGTCTGAACTCATACACCACACACCCTATTGTGCTACCTTCCGAACACCCGGTAACAACAACAAACAACCTTTATTTTTTACATAAACAATCATACAGAGTACAACATGTAGTAAAATGTTTTGTGTCCAAGCTGTTGACAGACGTAGCCGCATCATTCCAGGACTTTGGTTTTTAGCATGGGGGGTCTAGCCGGGACCTTTACTGGATGCTGGGTGGGAATCAAACTTGCAACTCCCGCTCCAAAGGTGTGTAGTCTTATCACTACATTATCCAGCAGCCACTTTTTTTTTTTTAATATAACAAGTTCAAGACTTGTGGCAAAGAGTTTAATTAGTAACATTACCAGCTACCTGCCATTCATCCACAGCCAGTTTCTGTAAATTAAAACTATTTAAAGCACATCCTCTCCTAAGCCTTATTGTCAGGAAGTCCATCATGCAATTAAAAGAAAATTGATTTTCCTCTATGAATGAACCTTGGAATAATTTTTTTTAAAAGTAGAGCCACAAAGTAGCTATTAGATGATATACTGTCAGTTAATTTTTGTCAGAAACCCCACACATCTCTTTCAAAATGAAACAGCACCAAAACACATGTTACTAATCTGATTCCTTTTACCAAAAGACCACCACAAATATATAGTGTACAGCCTGAGAATATAAGTTCACAAACAAAAAAAACGAGTTTAACAATCTCTAGAGAAAAAAACCCTAAAAAATAAAAAATAAACTGAAAGACCGAATCAAAATCCCTTTTTTAGCAGTTGTATATATTTATTTATTTATTATTCATTTATTTATTTATTGAATTAGTTAACAATTCTGGCTATAAGTTAGACTCATTCCTGGAAGATGTTGGACTCCACCATGGCTGCTATTTTCCTCAGAATCTATTCAGAATTTATGGACAGAATTTCTGGGCAGCCAAGGAAGGAGTGTTTTGGATTTGGTGGGCTCTGGATCTTGTCTTTGTTTTTTGAAGATGGTGTGACTGGCTTCATCAAGCTAATCAGAACTAAAACTAAATTTCAAAAGAATTCAGCTACTACAACTCACCTTTTAATGTAAAACATTTTCACTGCCGCAATGACGATTATTTTTGACTGCATGTTCATCAAGTTCTTAATCAATATTCTCAATTAAACTATATACTCAGGTTATCTCCCTCTAAGCTGTTTGCCTCTGCTGCTAAAGTCCAAAGCAGATTATGTTACACAGGGTTTGACACATCATAGAGTTCCCTACCTGCAAAACTCTTCAACATGAATGAAAGTCTTATAAAGTATTCAAGAAACACTAACATAAATCAGTAAATTTATATTAGTAATTTATATTAGTGAACCTTCCCTCCTGGGAAGGAGGTTTGGACTAAATGGCATATAGAGAAGAGTCTAAAGGTCACTTCAAAGCTTGGTTAGTAGTAAATCTTTTGGCAAGTTAAATCCTTGCTAACCAGTAGGGAGTAACTCACAGTATTACAGTAAATATATAGTATATATATTACCAGGAAATATCTGGAGAGGCAAATCTGACTCCTCAGTTTTTCAGCTCTACTTAAACCATTAAACAGGATGACGATGTTAATGACACCTCTTTTCCTGTATGTGTAATTTAAAATACTGTATATATTATGTTGAGGTAGTTTGTTACAGTCACAAGCATTTTGTGTCCTAATTTTAACTTTAGACGGATGTGATACAGCAATCAGTGAAAGTTCAAACTGTTCAGACAGTACAAAGTAGCCCATCACCTTATTCATGTATTTTTATATATAATATAAAATATGTTTTATGTTTCTCTTGATATGTGAATACAAATGTGCAAATCTGAGGAAACATTTTAAAATTTTTAACAATAAGCTGAAACATAAAAAAGAGATTTTACTTGAATGTCAACAGGATTCATTCACATATTAAAAAAATATACTACAAATGTTTACAAAATGCAAAAGAAGAATTCAAAAAAAGAAAGCTTTTTAAATAACATGCATATAACACTGCTTTGAAACTTTTTCCTGGGATTTTTACAGTTTAAAAGTGAAGAAATTCTCTGTGTGCAGGTTTATGTGGTCTCTGGATTCAGTCTCTCAGAGAGTTCAGAGAGGTTGTTAGGAGCTGTAAAATGCAAAACACACTGTTAGTCCTCTGATCCTGGACTGGATTTTATGTACAAAATAACCGAAAACAGTTGGTACTGTATGAATATAATTTTTCTTCACAGACACCTCAGAGCAAAGAAAGGACCGAGTCTTGTATTATCACTTCCTTCCTGTTTTAGTGTACTATTAGCTTCAGTTTTCCAGTCTTTGTAAACATACCAGCTCACCTTCTTTAGAGCTCTCACATTTCTTCTTTTTGTAAACAACAAATCCAACTGCAGCAACGAGGATGAGAAGAACAAGAACAACCACAGCAGCAGTGACGGGGATCTTCGTGTGAGCACGCCTTTCTACTCAGTAAAACATGAGCAAAACATAATTAGATCATAATTTATATACAGTACATCCTTCCTCCTATGACACAGAGTATTTATGCGATACTGTAATCTCTATGGTGCTACATATATGTCAGCATGTGTGTCTGTAAAAGTATATGTATATAATATATATGTGCCAATATATAGTATTTACCGCATACTTCAAAGCAGGTCTGAAAAAATGCTAATAATAATAGTATAATTATAATATATAACAGTAATGTGAATTTGAAATAGAGTGAAATTCTCCTATTATCTGCCCAGGGATTTGAAAAAGGCACTTATTTGCTAAATAAATGTAAATTTCAGGTTAATTATCCACATATTTGTTACCTGAGTTGCTGCCTCTTTTGACCTATGGAGCCAGTGAATAGGCACAAAACTGGGTGGAAGTATAATAGCTAAGGGAGGGTGCCAGTTTTTTTCTTTGTATCTTATTATGCCATCCCTGAATAACTTTTCCTCCAGTCAATAAACGGTAATGATATTTTTTACTATTCTGAGAGCACAAAAACATCAGAGCACTGTGTTTCTCACTTTCATCATTGCTAATTTTATTTTACCCCAATTGGTCCTGATCGTTGATTTGTTTAGTGCGGTGACGATGATGTCCTCCACACCAGAGAACTGGAACACACAGCTGTAGCTCGTCCAGTCTTCAGATGGCACTGATGAAGCGTTCATGTTAACACTCAACTGGAAGGTCCCGTCATGGTTGTGGAGAATCTCTCCTTTCTCCACATGGTCATGGATCTCCATCTTTCCTCCAGAACATCATGGCTGTATTAGGATAGAAACCTGTAGCGTGGCAGGTGACTAGAGAGAAGGGAGTCTTCTGGAGGACATGCACTGTGGGAACCACTGCAGAGAAAGATGTATTTAAAAAAGACTTAATACATCTTTGTAAATGAATCATGCTCCACAATTTGACTTGAAGTTTGTGAATCATATGACTCAAGAAGTAAGTCACTTAGGATTTTGAAATTCATACTGTTATAACCTCAGGATAAAAATGCTCGGAAACTCAGGTGCCACTTTTAGGACGTTTACTGACCACTTTTAGAAACAACCACAGCGAGTCGCAACACATACAGGAAACTGTTTCTCACATAACATTCCGACAGAGAAAACCCTGAAAAACCTCTGAAGGTTCCGGGGTGCAACGCCCCCAAACATACATTAACAACAACACTGTCTATAACACTTCCCTCCCCTTAAGCAAAAACCCACAACATAGCAATTATGCATATGTACGAAAAGAGAGGGAGAATTCAACACCACATTATTTTAACAATTCAGTCTATCAGGGGGCTTGTGCTGCCTCTTTGATCTTCTCAGTCCTGCTGCTGGGTTCTCCAGGCTAGGAGCCTGCTGAGCTCCTGTGGCCACGTTCCGAACCACTCTGAGCCCTCTTCCCAGCTCCATCCGTGCGGGCTCTCACATGATCCTTGTGCCTGCGAACTCGTCTGCCATCCAACAACTCCATCACAAAAGATACTGGCCCCGAACTCTGGTGAATGACACCAGGCAGCCACTGTGAGCCACCCGTAAAGTTTTTGATATGCACACAGTCTCCCTGCTTGAAAACACAGCCTCTGGCATGTAGATCATGTCTCACTTTCTGCTCACCTTGTGACCGGTTGACTCTGGCTCCCACATCTGGGCAAAGAAGATCCAGATGAGATCTGGGCTTCCTCCCCATCAGCAACTCCGCTGGGGACAAAAGTGGTTGTATGAGGCGTGATGCGATACTAAAACAGGAAACGGCAAAGCCTCTTTTCTATTGAAAGACCTGGCATTTTTTTCAGACCATCTTTCAGTGTTTCCACGGCGCGCTCCACTAAGCCATTGGAGGCAGGGTGGTAGGGTGCAGTGCGGATATGCCGGATCCCATTTCTCTTCATAAATTCTTGGAAAACCCCACTTGTGAACGTGGGCCCATTGTCCGTGACCACTGCCTCAGGTAATCCATGTGTTGCAAAGATTCTCCAGTGTGTGTCTGTAACGACTGGGGCTGTGATGGTTGGCGTTATGTGGGCATTGTAGGGTATAGGAATATTTTGCTGCTATTATTTGCTGCTATTTTTTTATAATCATCATTACCATTTCATTAATAACAGTATTGATATTGCATTCAGATGTTCAAACATATTGGTATCATATCAGCCTTTATTACAGGTCCAGTAAGAACCACTTTAAGCAAGGAAAGGGCTACATGTCAACATACAACTCTTTATTTCCATTAATGTCTTACTTCATTCCTACCTGATTGACATGTTTAGGAATTATGAGTGATTGACACACTGTAGTGGTAAAAGTTGCTACAAATCAAATTATGATATGTTAAAGTTAAAACTAAACACAACTGACTGTTTTATATTATATCTAATATATAATATGTAATTATCCTTATAATTACAAAATGTTTTATGTAAGATTTATGTTTTGTAATTTAAATCTGACATCACAAAAGTATTTTGGAATTTGAATAATGTATTTTGTAACTGCAGTACACATAATACTAATTTTGAACAATTTTGTCCAGGTTCTTTGCCACCGGTGACTCCTTCAAGACCATCGCGTTCAGTTTCAGAGTCGGTGTGTCCACAGTGTGCCAGATCACCCCCCAGGTAGCGACGGCCATCTGGGACTGTCTAGTGCAGCTGTCCCCAACCCCCGGGCCTCGGACCGGTACCGGTCCGTGAGTCGTTTGGTAGCGGGCCGCGATAGTTGAGGCTCAGGTGTGAAATGTATGGTTTTCGGGGTTTTTATCGGTTTTCAGTGTTATTTTGTTATCATTTTTATCGTTAACTCTGTTTTCCTGAGTCTTTTCACGTGTGTTATGAATAAATCTTCTGTTTTTTTCGGTACCGGTACTAGTTTTATTTTGTTGTATTTATCCGCGACATCTTAAAGGCCGGTCCGTGAAAATATTGTCAGGCATAAACCGGTCCATGGCGCGAAAAAGGTTGGGGACCGCTGGTCTTGTGGACGACTTCATGGCTGTGCCTTCACCTGGAGACTGGCGGTCCATCACAGAGGGATTCCAGGAGCGCTGGAACTTCCCTCTCTGCTGTGGAGCTCTGGATGGGAAGCACGTCCAGACAAAGGCACCCCATATATCACATAGGAGACACACACATTGATATACACTAAATATTTATTCCATTTCTTTTTTTGTGGTGCCCAAATTTATGCACCTGCTTGACTTTGTTTAAACAATTATTGCACACTTTCTGTAAATCCAGTAAACTTCTTTTCACTTCTCAAATATCACTGTGTGTCTCCTGTATGATATATTTAACTGACATTTTTTATTGTAACAACCAACGATTTATACAGGAAAATACTGGCTATTAACAAGGTTGCCCAAACTTTTGCATCTCACTGTATTAGTATATTTTGTCATTAGTATAATATGAAATAAATTTTACAGGTGTCAAGTCGTGTGCCAACATTTGCTGTGTAGTAGAACTGAGACATTAGTCATTATAAAAATTTATGTGAAATAATATTAAAATTCTCAAACAGAAAAACATTAAACATAAATATATAAAATATAACTATTTACAGAGAGACAGGAATAAAAAGGACCCAGCTGCTCTCCAGAGCAGGAACAAGGCTGAGGAGGAAATGCTCCATTGGAGACTGGTGTGGCCTCTTCAGGGACTCCAGGATGGCCAGCTCCACCGCCGATGGACCGTCCTGGGACCCGTCCATCATCTGCCCCGGAGCTGTCCTCCTCTGTGGGCCTGTAAAACAGCACAAAACAACACAAAGGAATGAGAAGGCTGCTACTAGATTTTTCATTTTTAACACAGAAAAAAAAAGAAAAAAGAAAGAAAAACAGGATATAATCAGATTAGTTGTAGATATTTAGTAAAGGTGATCACAAGGGAATCCCACCGAGTAAAAAGCTATCAGTGCTTGCTGTACATCTGATGCTACAATTACATACCTGTGGGTGCAGCAGCAGGAGCTCAGGGACCAGGGACTGGGGAGCCAGGAGAAGCAACAGGGGATGCTCTGCTGCAGAATCAGGTGGTTCTATCAAGACAATATTCAATGTTAACACGTTTAATACAATAATCATAGAGAAAGTATATACAGTGGTCCCTCATTTATTGCAGCAGGGGTTGTCAGAATAACTACCCCTCGCCACGCACTTTATACACTTTTTTCCCCACACACATGAACATTAGTCACGGTTCTCACAAGTTGATTCCCAAAGTGCAAACCTTGCAAAGCGTAAAAGTATTATTATACCGCGTTTTTTCTTCATCTGCCTGCCACTTTTGTGCGTCTTTTTCCCTCCCGGTGCAGGTGTCTATTTCCGAATGAGGGTCATAGTTATGGGTGTTTTTGTGCCGTTTTTTCTATTGGACGTGATGGTTATCAAAACCAAACATGATAAATTTGGCAAGCGCAGGAGACACGACACGGAGGAGATTTGTCAATCAGGCTGCAGAATGCAATGCTGTAAGGTGCGATAAAAAATCAGCGAAAAAGCGAAGCAGTGACGGATGAACAGCGGGACTACTGTGTGCTGTTTATTAATAAACAATAAAATATATTCCTATATGACAACATGCATAAAAGCAGAACGGTATTTGTACAGTGGGAAAATAGCGGTGGCTTGCTAGCTTTTGTGCGGCTTCCTCGGGTCAGTGAAAAATTTCAAAAGAGAAATGAATGAACTTACCAGGTTGCCCGATCTCTTCACATTTCTTCCTCCAAGCTCGGTCCTTTATATTCCTGTCTCAGTACAGAAAGCAGCTGGTGTGGTACAGCTCTGGGTGGTTTGCTAAGGTGTTTATTAGCCTTACCTCCATATTGAATGAAGTATGAAGGGCTTTGGCTGGATCTGCCCCTTTAGTCAGAGCCACGTCACCAGGCTCCTGATTGGTTGTTGCAGCGCGAATTGACGCTGGAGTTTAGATTTTTCCAACTAAGCGCGAATGCACAAAATGCAACACAAAAACGCTTTATTCACGAGTCAAACGCTCTAGATGCGCTGCTTTGACGCGCGTTTCACGTGTTTTCGCGACGCAAATCTGTTTCTGAATTTTCGCGGGACCTGCAATCGTGCGTCATGGCGCTTCTCCATTGACTTTACATGTAAACCTGATGGTTCCGTCTATCGCGTTCGGTGTGAACACAAGATGCAGAAACTTGGAATAAGAGAGAGAGAGAAGAATGAGAGAGCGAGAGAGAGAGAAATTGAACTATGATACATATATTAACTAAAAGACTAAAATTTTGAACAATTCTGTAAATGCATTGTTTTGTCATGCTTTTTAAGATTTGTTGATATTAGTAAAGTCTGATCATTCCTGGTCTAATCTGAGAAGCACAACATTAGAATTTTAAATCTTTAACAATTAGCAAAATAGTTTTCCTTAGGTGTATCTCATGGTTTATAATAATCAGACAGAATGTATATAAGAAAAAATAAATAAACACTGTAACCTTAAACCTAATAAACTGCCTCAACCACAGCAACACCCACAAACTGTGACCTTTGGGACTCCAGCAGATCCAGTGAAGTATTTTATCAGTGAGTGTTTCACTGTGAAACAAGCATTTTAATATTTTATAAGATCAGATAAAATATCCAAAAAGTATGAAAAATATAACTTTTAGTATGACTTGCTTAGGGCGAAAAGACAACTGTTCAAGTGTGAGCAATGACCAACTGTGAGAGAAGATTAGCAATAAAAACTACATTTAAATCTATAAGAAGATGATTTGGTTATTATTCCTGAACGTGGGTGTGGAAATTCAGTTAACAAAGGTCAGACTAACTCAACGTTAAAGTAAACGCGCTGCAGATGTGAAAAGCTGTTAGAGCTCAAAGATTTAAAAGGTTTTATTACCTGCAGATGAAACAGAATAAAAAAGAAGCGGAAGGAATGAAGTCATCCTGTCCTCATCTTGTAGTTAGAATAGCTGTTGATCTTGTTTACTCTCGATGTACCGTTACCGGTGTTGTGCCAAAAAGTGATCGTCTGCCAGAAAGTGATTGCCGGGAGCGCGCGCAGCTGCTTAAAGCTGTAGCGCCCAGATTACTTACAGCTACTTCTGTGCAACTGATATAAAGTGCGGTAAACTGAACACAGCTTCAACCGTCTGTTTGCTGAAAAATAGTAACGTGACCACACCGCGTTTTTTTTATTAGTAACGGTAATGGCGTTGTAACGATAGGAATAGTAATTAGATTTCTGGTTACTGAAAAATGTAACGCTGTTAACGCCATTACTTGTAACGCTGTCATCACTGCTAATGCTCCATAAAGATCTTCAGATAACTTAAGGAAAAAATATTCTTTCATTTTATAGTTTTACAAGATTTTGGATTTATTAAAAAAACAAACAAAAAAATCTTCCATTAGGTGGCATGGTGGCTAGCACTGGTCCTTCAAAAGGTCCCGCAAAAAGGTCCTCAGTTCAATTCCACCAGGCTGGGGTCTCTCTGTGTGGAATTTGCATGTTTTCCTCATGTTTGTGTGGGTAATCCTGCTTCCTGCCGCAGTCCAATTGTTAACTCTAAATCGCCCATAGTTGTGAGTGTGTTAGACTGGAGACCTGTCCAGGGTGTACCCTGCCTTTTGCCCTAAGACAGCATTTAATATTGTTTTTTAAAAAAATTTTTTTTATTCATTTTCAAATAAATTTATTAAATCATCTCAAAATGTCCTCTGCTTTCAAGGACAAAATCAAACAGGAGTTTTCATCTTTGACTCTGCCTGTTGCCTGTAGTTTTTTCTACTTTCAAAAGAAAATGTTATTATCCTGCATTAGGTGACTTCATCCTCACTATAACCCATTATTCACATACTGTCTAGACAATAAAAAAACACTTCCATTAAGTTACCTATTTCTTAATAATTTTCATAGCAAATTATTATTATCTTTTTTTGTTTGTTTAATTCCCACCGACAGTGGATACAAAGTTTGACAATTGTAGCGACTTCCACAGTCGCTAGAGGCCGGGGATGGAGCTTGCCTCTTTGCCTGACGCGCTGTCAACTTATGCAATAATGCGAAAGGTGGAATTGTTTGCTTATTTATTAAAGTGCTTTGAGAGTTTACAGAGTAATGTGATCATCTCACGATTTGTACTCTTACAACGTCACAGGCTCTAATGTAACAAAGCAAAACATGTTGTGCAGCGGTCAACAAAACTACGGCTACCCAGCCCTCCTCTCTGTCAAAATCAAACCCCGTGAATGACAGACTGACAACGCCCATTTATGTCACCGCTAGCACCCACGTGACTCCCATACCCAAACAAATGAAAACCCAGTGATCATCAAAATTCTATATATTTAGTTATGGCTCCTACAACAATGGTTCAGAGGTTGCTCAACAGAGAGTGATTTAACCCTTTCGTGCATGATTTATGACAACCTCAAGTATTTTTATTAATCAATAGACATGAAAAAAAAAAGATTTGAACTTCATCTTTTTAAACATGCACATTTCAAAGAGTTTTTTACATGTTCACTTAGGTAGACAACATACCTTTTGAATAAATAATATACACTGTGTTTTGTGTTTATGTGCAAGTATGCCATCAACACTGAGACAAATACAAGGAAACAGCCTTTGAATAGCTGTCCACTGTGTCACGGTCGGACGGTCCTTTCCGGACGACCTTGCTTGTGTTTATGTTTTCTGTGTGTGTTTGCTTCTCCCTCTCTCTCTCCCCGGTCCTCGGGGCTTTTTACGGAAGTGCGCGCCGTGGGAGAGGCGTGTCCTGGCGACTGTCGTCATTGGGAGTCCCTCTTCGCTGTTGCCGGTGTTCTGACAAAACGTCCTACCTTGTCAAAACATCCTACCGTAGCGCTACCGTAGCGTAAATTTATGGTCTTGTCTATCAATCCGTGCTACCTTATCAGAATATGCTACCTTACGTGGTTAATGGCTCCATCGTACATATCTATAGGTAGGACGTTCAGATGGCCAAATCACACTTAAAAACTTGGATTTATTTCGCTAGGACGTTCAGAACATGCTTCCTGCTTGGATTTATTTAGGTAGGACGTTCAGATGGCCAAATCACACTATCAAAACATGCTTCCTGCTTGGATTTATTTAGGTAGGACGTTCAGATGGCCAAATCACACTATCAAAACATGTTTCCTGCTTGGATTTATTTAGGTAGGACGTTCAGATGGCCAAATCACACTATCAAAACATGTTTCCTGCTTGGATTTATTTAGGTAGGACGTTCAGATGGCCAAATCACACTATCAAAACATGCTTCCTGCTTGGATTTATTTAGGTAGGACGTTCAGATGGCCAAATCACACTATCAAAACATGCTTCCTGCTTGGATTTATTTAGGTAGGACGTTCAGATGGCCAAATCACACTATCAAAACATGCTTCCTGCTTGGATTTATTTAGGTAGGACGTTCAGATGGCCAAATCACACTATCAAAACATGCTTCCTGCTTGGATTTATTTAGGTAGGACGTTCAGATGGCCAAATCACACTATCAAAACATGCTTCCTGCTTGGATTTATTTAGGTAGGACGTTCAGATGGTCAAATCACACTATCAAAACATGCTTCCTGCTTGGATTTATTTAGGTAGGACGTTCAGATGGCCAAATCACACTATCAAAACATGCTTCCTGCTTGGATTTATTTAGGTAGGATGTTCAGATGGCCAAATCACACTATCAAAACATGTTTCCTGCTTGGATTTATTTAGGTAGGACGTTCAGATGGCCAAATCACACTATTAAAACATGCTTCCTGCTTGGATTTATTTAGGTAGGACGTTCAGATGGCCAAATCACACTATTAAAACATGCTTCCTGCTTGGATTTATTTAGGTAGGACGTTCAGATGGCCAAATCACACTATCAAAACATGCTTCCTGCTTGGATTTATTTAGGTAGGACGTTCAGATGGTCAAATCACACTATCAAAACATGCTTCCTGCTTGGATTTATTTAGGTAGGACGTTCAGATGGCCAAATCACACTATCAAAACATGCTTCCTGCTTGGATTTATTTAGGTAGGATGTTCAGATGGCCAAATCACACTATCAAAACATGCTTCCTGCTTGGATTTATTTAGGTAGGACGTTCAGATGGCCAAATCACACTATTAAAACATGCTTCCTGCTTGAATTTATTTAGGTAGGACGTTCAGATGGCCAAATCACACTATCAAAACATGTTTCCTGCTTGGATTTATTTAGGTAGGACGTTCAGATGGCCAAATCACACTATTAAAACATGCTTCCTGCTTGGATTTATTTAGGTAGGACGTTCAGATGGCCAAATCACACTATTAAAACATGCTTCCTGCTTGGATTTATTTAGGTAGGACGTTCAGATGGCCAAATCACACTATCAAAACATGCTTCCTGCTTGGATTTATTTAGGTAGGACGTTCAGATGGCCAAATCACACTATCAAAACATGTTTCCTGCTTGGATTTATTTAGGTAGGACGTTCAGATGGCCAAATCACACTATCAAAACATGCTTCCTGCTTGGATTTATTTAGGTAGGACGTTCAGATGGCCAAATCACACTATCAAAACATGTTTCCTGCTTGGATTTATTTAGGTAGGACGTTCAGATGGCCAAATCACACTATCAAAACATGTTTCCTGCTTGGATTTATTTAGGTAGGACGTTCAGATGGCCAAATCACACTATCAAAACATGCTTCCTGCTTGGATTTATTTAGGTAGGATGTTCAGATGGCCAAATCACACTATCAAAACATGTTTCCTGCTTGGATTTATTTAGGTAGGACGTTCAGATGGCCAAATCACACTATCAAAACATGCTTCCTGCTTGGATTTATTTAGGTATCAAAACATGCCTCCAGCACACAATCATCTAATGTTGACAAAGAATACAAAGAGACATGGAGGGGAAAAGACAGCTGTTTTTATTTGAAGTTGTTATGTATTTTCCTTACATTTTTTGCATTTATATTCTTGGTTGCTCTCTTTATATTTTGCACATGCAAAATGTGCCCATCTTTGGCAAGATTCACACTGCACCTGGAAAGGAAAAATAAATAGCTCATATTATGTTTGGTGAATACTATTAGTCCACATTTTAAACATGATTAGCAAGTAATGATACTAAGACTTATGTGTTTCTTTTGTTTTGTTTTACCATTTCAATCATGCTGCCGTCAGCGTCAGCATCTAACATAGAACAAACAATGCAGTAGTCCTCAGCGTTCCCTGAAACACATTCATGGTTAGGTTTTAATCAAACATTATTTATTGATTATTTAAAAAAAAAATAATAGTACATTTTTTCCACAAATACTTCATGGCAAATTAGTCCCCTGAATTTTTTTTAATTAGACTTTAAGAAGGGTCTTATCTGAAAATGTTTGAAAAGCACTATTTAAATTGGAAGTACACACTCTAATGTGATAAGGACTTTACTGGACTTACCTCGATGTTCAAGTAGGGTGCAAGCTATCTGCATTCGCTCCAGCACAACTGCTTCTGTAGTGGTTAACACCTCACTGACCTCTCCAAAAGCAAGGTACTGTTCTGCAAACTGTGAGATTTCTCATTATGATTATAATGTAAAGTTATATTGTAGCTAACAATAAATGGAATCATTTGAATAAGGGTTACCTTTAACAGCAAAACTCCGCAACTGCTGGAATCCTGTTGCTTGTTGTGTTGCATAGTGTGTAACTGCCACTCCATGGTGTCTTCATGCCCTCTCATCCTCAGAAAATTCCTAGTTGAACAAAAATGTTTGTAATGAAACAAGAAATGTTTTATGTTTAATACCTAAACATAAAACACACAAGAATAATACCTCAGTATCATACATACCTCCAGTTGCGCAGAATTTTCCTGTCATAAACACCTTCATTGCCCATGGGGTCTATGAGCAGTATTTTCTGTGCAGAAATGTTGACAATCTAAAGAAAAAGTTAATAAATTAAAAATTACAATAGTTTTTGCCACTGAAAACCTATTTAAGAATAACACTTTGAGCAAGAAACTGCTTCACAACAAATTACGCAAATGAATAACTAAATGAACACATACCACAAGAATCCAGTGTGTACCAAAGTTCACAGGGCACAGCCACATGTCTTCAACTGGGAACTTCATCTGTGGGATTGGAAGTGCAGAGTCATTTCGATTTACTTAGGTACCGTGCGTCTCAGGGTGTTTTCAAATATAGTCTTGTTTAAAGGAACCGAACTCTGTCCTCAGAAATAGAAATGACTCAACTTTTTGGACCACTTCTGAACTTTCAACTTACCTTGGTGATGCATCTGAACTGCCCAGAAAACAACAAGCTTGCAACTACTGAACAGAGCAGGTGTGCAGCATTCTGTATAAGTATACAACAATGTTACAGAACAGTAAATACATTTTTTTGTATTTCAAAGTAAGAGGGCAAAGGACATTTCTTACTTACCTTTCGTCTCTCAATGACACGGTGCAGGTATGCATCAATGACCTGTTTTGAAAAATCAGAGTTTATACACCAGCAGCAACAATTTCTGAAGTAACTGCTTGAGTGCTGTACACAAACTTGGAAAGGAATATAATTGCTGATAAAGGTTCTTTCTGCATATACTGGAACTGGGTATTATGATGTCACAGATGTCACAACATCTGTGTTGTGGTTGATGACAGTCTTTCCTATGGAAGTGAATGGGTGAAACCTTATCAGAGTTTTGCTATATAAACCCCCCCACCTACCCGCACAGTTTAAACTATTAATGGTGTCTGCACTGCAAATGCTTCAGAAGGAGAGCACTTCAAAATCAGAGTCAATAATGATAAGTTATCTTACCTCATCAGAAAGCCACCGTGACCCCTGCAGTGTTCGAAAAGAGGAATCAAATAACTTGTATGGTCCAACAACTGACTCCAAGCGCCCAGTATCCTTTGCAGCCCATAGCCTCTTTACTGAAAGAAAAATATGATAAGTTAGCTCAGGCATGCATGAGATTTTTAGTGGAAACGCCGGGTAAAGGCCAACGGGCCACAACAGGAAAAAAGTCAACACAATAAACGTGCATTTTCACGCAGAGAAATAGGAAAGGTACAGCGGGTGGGCAAAAGAGAAAATTACTGACAGGCAGATCCATTTCCAGACTTCCACAAGCTCAGTTCATGTTGCATGTTTCTTTACATCCAATATGAGTTGAAGACTGCAAAATGCAAACAAAGTCAAGCAATGGTCAATCAAGTTGCAACGCCAAACTGGCAACAAATGACCAACGGGTCAAAAAGAGTTGTTCACTATGCCACCTTCACTTTCTAAGCTTTGTTTCCGGGAGGGAAGTTCTTGTTCACGCGTTTCTGGTCCTGGAACAGAAATAAACTGCTTGTGGGAGCAACAACTTTTGTCAGCCGTTTTGGGTGCATAATGAATAACAGAGGGTCTGGTATCCTCTGGACTTTGCTGGCACTGAGGGTCAGCAGGAGGATGGCAGGGGGGCATCTTCAGGTCTGTGCTGCTGTTCACTGTCTGACTGTGAGTTGGGTATTTTTCATTGTCACTGACATTTACATGGTGGCTTCTTCTGTACGGCTTGATATGGTCAATGCTGTAGTGACTTTTTAAAGTGGCTCCTTCCGTGTTTTTTAATCTCACACATTTGCCAGCGATGTCTTGAATGGTGTAGGGTCCTGAAAAATCTGGATCAAACCTTCCTCCCTTCCTTCCACGTTTCCTCATGTTCAAGAGAAGAACTTCATCTCCAACATTGTACACAAGGTTTTTGTACTTCTTCTGGACTCGTCTGGCATAGGCTTCCTTTTGTAAGTCTTGGGACTTTGCCATATTTTCCTCGACAGTTTTTTTAACTTGCTCTTGTGCGTCTCTTGTAGAAGATACAAAGTCACCATAACTCGACTCCTCAGGGAGAATGATGGAGGACAACTAAAATTTTCACGTTTTAAATTACAATTAAAATCATAAAGACAAATAATGCATGTGAAACATGAACTGAAAATTCTAGCTATAATAACTCATGTTTAATAGTAAATATACTATTATAAAGCTTTGAGCACAGAAAGCCACAAAGATGGACTCATATCATTTTTTGTATAGTCACTTTTTCCTCTTGATACACTTCCATAGGTGAACACATTATACTTAAAGGTCTCCTCAACATTTATTACTTTACATAAAGAAACAAACATAAAGAAGTAACTAGTCACTTACTTTATCTTTTAAATGTATCTTGCATATAGAAGTTAAGCAGAGAAGATTAAAGCTGCAGCCAATATCAATATGCACAATTTCCAATTAAGATGACATTTAATTTATGCATTATCATAGTTGTTGCATAAATAAAATTCCTTAATAACACTTACTGGGACTTCGACAGGAACTTCAGAATGATCCGTAGCCTCTCTCCCATACATTAAACGGAATGGTGTGTATTTGGTTGTGGTGTGGACCTTGGACCTCAAAGAAAACAGTGTAGCATCCAGATACACATCCCAGTCATTCTGTTGACTGTTGACTAATTTTCTCAGGGCTCTACATGTGGACATAAAAAACCCACAATAGTGACAGTGTCTTAAAAGCAAATGAAATGTTACATACAAATAAAACATACCTTTTTATGTTGTCATTTGTCTTTTCGTCGAGGCCATTTGTCTGAGGGTGATACGCTGCTGTGACACTTCTATCTATTTTCATTAAGCTGCAAAGTCTTGAGTTGAGCTTCAAAGAAAAAAGAAAATTGTTTTTTAAAAACAATCACACAAAACCTTTGGCCTGGCAGCTACTTGGCACACTGTGGCCAAGTATTTACCTAAAGAGGTATGGAAAAGTAAACTTAACACTTACCTCGTTAACAAATTCCCTTCCTTGGTCGGATAAAATTCGTTTTGGGAGCCATGTCTATATATGAGTGAGCACAACTGATGAGCTACCTCAGCAGCACTTTTGCTTTTTAATGGAAAAGCCTCAACCCATTTTGAAAAATAGTCTGTTGCAGTCATAATATACTGGAAGCCACTAGACGTTTTTGGAAGAGGTCCAGTTAGATCTATTCCGATTAGCTCCCAGACATGTGACACCTGTCAGTGATAAAAGAATCACATTAATATATAATGTACATGATAACATTACTATTTTCTACTAAAATGCTACTGATATTTACCTTTATACACTGCAGTGGTTGCACAGCAGCCAATGGTTTTCCCATTTTTTGACACTGGTCACAAGCCAGGACCTTAAACATATTGAATGATCTTTATATTATCCAACAATCGCAATTAATTAAACAACAAAATTGCAAATGTTCTATAAAAATACTTGATCAAGTGGCGATACAGTGTTAATTACTGTACATCAATCTGGTACGGGTCTTCAGGATAACTATGCATTCTATTGGTGCACTATTAACATACTATATATAAATGACAACTTTAAAAATACATACCCAATTAACAATGTCAACCGACATTCCATACCAGTAAAATCTGGAACACATTGCAGTTCGAGTCTTGAGTACACCAGTGTGTCCACCGATGGGACTTGAATGAAACTCTTGAAATAGTCCCATGGCTTCTTCTTTTGTTTTTATCACTCTCCTGTTTCCAAACAAGAGCACTCCGCCTATATTTAAAAAATGTAAAATAATTATAACATGTATTTAACCAATAATTACATTTAGTTATTTACATTACAATACTGACCCTTCAGCCTGAATTTTGCGGCGTATCTCCTAAGGGTTTGCCTCTGGGACTTATCGTATTCAGATGGGTAGGACCCAACAGACAGAAACATGAGCAGTTCCTCGTATTTGTTCTCCATAACTAAGGAGAAAATCGGACAATTTCAACATGGCTTCGGAATCCATACAGTAAATAAAACGACTACACAACGTTATCACGCAATTAACAAGTATGTGGTGCAAAAGTACTTTCTTCGACATAACAACGGAGCGTTTATCCAACATAACAATGGCGAGTGGTGTCCAGTAACTGCAGGAGGACTAAAATAAATTTTAAAAGCACCAAATAAACACTTGGAATATGACTTCGATTGAGCAGCTTAAGGTAAACAATTATCATCTGTAATAAAGAAGTAAAACTTTTAATACAAACCTTTTTTCGAAGCAACGAGATCGGCACAAGATCGGGGTAGGATGAAATAATAGGCGTGTACTATTTAAACCGGAAATATGGCCGTTTTGAATTGTGCGCATGCGCAGTAACAACAAGTAGGACAGCTTGATAGGTAGGACGTTTTGTCAGAACACCGGCCCACCTGCAGCTGATTACCTGACCAGCTGTTGATAATCATCCCTCCCGGCTAGAAAGAGGTATTTTACCTGGACTCGCGGCGACAGTCGATGTGGGATTATTACTCCGAACTAGTATAGTTCGTGCGAGCAGTGTGAGCTTGTTATTCGGCTAGCGTGTGGCTAATAGTGGATTTTCCTTCTTCCTCCAGGAGGGGCGAGCGGAGAAGCGAGGTGGGGAGCACACACACTAAGGGAGTTACAACACGGAACGCACTGGGAGCAGGGACGAGCACGATTGGAAAATTGCACTTTTGAGTGAATTGTTGGACTTGCCTGTCTGTTTCACTGTAAATAAACGCACTGTGTTTCTGTGAAGAAGAACCGCGCCTGGGTCCCTCTTTTCCGTGACATGTAGTGACCACTATGCGTGAAAGAGTTAAAAATGTGCTGGTCAACGAGAGTGAAATGGACTGCTACTATTGGTCAGAACTAGCACGTGAGAATGTGATAAATGTTACCGTTTTATAAAGAAGGAAAACACATTCAGTCTTTTTTTAAAAAACACTGGACACGTGTCGATTTCGAGGACTTTTACTCTGAAAGAAAGGAACAGGAAGACGCTATTTTCACACGCACTAGAATGGAACAGCTCAGCGAGAACTAACATCAAAAGTATTCTAGCAGTAATTACAGGATCACGATGAGGATAATATGTTTTTATTTGTGTTTCTTCTTTTTTTATTCCACGTCATCTGCAGGTAAAAAAATAATCCTTTGAACTCATCTGACCCAGAGCAGGGCGTCAGCTTTCGCCTTACTTTAAAGCTCTTTTTAACATGAGTTAAACGTGGTATATTACGTGCCATAGCATATTCGCCCCGTTGAAGAAGTGTTTAGAAGGTTTTTGGTTGAATATTCGCTTACAATTTTTTTTTTTTTTTTTTTATAAATGTTGGTTTGATAATTTAATGTCGATGTTACAAGCGCATTCAAAACAGCTGCAAACCAGATGAGCAGATTTGGCCAAACATCTCCATCAGAGTAAAGGGAATAGGGCGAATTTTGCTGCTGTTTTGCTTTTCTCCTGTCCCATTTGATCACCGATCAAACAGTCCTCTTTTAGTCATATTTCCTGTGACTCCAGCGCCAATAATGTTATCTGAATCGTACTGAACCAATCATATTTCTGACATTTTCTCTGAATGTTTTATTTACTTTCATTTAACACTATAAAAATTGATTATTTCACAGTGAAACACTCACTGCAGTATCTGGTCACTGCATCCTCTGGAGTCCCAAACATCCCAGAGTTTATGGGTGCTGTGGTGCTTGACAACATCCATATGGTTTACTGTGACAGCATTAACAAGATATTGGAACCAAGACAGAACTGGGTGAAGGAGATGTTTGAAAACGACACTGAGCTGTTGGAGATATACACTCGAAAGTGTACTGTGATTCTGCCCCAAAACTTGGGAAACCGTATTTCTAGTCTGAAGGAGCAATTCCAGAGTGAAGGTGCAGTATTATATATTTTAAGATCAATTAAATCAATTAGGCAAAATGAAAATTGATGATAAATGATTTTAATTATCAGTGAAAATTTTTTTAAGTCTTATTTTTTTCTTCATTAATTGCATCATAAACCTTGTTAGTGTGAGAGTTTCTGAAAATGGGTGATAAAGCAATATATTTACATAATTGTTCATTTTTACATTTTAGTCTTGCATAAAAAATAATTAGAAACAGACTTTGCCTTTAAAAGTTTAACTCATGATAACTCGTGAGTTGTATCACTTTCTATCTCTTGTTTTTCTTTTAACCTTGAATAATCACACCAGGCCTACTTTACAAATTGCAGAATTCCATCACCTTCAAATTCATATTAACAAAAGGTTGCCAGAGAATTAGATTCAGATCATGGGCGCATCATAAACCTTGAAGAGGTAGTGCCTCACACATGGCGTCATGGTCCCTGGTTTTTGAGTTTTGTGAGTTAGTGTTTCTTTTTGATTCTGAGATTTACCTATGTTTGTGTTTTGTTTTGAAAAATTGTTTTTATTACTTATTCTTTTTACCTCCTTTGTCGCTTTGTGTATATTTAGTTCATCATTTGTGTCTCAATATTTATCTTTGTTGTAGTTAGTATTTAGTTTGTTGTGTGGTTGCTTTAGCTTATTAGAGGTCTTGTCTTTTTTTGTTGTTTTCTTGTGAATTTATTATATTAATATGAGTTTCAGTTCTGGTTAGTTTTGTACACATTGCTTCTGCTTAGTTCACCTTTATGTCCCAGCTTCGCCTGCATTTCTCCTTCCATGTTTCCATCCTTCCTTCTCTCGTCCTTCAGTCCTCTATGCCAATTTAACCCTTGTTTCTCCCATTCAGTTGTGGATTCCTGTTTTATTTGGTAACTGTTGTTCTCACTGTCTTGTATTACATTTACTTACTTGGCCTCAACTTTATACTTTCCAAACGTACATCCCACGGGTGCTCTCCTCTCATCATCCCATGAGTGTGTTTGGGTCCAAATCCTACCTGCCATGCATCATATCTATGATGCAGTGCATCCATGACAGTATGCAATATTAAAATAATATATTGCTCTCTCTCTTTTCTTTGTTTCTCTCTTCAGGTGTTCACATTTTACAGATGAGAGAAGGCTGTGAATGGGATGAAAAAACTGGAGAGGTGACTGGATTTTTACAGTACGGTTACAACGGAGAAGACTTTGTTGAGTTTGATCTGAAGACACTGACGTGGATCGCACTGAAACCAGAAGCTGCCATTACTAAACAGAGATGGGATGCTGACAGTGTTAGAACAAAACTCAATGAAGACTTCCTCACTAACATTTATCCACAGTGGATGAAGATGTTTTTATCCTATGGGAAACGCTCCCTGCAGAGAACAGGTAGAGTCACACAACCTGATACTGTTTCATGGATGCAGAAGTGTTTATTTTCTCTTGCATAGTCTTCCACAAAATACAGTTTTGGTTATTTTTGTACTTAATCATTTTTAGACATGAACTCTGAAAGAGGCTGGATCCACACACATCTGCTACAATCTGTTATTGATCATTTCAGGGTTTGTTTTTTTTCCAGTGATATTTTCTGACACAAAGAAGGAAAAATGAAACTTAATAGTGATGGTGTAGGCAGAAAATTATTAAGTACTCATTGAGATGAAGAGCCCTTCTACTAAGAGAGACTTGTTTACAAAAAACAATATGAGAACACATGATACATATTCATAAATTAATAAAAACGTGCAAGAGTAGTTGTATCATTTTAAATGTTATAATGAAATCAGTTTTACATTTTTTTGTAGCTCATTCCATTTAAAGTTAGCAAAATATTTTAGTTTAGTATAAACAAGAGGTACAGTGTCAAAGGAAAATCGTGTATTTTGTGATCAGCTAACATGAAATGTATTCTTTATTGATCATTAAGCACATGTCTACGTGACTTTTCACCTAATAACTTTTGACATGAACTCTTCTGTGATAAACAACTTGCAGCTTCCTCTTTCTGTTTTGGAAGATACAGACTTAGAAAAGGAGAACCTCAGCTCTGAGTTCTGAGAATAACTCTGTTAACTTTATATATACACACACACACACACACACACACACACACACACACACACACACACACACACACACACACACACAGAAAAGTATAAATAAAAAACGCAGACAGAGATGAGACGCAGATCCTGCGTTTCATGGCTGCCCTCGCGAGTTAAAGAAGATCTGCAGTGTTTGTGTGTTTTCTAACTCGGGTGCCTCAGCTGAACAAAGAACGGCAGGGTGATTTAAAGAAATCCCCTGTCATACAGCTAGTGTTAAAATGTACTGTGATGTGTGTTCAGATCCCAGTTATCTCTGTACAGAAATCTGGACCAACTCTCCATTCTAAAATTCAGAGTCTCTGATTCTACCTCAGTCTGAATTTCTACCTTGCTGCCCTCTAGATGACGCACCCCATTAGCAACCCTGAGTAAGTTATAATCAACAGCCAAGGGGGGTCGTACCCCGTACATATGGAATATGTAACGGTGTGGAGAGAGTCTCTCACTAAGAGAACCAAGGTTAGACCGTAACTGTACGTTCTCTAGCATATCGAGACTCTCTCTCCACACCGTTACATATTCCATATGTACTCTGTAAGACACCCCGCGAGGAGACAGTGCACCGCCGAGAGTGAAGGTGCCGGGAATCAGTGACAACGCACAAATAGAGACACCACCCTGGTCAGGGCTTCGCAATGCGAAGGCCGAGCCAGGGGGTGGAGGCAGCAGTCTGCAGACGCTAGACTGGCCTGAACCGGTCGTGCAGGACGCAAGACCACAAGTGATTGGCCGCTCAAGGTCAGCCCGGGAACTGCGAGGCAGACCGCCAGGGAACGCAGCACACCAAGCTGCCAAGTAGCATCCCTCTGGTCGCATAGGCCTACGACATGCGGGCAATGCCAGACAGAGACTCGGCGCTACAGGCTGGAGAACTCTCACTCGCCAAAGCGAGGTCCGACTGGTGTGTACGCCGACGAACTGCAGGTGAAGCTTGGGATGTGACCCATCCATCCTGAAAGCCGAAGCCACCCCGAGCTGTTCACCCCAAGCCCTGTCACCACGTGCTGGTCTGTAGACAGGGAGCCTCAAGAGTGAACTCGCAATGAGACACTCGAGGTCAGACACATAGTCCCAGCTACTGGGCGTCCCCATGCTGGCCGTGTAAGTCCGTGACACAGAGGCAAAGCACCAACAGGGAGCCAGCATCGCAGGCTGGGGGACACTCGCTTGCTGAGGCATCAGACACAGCAAGGACCAATTGGCGGGCAAGTCGGCAAATGCGGCAACACGCCAGGAGAACACAGCCTGCAGTTGCAGCAGCCTATATGCCAGACAGAGACTGGCCAAGGAGGCTGGAGAACACACATTCGCTGGCTGACGTATCAGACACAGAGAGGCCCGACTGGCGTGTAAGCCGGCGAATGCGGGCAACACGCCAGGGGAACACAGCAAGCAGCTGTAGTGCAGCCGCTGGAGAGGAGCTCCAAGCCAGGGACGCGACCCGCAGGTCACCCCAGGGCCAAGCGGCACAACACACTTGCTGGCTGAGCATCAGACACAGCAAGTGTCTGATGCTGAAGCGCGGGCAATACGCCAGGGGAACACAGCCTGCAGCAGTAACAGCAGCAGCGGCGGCGGCTTAAGCTGCAGACAGAGCCGAGAAGCCGCCCCACTCGAGCAATGACAGGAGCCCTGCTGGCAGCGTGAACCGCGCACTGCAGGCAACACGCCAGACAGAACAGGCTACACTAGGCTGGAGAATGCCACTCGCCGCAGCGAGGTGCGACTGGCGTGTAAGCCGGCGAACACGGGCAAGACGCCAGGGCAACACAGCCTACCAAGCCACTTGACCACAGCAGCTGGCTATCGCTGTGACAGAAGCCCACGATATGCGGATGACGCCCCAGAAGGGAAGGCGGAGCCGCCAGCTGGAAAAGTCAAGCCACAAAAGAGCCCTGCCTGGCACTAGGCAGTGACACAGTGCCAGGGAGAGAGAGCCTGTCGAAGCATCTCGGCCACTCAGTGGATTGGCCGAGGTATGACGATGCCCAGGGCCTGTCCCAGGAGTAGAGCAGCTGACCTGCACCATCCACGATAGGGGAGGTGCTGGTGGCTCAGGCCACTGAGGACCCAAGTGAGGAGCAACCCAAGGTTCATCACCAGGGCATAGCAGCCACTCTGCGCTGTCCGTAGACAGGGGGCCAGCAAGAGTGGGCCCGATGAGACACTGGACAATCGGGAAGTGTCAGCTCACTGAGCGGGCACCTGCTGACCATGTGACCCGCGACACAGGGGCAACGCACCAGACAGAGAGCCAGCGCTGCGTGCTGGAGAACACTCACCTGCCGGCTGACGTATCAGACACAGCGAGGTCTGACTAGTGTGTGACCCAGCGAAGCGCCGGCAATACGCCAGGGGAACACAGCCCGCAGCAGCAGTACAGCTGCAAGATGCAGGGCCAAGGCAGGGATGCGACTGGAAGGGTCCATCCAACCACGGAGCCGCCCAGCTGTCCGCAGACGGGGAGGCTGGCAGTCCAGCCCGCTGAAGGCCAAGCGGGGACTTAACCCGAAGGTCTGCCCCAGGGCTAAGCGGTCGCTAGCGCTGTCCGCAGACAGGGGAGCAGCAGGAGTGAACTTCGAAAATGAGACACTCGTGCACAGCGCTGCAGGCTGGAGAACACTCACTCGCCGGCTGAAGAATCAGACACAGCGAGCTCCGGCTGGCGTGTAAACCAGCGAAACGTGGGTAGTACGTCAGGGGAACACAGTCAGGAGCTGCAGCAGCTGATATGCCAGAGAGAACCCAGCCTACCCCAAACCCAGCCAACCCAAAGGCTGGAGAACGCACACTCGCCGCAGCGAGGCCCAACTGGTGCGTAAGCAGGCGAATGCGGGCAACACGCCAGGGGGAGACAGCCCGGAGCTGCAGTGCAGCCAGGGATGTGACTCGCCGGGAGTGGTAGCTCACTGACCGGGCACCTCCGGCCACGTGGACCCGCAGCATTTGGGCAACGTGCCAGACAGTGAGCCAGCGCCACAGGCCGGAGAACTGTCAACCGCAAGCCGAGCCGTCAGACGCAGCGAAGTCCGACTGGCATATGAAGCCGGCGAAGCGCGGGCAACAGGCCGGGGAACGCAGCCTGCAGCAGTGCCGGCCACTAGGCCCAACTCAAAGGATGTCAGGAGGGAGGAGGGCGGCTGACATCCTTTGAGATGTCAAAGGATGACTGAAACCAGCCCACTGAAGGAACATTGAACATTGTTCCTTCAGTGGGCTGGTTTCAGTCATTATGCAAATGTACTGTTTATAAGATTGGGGAAACCTGCAGTCAGCTGAGACTGAAGAAGTCACTTGAGTGATGAAACGTTTCTTCCACAAAACGCTACGTCCAGATGAACAGAATCAACTTTTTGGAGATTTACTTTCCTGGATGATTGAGAATGCATCAAGATACTCGAGGAGATAGACCAACCTCTATCTCAGCTTCATGATTTGTGGATCTTCCCTTGGATGCCCCTCTCTGGAGTTCCTGGGCTTTTATGTGTGCCAACCATTAGATGTCATCATCCGGCTGACTCCTCCTCTCCTCCTTTCTGCAGGCCATATTTGTTAGTAGGCCTTTGCAGTGCCAGTGTTTCTTCTCCATAGGCTCTTGGACTGCCATTTTTCACTGGTAGTCTGTGTTTCTTGATTTCAGTAGGTGAGCCTGCATAATAATAATAATAATAATAATAATAATGATGGATTGCATTTATATAGTGCTTTTCGAGACCCTCAAAGCACTTTACAATTCCACTATTCATTCACTCTCACGTTCACATACTGGTGGAGGCAAGCTAAAGTTGTAGCCACAGCTGCCCTGGGCCAGACTGACAGAAGCGAGGCTGCCATATCGCACCATCTGCCCCTCTGGCCAATACCAGTAGGCGGTAGGTGAAGTGTCTTGCCCAAGGACACAACTACTGAGACAGAGCAGGAGATCGAACTGGCAACCTTCCGGTTACAAGATGAGCTTCCCAACCCCATGAACCACGGTC
Organism: Oreochromis niloticus; assembly: GCF_001858045.2. Taxonomy (NCBI): domain Eukaryota; kingdom Metazoa; phylum Chordata; class Actinopteri; order Cichliformes; family Cichlidae; genus Oreochromis; species Oreochromis niloticus. Next base: position 7,047,861 of record NC_031985.2, read on the forward strand.
ACCCATGCATCTGCATCTCCTGCATTCATAGCAGGAAAGTCGTTATTTCGAGTATGTGCATACATCAGTTAGTAGTAACTGTTTTTATTTGCTACACTTTTTCTTCTTCCTGTGAGCTTGACCTCGTGTTACTCGCCATTATCTTACTTCTGTTCTTTGAATTCTCTTTATAGCTACCTTTGCAGGTATGAGATCAACCTGTAACCATTCAAAATCCTGATTCCTGAAATAATTAGCCAAAATTGCCATAATACGTATTAACTTGACAAATTAAAAGCAATACCAATTTTGCATATATTGTATTGCATTTTGCAAATTATTCCTTAAACAAATAAAGAGCAATTCATTTATTTATTTACTTTCTTGGGCATTAAAAATCAATCTTAAGGTGTGGGACTCTGAAAAGCTTAAATACTTCCTGCTTCAAGCCTGACACACTAAGATTAAAGAGTTAAGACCCACTTATGTCAAGCTCCTCTGAAGCTCTAAATGTTATTTCTGTTTTAGCTATAGAAGGATTACATTGTCATGGTTTGTGGGCCAAGCCGCATGGTGTTTGTGAAGGAAGGACCCAAAATGCAGGCAAAGGCTGTGATGTGAGTGAGCGTTTATTTACAGGGGTGGCAAAGTGGCAAAAACAGGAAATAAGGAACGGTGAGCTACCAAAACGTAAACTGGGGAAAACTAAAGAACAAACCTGAAACATGTACTAAGGAGAAACATGCGATGAAAAGCAGAGAGACCCAGAGAAGCACCAACTAACACAGGCGGACCGACAACGAGTACAGGCAACCACACACTAAATACACATGGAGGGGAATGAGGAATGGTAAAACAGGAGGGAGGCACAGCTGATTGTAATAGAAATGACGAGACAAGAGTAGGGATGGGTATCGTTTAGTTTTTATCCGATACCGGTGCCAAACTGGTACTTTTGAAACGATGCCGGTGCTCGAACCGGTGCTTAAAGAATGGAGAACACAAACTTTGTCCTAAAACCTCTCATGTTTAGCTGTTTGTTTTGTAAAAAGATAACAATGTTAGCCTTTTCTGCAGCTATAGGGCTTATATGGTATCACTCTTGGCTGGAAGCAGTGCTTAAACCATGGAAAAAACACAAACTTTGTTCCACTTTTTCTTTGGTCATTTTAGCCTTTTTGGCCAGGGTGAAGGGAGTATCTGCCATCAAACAAGAAGACAGCCGCATGTAACTACGACGGTGTTTGCTAGTTCACCTTACATGCATTAATTTAATAACATGGTTAGCGTACTCAATGTAAATTACACACAAACAACATTAAGCTACTTACCCAGAGAAGAACGGCTGCTGCTGCCATCATCATCCGTCATCATTTCTGCTACACTGGCAGGGCTAGGGGCCAGGACTCTCTTCTTCGGGTTCTTGGGGGATGTTGCTAACTCCGGGTCTGATAACAGGCACCACACCCGCAGTAGATGTGCCGGTGTGGGGTCTCGCAGCAAGCTATCAAATACGGTGCATTTCTCAGCTTTTAACAAAACACTATACGTCGCCAGGTTCGTCATCAGATTCGAGGCGTTACCTCCTTTGCACACTATCATCTTAAAGCACTTGTTGCAGGCTGCTGAGTTTGCATCTTTTGCTGTTAAGCACAGCCAGACTTTTGACCGCTTCGCCTTGGGCATTTTTAATCTGTAGCTCTGCTCTAAAAGAACGTACGTACCTGGGCCCGCCTACTATCCTTGCAAAGGTAAAATGATTGGCTAGAATCCATGTATGATGTCTCAGGAAAAAAAAAAAAGCACCGAAATAAAGCACCAAAATGTGCAATGTTTTTCGGTCTGGTTACTACCGTGTATGTCAGAACTGGTGCCATAATGGCATACCCATCCCTAGACAAGAGATCAATGTTCCCTCTAATTTTTCATGTATCTGAGCAAACACACAAACTCCCTGAGTGGCCCCTTGGTCCACTGTGAGCAACAGCAGACGTGTGCACTGTGGTCACGCCAGCATCAAATCCATTCTAGCATGGTTTATTAAAATAATCAAATTACAGCATTTACATTTATGTTAGACTACTTTTAATTGTGCTTACAATGAAAGTAAAAAAAAAAAAAATCTTGTTCATGACCTGTGTAGTATATTAACACTATTGGAAGTAAAAATAACTTGAAATGCAATTTTGAAAACAAAACTTCTTTTTTTTTTTTTTCCATAAAGCTCTGACTTGTATTATGAGTATGAGTTTGTGGTCTGGGAGAGAGTCCTGTAACTCTGTCTGCAAAATACAGTATATAATGACCAATGTTCGGCAATTAATTATATAGTTACTTCTTCAAAAAAGTAACTGAGTTATGCAAACACAGTTTTTACCTAAAAATGCAGCCAAGGCGTTTTTTAAATAAACATTTTTTTTTAAAAACTATTTACAGAACAATCAGGTGTTCTGCATCAAATCTGATGCTACACAATTTATTTGTGCCACTCCAAAAAATAATTTCTGTCCACTATGAGATAAAGGAGAACAGCCTGATACCTGCAGGCCTGACAACAGGAGATGTATCACTCCTGTAACACCTGTAACATTCAGTAGTCGCCTCATTGTTCTGACACACACAACAAAACTATTGACTACACTACACACTAACTACACAAGATTTGAGCTAAACGTCGCAAATCTCAAACAACTAAATGCCATGTTGCCATATCATTTTTTGATTGGTCCACATGGTACATTTTTCGACCAATAGCAAAGGGTGGGGGTTTTGTTTTTGCTCACAGGCAGTGAGCGATTTTGAGCGTTTTCCTTATAAAACGCTGTTATTAGCATTTCTTCCCACAGTAAATATAAACAACGATAGTATTCTGGAAGAAAATCAAACATTTCATATTTTTTTTTATCATAACTCTGGTTTGAACTGGAACATGTTTAAAGAGGCAGCCACCCCAAATGGCTTCTTGGACCTGAACGAGTTCACATCAGTAAGTGCACAGAAGATATAGCTGTCTCCAGAAACATCACCACCAGAGCCAATGAGAAGCCCTGGTTCACTACAACTGTATGTGCGTGTCTGAGAGAGCGTGATGCTGCTTTCCGGTCTGAAGATAAAACCGCTTTCAGAACAGCCAGAGCCAACCTCTCTCGCGCCATCCGACAAGCAAAGCGTGCACATGCACAAAAGATCCAGAGCCACTTCCACACCACAAAGGACTCTCGCAGTTTATGGCAGGGCATTCAGGCCATCACACAGTACAAGCCTGTACCAAGCAGCTGTGATGGAGATGTCACACTCCCTGAGGAGCTGGACAAGTTCTACGCACAGTTTGATGCCCTGAACAACACACAAGCAAAGAAAGCCACACCCCCCACCACCGACCAGACCATCTCTCTGCCAGCCGAAGTGAGGAGATCTCTCACCAAGGTCAACCCACGAAAAGCTGCTGGACCAGACAACGTCCCAGGTCATGTGCTGAGAGACTGTGCTGATCAGCTGGCTGATGTCTTCACAGACATTTTCAACTCATCGCTGAGCCAGATGATTGTTCCAGCGTGCTTCAAGTCCACCACCAACATCCCGGTGCCAAAGAAATCCTCTGTATCCTGCCTGAATGATTACTGTCCCATCGCACTGACCCCCATCATCATGAAGTGCTTCGAGAGACTTGTCATAGCACACATGAAGCGCAACCTCCCCTGCTCACTGGACCCCCTGCAGTTTGCATACCGGCCGAACAGATCGACCGAGGATGCTATTTCCACTGCACTTCACCTCTCCCTCTCCCACCTGGACAAGAAAGACACCTATGTCAGAATGCTGTTCATAGACTTTAGCTCAGCATTCAACACCATTATCCCCCAAAAACTATTTGACAAACTCAAGTTGGGACTGAGAACCTCTCTATGCAACTGGATACTAGATTTCCTGTCAGAGAGGCCTCAGTCCGTCCGAATCGGCAATAACATCTCCAGCACCATCAGGCTGAGCACAGGAGCTCCTCGGGGCTGTGTCTTCAGCCCAATGTTGTTCACGCTCCTGACACACGACTACACAGCTCTAACCACATCATCAAGTTCGCTGACGACATAATAACCATGGTTGGACCAGATGATCGTTGACTTCAGGAGGACTCGCTCCACTCACACACCACTCAGAATCCACAGTTCCATGGTAGAGACTGTTAACAGCACCAAGTTCCTGGGAGTTCACATCTCAGACGACCTCACCTGGACCACTAACACCACCTCCATCACCAAAATGGCCCAGCAGCGCCTCCACTTCCTGAAACGCCTAAAGCGGGCCAACCTCCCCCCTCCCACCCTTACCATGTTCTACAGGGGCACCATAGAGAGCGTTCTGACCAGCTGCATCTCCGTGTGGTTTGGAAACTGCAAAGTCGGCGACCTCAGCCAGCTACATCGGATCGTCAAAGCAGCTGGCAAGATCATCGGAACATCTCTCCCACTGCTACAGGACATCTTCCATAAACACTGCATCAGTCAGGCCTCCTGCATCGTGCATGACCCCTCACACGGACTCTTTTCCCTCCTCCCATCCGGCAGACGCTATTGCAGCATTGGGGCCCGATCATCCAGACTGTGGGATAGCTTTTTCCCCCAAGCCATCAGACTCCTGAACTGACTACCAGCTCCCCCACTCCCCCGCCCACACCACACACCCACACAAACCACTAACGAATTCTATTGGACTCCATCTACCACTGCCTTTGTAAATACAGATGCTGCTCTATGGACAATCCCACTCTCAGGAAACCTGCTCATGTTGGTCACTTTATTTCTTATTGTAAACTGTAAAGCTGCTATGTTGGTCATTCTAAACCACCTCAAGTCACTATAATTCTCAACTGTAAATTGTAAATTTTAGACTGCTACTAAGTGTATACTTACTCCCCTTACCTCATGTCATGGTCCCTGTGCCTCGCTGGCCGACCCTCTATTAGGCAATATGTTTGTTTTGGTTTTTGCTCTCGCTCTCTCTCTTTCGCCACGGCGATGCTCATTGCGGGCTCCCGCTGCTGGCCCACACACCTGCTCTCATCACCGCACTGGCCGCTGATTCCAGCTGATTGCCGTACTACTTAAGATGGTGGATCTACGCTAGTCTTCGCTGGATCGTTGAGCTGAGTCTGTAACCCGTTTTGTGATTATTCTGCTAACCTGACCTTTCTGTGTATAGATCGTTTCTGAAACCCAACTACGAGAGGAGTGACTGAGGAGGAGGTTTTTGAGCTTCTGTACAGAGAGTGTGGAGCACTTTTTCCCTGATCCCCGTCTTCCCACGGACCCCGGTAACCTGAACCCCCTTTTCCCTGCACATTGTACATAGTCACCTGGTGTTGTGTTCACTGTGAATAAACGCACAGTCTTTTGCTTAAAGGAAAACCCTGGCCTGCGCCTGAGTCCCTTTCAGAATCCCTATCAGAACGATCCAGCCAGCATGGACTCCAGGACAGGACCCCGTGGGCCAAGCTCTGGCCGCCCAGGAAGCTGTTCTTGCCCGCCACGAATAAATGCTTGTGCAGCTGCGGAATGACATCGCCCCATTGAGCTAGGTGGTAGCGCAGTTAATACCGCTGGACAGAAATGCGCAACCCGGGAACCCTCAGCCGTCCAGCCCAGCTCCCCAGGCGGCACCACCTGCCGCAGCGTCAGGTAGCTCACCTCGGGTCATCACGCCTTCTGACGGACCCCTACCTACGCCGGAACCTTTCTCGGGTGAGTCTGACAAATGTGCTGGATTCCTGGCTCAGGTTTCTCTAACCTTTCGCGAGCAGCAGCGTTTTCATAACAATGATGGGGCAAAGATCACTTACTTTGTTCAACTTCTGAGGGGCCATGCGCTTAAGTGGGCCCAGGTTGTGTTAAACTCAGATCCTGTCATCACCTATGCTGACTTTCTCTCCAAATTTAAGAGTGTGTTTAACCAAGGCACTGGGGCTGAGGCCGCTGCGCTCCGTCTCCTCAACTTTAAACAAGGTAAGAAGAGCATGTCCGATTACGCAATCGATTTTTGGATTCTGGCAGAAGAGGCGAGATGGAGCCAAGAGGCGCTACGGAGCGCATTATTGAACAACAAGAGGAATTAAGGGACGAACTAATTATGCGCGATCTTCCTGCCTCCTTTAATGAGCTAATGTCCCTGTGCATTAAGGTTGATGAGCGGCTACGGGCTTGCTGGTCGCAGCGGAACTACAACTCCCACGAGGCTGCGTCTCAGTCTCAGGCACCGACGGCATGGCTGATGTCGGCCCCTCCGGAACGCATGTGGGTGACGGAGAGGAACGCATGCAGCTGGGCGGCTCCCATCTCACCGCCGCGGAGCATCAGCGCAGAATTTCGGCCGGTGAGTGCCTCTATTGTAGCCATAAGGGACATGTTGTTGCCACCTGCCCTTCCCGAGCAAAAGGGCGCGCCTGCCAGTGATGGTAGGAGTACTGGTGGGTGAGCTAAGCCAAGAAGAAGCTCCTCCCCGTTTAACGCTACCAGCTAAACTTTCCATTCGCTCTGAGAGTCGCTCCCTGTCTGTATTAATCGACTCTGGAGCAGAACAAAACTTTGACTGTCAATTAGCCCATCAACTCGGGCTGCAATTGGAGCCCCTGCCTCACGCTCTGCGCCTTACAGCTTTGTCAGGCCAATGCCTTCCGGACATCACTTTGGTCACAGAGCCTGTAGAGCTCACCCTCTCTGGCAATCATTCTAAAGAGATCTGTTTTTTGGTGTTTAAGGCTACTCGCACTCCACTAGTTCTCGGCCACCCCTGGTTACAACAGCACAACCCACACATCAATTGGCTACAGGGGTGCATCACTGGGTGGGGGGAGGAATGCCACATGACCTGCCTGAAAGCTGGCTCACCTCCCAGCACAGAAACATCCTCTCCCGGGGAACAGAAATCCACTGATTTATCTAATGTGCCCTCCGTCTATCACGACCTAGCTGAGGTGCTTCAAAAAGCTCGCGCCCAGTCACTCCCCCCGCATAGGCCCTATGACTGTGCCATTGACCTGCTCCCTGGAGCTCCTTTACCCACCAGTCGGCTCTATAGCCTCTCACGTCTGGAGCGAGAAGCAATGGAGAAGTACATTAACGAATTCGGGCCTCTACTTCTCCAGTCGCAGCTGGTTTTTGATTTGTCGAGAAAAAAGATAAAACCCTCCGGCCATGCCTCGACTATCGCGGACTGAACAATATCACGGTCAAAAACAAATACCCACTGCCTCTTCTCACTTCTGCTTTTGAACTCCTCCAAGGACCTACTGTTTTCACCAAACTGGATTTGAGAAATGCGTATAATCTGGTCTGCATCTGTGAAGGTGATGAATGGAAAACCGCCTTCAACACCCACCTCGGGCATTTCGAGTACCTTGTCATGGCCTTTGGCCTCACAAATGCCCCTGTAGTGTTCCAAGCTTTGGTGAACAATGTGCTGAGAGACTTTATCAACCGGTTTGTTTTTGTCTATCTAGACGACATCCTGATCTTTTCCTGAAACCAGCCCGAACACAAGAACCATGTCAGACAGGTCCTGCAACGCCTCCTCGAAAACCGATTGTTCATCAAAAGGGAGAAGTGTGAATTCCACATCTCCACCGTTGCATTCCTGGGGTACATAATCGACCGAGGGGATCTCCGCCCGGACCCTGTGAAGGTAAAAGCCGTCGTTGAGTGGCCGGAACCACCAAATCGGCGCCAACTGCAATGTTTCCTTGGGTTTGCCAACTTCTACCGGCGGTTCATTCGGGACTTCAGCCGAGTTGCCTTGCCGTTGACCCAGCTAACCTCTCCCAAGCTTCCTTTTCAGTGGAACTAAGAAGCTCAGTTAGCCTTCCAAGAGCTCAAGAAACGGTTTGCCACGGCCCCCATCCTGATCCAACCTGACCTCACGCAACCATTTGTGGTTGAGGTTGACGCCTCTGACTCAGGGGTTGGAGCAGTCCTATCACAACAGAAGGAAGGTAAGCTCCACCCTTGTGCCGCCTTCTCTCGCCGTCTGTCCCCTGCAGAAAGAAACTATGATGTCGGAGATTGGGAACTGCTGGCGATAAAACTGGCCTTGGAGGAGTGGCGGCACTGGTTGGAGGGCACGGCTCAGTCCTTCCTTGTTTGGACTGACTACAAGAACCTGGCATATACCTGCAATCAGCTAAGAGGCTCAACGCCCGACAGGCTAGGTGGGCCCTGTTTTTCACCCGTTTCCACTTCACCATCTCTTACAGACCTGGATCCCGGAATGTCAAACCTGACGCCCTGTCCCGTCAGTTCTCAGCCTCGGAGGAGTCCACTGAGGCCGCTTCCATTCTCCCCGCCACCTGCGTCGTGGGCGCCATCTCCTGGGAGATCGAGGCGGCTGTTCGGGAGGCTCAGGCGTCGGAACCAGATCCGGGAGGTGGACCAGCTCAACGGCTCTTCGTTCCTCAATCGGTACGTTCTCAAGTACTACATTGGGCCCACACAGCCCGCTTCTCTTGCCACCCTGGGGTCCACCGCACTATCAACTTCCTCCGGCGCTACTTCTGGTGGCCCTCACTGACCAAAGACGCTCGAGAGTATGTCTCCGCTTGCGCGACCTGCGCCCGGAATAAACAGTCTCATCAGCCACCCGCCGGACAGCTCAATCCTCTGTCTACTCCCTCCAGGCCTTGGTCCCATATAGCTTTGGACTTTGTGACCGGGCTGCCACCGTCAGCAGGTAACACTGTCATACTTACCATCGTTGATCGCTTTTCTAAAGCAGCCCACTTCATAGCTCTGCCCAAGCTTCCCACGGCCATGGAGACTGCACGGCTGCTCACCCTCTACATGTTTCGTTTGTACGGGATCCCGAAGGACATCGTTTCTGACAGGGGTCCCCAGTTCACATCTGGCATCTGGAAGGAATTCTGCACCTAAACAATAAAAGCAAAGGTGAATCAAATAGACCAATACGGCAAGGCTGGGATGGTCCATTTGATAAAGTAAATCCGTTGGGCATCTTTCTTTGCCTTTAGACAACAATTCTGATGGAAAGAGAACCAAACGGGACAGGCAACAAAAAAAAAAAAAGGAATTCTGCACCTCTTTGGGAGCAAAGGTCAGTCTAACCTCCGGTTATCATCCCCAGAGCAACGGTCAGTGTGAGCGAGCCAACCAAGAGCTTGAGGCAGCGCTATGGTGCACGGCATCCACCAACCAGTCCATCTGGAGTGATGAGCTGCCCTGGATTGAGTATGCCCATAACAGTCAGACTTCCTCCGCCACCGGTCGATCCCCCTTCGAGGTCTCTTTGGGTTTCCAGCCACCTCTCTTCCCCTCTGTTGAAGGTGAGCATTCTGTACCATCTGTTCAGGCCCATCTGCGCAGGTGCCGATGAGCTTGGCGGGCCGCAAGGGCAGCGCTGCTGCGCACAAAGGACCATAACAAACAGATCGCAGATCGCCACCACATGCCAGCTCCAGCATACACCATGGGACAAAAGGTATGGCTGTCCACATGCTTTGTTCCTCTCAGGACCGAATCCAAAAAACTCAATCCGAACTTCATTGGTCCGTTTGAGATTTTGGCGCTGGTTAACCCTGTCTCTGTGGAACTCAAGCTGCCACGCAACATGAGGATTCACAGTGTGTTCCATGTCTCCCACATTAAACCTGTCCGGAGTAGCCCCCTGTGCCCTCCTTCCAGGCCCCCTCCTCCCGCCCGGCTCGTGGATGGCTTGCCAGCCTATTCCATTACGCGGATTATGGACTCTCGCGGCCGCGGGCGTGGCTTCCAGTACCTGGTGGACTGGGAAGGTCTATGGTATTGAGGAACGCTCCTGGGTTCCGCGGGCCGCCATCCTGGACAAGCGTATGCTGCAGGCCTTCCACTGGTCTCATCCTGGTAAGCCTGGTGGGTCACCGGGAAGCTCCCGTTGAGGGGGGGGTACTGTCATGGTCCCTGTTCCTCGCTTTTCCCTGATCAGTCTTCCCACGGACCCCGGCAACCTGGACCCCCTTTTCCCTGCACATTGTACATAGTCACCTGGTGTTGTGTTCACTGTCAATAAACGCACAGTCTTTCGCTTAAAGGAAAACCCTGGCCTGCGCCTGAGTCCTGTAGAAATGTTTAGCTTATTTTAGAGTTTAGACATGTAGGAATGTTTAGTTTGCTTTAGAGTTTAGAAATGTGTTAAGATAGAATGTAGAATTATGGTAGAGACACTGACACTGCCCTGGATATAAACAAAGGCCTGATTGTGTCATGAACTTAGGAGTAGATCTTAGGAGACCCTCCCCAGTTGAACTGTGAAAGTAAGACAAAGAGGAGTTAATGCTGAGTGGAAATTCCCCAGAGGATACCTGTGTGGGGGTCTCAACATGTAACTTGATAACTGTGGTCTGGAAGGGAGATGTTTTTTATGGCCCCTAGGAAGAGACACACACCCACAGTGTTTTAACTGTTACACTCACACATCCACATGCACACTCACTCACGTGCACTCACATAGACACACGGGTACGCGCACACACAGGCACTCACGTGCTCGTGCACATAGACACAGACACAGTTTGGAGCACACCATGGGGGATTTATGATGGGGTCGCCTCTATAAAGCTGCCTGGAACTAACAAAGGGGTGAAGATTGTTACAGAGGGACACCGGCCTCGTCTTCCCTTCTAGAAGTGCATGCTTAAATGAAGATGAATAAAGATGAATAAAGATTTTGTAAAAATAACTACTGAGTTCTGGTGCCATTTCTGGATCCCTCGACGAATAAAAGAACTGGGGTAAAACTGATTTCGTAACAGTCCCTTTCAGAATCCCTATCACCTCAGTCTCAAGTGTATATATATTTATTCTTCTTATTGTTATCCTTCCTGTATTTATTGTTGTTCTTTTGCACTGTACGGAACTGGAGCCTCGTCGTCTCGTCTCTCTATATACTGAACTGTACATAGCAGAGATGACAATAAAGTCGACTTTGACTTTTACGTGCCCTATTAACACAATTTAAAAACTGGTTGAAAGTTCACACTTTTTCCGTCAATTGTTCCATCTGTCCTGCTCACATCTCCAATGGTTGTACACACCGCTTTGCTAGCTAAAACACCGGAGTCGGCACATAAGGACGCTGTCATAGCCTGTCAACGACGTTGATTAGCTGTACATACACATACGTATGTATGTACGTACCAATGTACCAATGTGAATAGCATCACTGGCTAGATTATGGGATAAGGTGGCATCGTTCTAAACCCATATGGGAGCAGCCAGTCACTTACTGACTAACACTGCAAAACAGTGTTAAAGTTTTAATTGTTATTTCAATTCAGGTTAGGGTTTTTTTTGAGCGCAATCCAGATTTTCTGTGCACAGAGACCATGCCAGCAGTGCGCAATTGCGCACGCGCGCAGCTTGGAGGGGACATTGCAAGAGACACAGACCTTCAAAGTAAAACCAGAAAAATACACTGACAGAACTTCGAACCTCGACAGAATACCTAATCAGAATAAGCTGGAACCAAGATGCTCTTTGTGAAAGTTTAAGGTATTTTATTGAAAAAAATCACTACTTTAAGGGCCCCGTTTTTATCGGTAGTTCCACATCAAGTTCCAGTTTCTAAATGCTCTGCTGTCTTTCAGCAGTTTGAGCCTGTGACTCTTTCTGATGTAAAGGAAATAATTGACCACTTAACAGTCTCCAATTCCCCACATGATATTCTCCCTGCCCGTATTTTTAAGGAAGCGTTGAATACTATTGGGCCTTGTATTTTATTAATTTTGAATGCATCATGGTCTTCGGGCTGCGTACCGTCTGCCTTCAAGCATGCTGTTGTTCAACCAGTTATTAAGAAGACTAATCTTGACTCCAGTGTTCTTTCAAATTATAGACCGATTTCTAAGCTTCCCTTTATGTCAAAGATCCCGGAAAAAGTGGTCTGTAAACAACTTCAGACCTTCTTAGTGTGGTATCGCGATTGAGGAATAACCGGGGACGGTAACTAAGATGTTGACAACGCCACCTGGGGGAGGGAGTTACACCCCAGGAAAGATTTCTCTAGCCAATGTAAGTATTACACTGGCTACCAAAGCCCACAGACTCGTTATTAACGGCAGAGGTGAGACAGATGAATTTTACAAATCAAAGTTTATTAAGAACTACTACTAAAAAAAACAGAATTATAAAATCAAAAAGGCACCTAAGGTAGCAGGGTTGAGACGGCAAAATAGATAATTAAAACACTTTATTAACTGAACGACCAGACTCCCTACCACGATGCTACCCTAAAAACAATCACAACATGTTAAAAGAATAACTAAACAAAATGGTGGAGACCGGCCACTTGAGGAGGCAACTTACAAGGAGGAGTGCCCAAGGGTGCCACCAATTACTCACCCGTGTGATTTCACTGCAGACCTCACTCACACTAAACTCTAAATGGTGCAATCTACCTATGCCCGGTGTGTACACTCGCATGCATCGGGGAGGGGATTCCACCTCACGTGCCTAGCCCCTCAACAAGTGGCCGCACCTCCACTAAAGCAATAAAAGAAAGGATAAAAAGATCTACATAAGATCTCTATAGTAAAAGATCTACATAAAACAAATACACCCCAAATTACTGTTCGTTATAAAAGCATTGCATAACAAACAAAACAGCATATGACAAGACCGCAGCAGTATAATGCAAACCTGCAACAAAAGAGAGAAACAGTTGTCAAAGTCCACCCTACTATGCCACGTTATGATGAACACAAAGGTCCCACTTATCACTCTCTAAAGGGCAATACTGAGTAGCTTTCCTTGAGAGATCTGCAGCGCTTAACTGCCTAATGCTCGCAGCCACCTTGGATGGACAAGACTGCCAAATGCCTCCTTCTGGTAGTGAAGCGCAGCTGTTTCTTATAAGCCTGCTAATTGTCGGCTGGGAAGGTGTGGATGTCAGTGGTGCGTTTGTGGACATCATGTAAAATCCTACCCCAGAATCTACTTCACTACAATCTACCCCCGGGATTTGAATCGTCGTCCCGACGATTGACACTCACTGCCAAGGTCTAAACAGGGTAACTGTATTAGGCACAGGTGCCTGGGAGTTCACGGCCCCTATTGCTCTACTTCCTGCTGCCTGGGGCAAATGATGCAGATTTGAGTGCGTCCCAGCATTACCACGATTAGTCCTGCGTAAAGGGGCTATATTGTTATGAACACCAGCCATAACTGGCAGCTGATGAGTGCAAGTCGACACCACGGAGGACGTTGAAGGTTCTAGCTCGTCTGGTCTACGAGGGCTAGGAGTCTCTGGTCTTGGTTGGCAACTGTTTGGGGCTGGAGTAGGTTCAGAAACCAATAAAAACCACTCGCCACCTTGCATCGGTTCTTCTACAGGGGCAGTAGTATACATGGACCCATTATGGTCAGGGGCCTTAAGCACTTTTTACACCACTGAACTCGAAGCACCCTTACTTTTATCACGACCTCTGAGCCCAACTTTCTTCAGATAAACCAGCTGACCTTCTTGCAGGGGAGCATCCTTGGCTTGCTGGTCGTGGCGCGTCTCACGCCAATCAGCTACAGGGATTTGCTTCGGTTGGGGTGCGGGCAAATGGCCCACACACACATTAAGATGGGTTGGTGCATCTTTAGCCGACTGGCATCGCTCACACTCCTGGCACCACCGTTGGATGTCTCTATACATCCCTACCCAGCAGCACCATTGAGAAACCACATCTACCGTGCTCCGAACACCCTGATAACCATTCTCCTGGCGCACATGTTGCAAAACTTGACTCTGAAGGGACTTGGGCAGCAATACCTGCAGTGTCTCTCCTCTCCTTGGATGACAGACCTTCCGATATAACACACCATCCCGCTCCACTAACCTACTCCATTGCCTGACCAACCCGAGGGCCAGCCTTGAAGTGCGACCACGCTCCTTGGCATCAGGGCCCCGCCTCCGCCTCCAAAATTGTAGAAACTCCCGGATCATGGGGTCAGTCTCCTGCAACATACGAAGGTCAGACAATGCGTACCCAGGGAAGACCGAAGTAATGGTTTTAACGGCGGGGGTTACTGGTTTCCTACCAGTACGGTCAGGTAGTACAGACTCTGAGCCTAGGATGCCCCCACCTGAACCTCGGCTCAATGGTTCAGGGGGTGGAAGTTTTCCTGCATGGAAGAACAAACAACATTGCTTAAACTGGCTTGCGTTGCTGTACCAGCTGACTGCACAGGTATGACTGTGGGCTCACCAGGGCACTCTCTGGCAAAATGCCCAACCTTCTGGCACCGTCTGCAAATGACAGCGTTATTACGTGAGGCAGGATATGGTTTGGAAGCACTATTCAAAGCAGCAAGACTCCTTGCGAGCTGATTCAACTGCTCTTGCTGACTTTTAAGCATCTCTTTTAACTCCTGTATTTCAGATGCATAGGGTGCAATACCTGCCAGACTACCTCTAAAGGGGACCTCCTGGACAGTGTGTTGAAAGCCTAGTGCCGGGGGAACTGAGTAGCTTCTATCCCTCCCGCCCCCTGGCATACCTCCACGCTCCCATAATATAGCCTCACGACGAACATCCATCAAGGTGGCAGTAGGGTGGCTGCGGACATACTGTTTTAATGCTCTGCGTAAGAAACAATCAAGCACATTTTCAACAAATTGGTCTCTAAGCAACACATCTTTGTTCAGCAGAACATGAGGGGACTGTTTCACAACTCTATCCATGAGGCACATAAGAGCATGTGAAAACTCTTGTTGTCGTCTTGAAAAGAACTCTTCCTGCAGAGAGACACATGACTTAGTACACCCATACAGTTCCTGTAAAATAGTCAAAATCTTTTCGGGATCGTCTTTCTCCTCTGGAAGCCGATATTTAATCTCTTCTCTGGGCTCGCCTTCTAGATCATAGATGAAAAGGGCTTGGTCGGCTGGTGAAAGATGTCGTACCCTCAAACAGGCCTGCACCTCTTCCACCCATTCGGCAATACCTATACCAGTCTTACCGTTGAACCATGGGCACGTCCTCTCCCGAGGAATATAAATCAGTCTCTCAGTTGCGGGAGCTGAAACAGCAGAATGCCCATTGGTGGATGAACCTGTAGCAGCAGCACTGGTGCCAGGTTGCTCCGATTCTCGCTCTTGCCGCATCCGCCGATTTTCTGCTTGCAGCTGAGCTACCAAGTCTCGTAGCTGTGTGAGCTCTTCCTCCATAATAAACCAGAGTATTTAAATATCACTTTATAAAAACCAGAAGTCCGTCCCGACGCTGCCGCTGCTGCTGTCTTAACGCTGCACTACAATAACCAGAAAAACCGAACAGATTTAACCACCCAAAAACAAAACAAAAACATGCAACAGATCTCTGCCTGAAAATATCCTGTCGACACATTAGATTCCAATGGTATTACTGAAAAATTCCAGTCGGGCTTCAAGCCTCGACATAGTACTGAGACAGCTTTGCTAAGAGTTTTTAATGATCTCCTTTTAACCACTGACTCAGGTTGCTCTGTGGTTCTAGTCTTACTGGATCTGACTTCTGCGTTTGACACAGTAGATCAGCGGTCCCCAACCCCCGGGCCTCGGACCGGTACCGGTCCGTGAGTCGTTTGGTACCGGGCCGCGAGAGTTGAGGCTCAGGTGTGAAATGTATGGTTTTCATGGTTTTTATCGGTTTTCAGCGTTATTTTGTTATCGTTTTTATTGTTAACTCGGTTTTCCTGGGTCTTTTCACGTGTGTTATGAATAAATCTTCTTTTTTTTCGGTACCGGCACTAGTTTTATTTTGTTGTATTCATCCGCGACACCTCATTGCCGGTCCGTGAAAATATTGTCGGGCATAAACCGGTCCGTGGCGCAAAAAAGGTTGGGGACCGCTGCAGTAGATCATAACATTCTATTATCAAGGTTAGAGCAAGTAGTTGGCCTTAAGGGCACAGCCTTATCATGGTTTAAATCTTATCTTTTAGAGAGGTCATTCTCTATCACTATGGGGCAATACTCCTCCTCCTCTGCTCCTTTTCTCTGTGGTGTGCCCCAGGGGTCTGTTTTGGGCCCTATGCTATTCTCTCTGTACATGTTGCCCTTGGGATCTATTTTCCAAAGATATAATATTTCCTTCCATTGTTATGCCGATGACATTCAAATTTATTTCCCTTTGAGTTTGAATGTCACAGATCCATTCCATACATTGTTTAACTGTCTTCATGATGTGAGAACCTGGCTATCTCAAAACTCTCTAACCTTGAATGACAGTAAAACTGAAGTTATTGTCTTTGACAGCCATATTCCATTGAACCAACTAACTGTTACCCTTGGCCCACTTGCTAGCTACCTCTCCCACGTTGTAAGAGACCTTGGGGTACTCCTGGATAGCTCCTTCAAATTAGAGAAACAAGTATCTACTGGTTAAATCCAGCTTCTATCAGCTATGGCAAATTTCTAAAGCTAAGCCTTTCCTCTCCCCCAAGGACCTTGAAAAGCTTATTCACTGTAAAATCTAATTAGTTCCCAGAACTCAAAAAAATTATGGAAACT